>NW_024884475.1:13429122-13455706 GCF_019232065.1 Centrocercus urophasianus | reverse complement strand
TTTTTTTTTTTTTTTTAATCTTAGAGCTGATAGGAAAAGTATACGCAATGTTCCTCTTCATCACTGAGGGGCATAATTGGCCAGCAACTCTCCGTTAGTAAAATGGTGGAGGAGGTAACACTGTGCAAAAATGCAGTCAGATAATATGAGCATTCTCATTACTGAGCAAGTAGCCAGTGAAGTGTTTAACTTCTCTCAAAGATGGTGTACATGTGGGCCATGCCTGCTTTTGGAAAGGACTATGCAAGCTGCAGCTGGGTGGCGAGCTTCAGCTGGGCCTTCAGGCTCATTGCAAGGCCCATTGGTCACTGAGTTTCTGCAAGCATTGCTTACCATGGCTTAAGACATAAATGACAAAATAAAAGCTGTAACCAGATGAATGCTCTGCACTGGCTACTTTTCAGTCTGCAGGGCTGGTGTGGCCAAGGTTGGCCCTTTAGAAGTAGAGCCCTGCTGAGTGCTTGCCTGTGTATGCCAGCACTGACGTCTGCGGTGCTGAACAGTCCCTTCACCTCTGTTTCTCACTTCTAAAATGGGAATAATATGACTCTGTTCTCCAGCAACATAAGATAATAAAGACATAATGTTTTCTGAACCATCACAGATGTTTTGCTGCTCTGAAGGCAAGTATTACTCTTGAGGAGCAGCAAGGATATATCCTCTTCCGAAGGCAATGGGTGGACTTGTTGAGGACTGCAAGAACCTGATGCTTACAATGTTTCCACTCATTTTCTGCCTTCAGTCTTTCTGAGAAAGTGTAGGAAATTTTGGAGAAACATTACTCTGAAATCTGATTTTCTGTTCTTATTTCACTGTGCCCTAAGGTTTTCACCAGTGGCAAAAGGCTAGGCTCTCTTCATGCATTAGGGCCCTTATTTTTGACTACAAGGTCTGTAAACATGGTCTCTCTGTAAGAAAGCACCTTTTATATTTATTTTATGGATAGCTCACAGCACAGGACATTGGTTGACAAGGAACTTCTTGGCCTTGGAACTTCAGAAATGACTTTTGTCTGCTTCACTTCTGAAGGAAAGCAGCACGTCTGAGGCAACATGACAAAGATGGTGTAGAAAAAGCTAGAAGCATAGGTTAGTCCAGAGAAATAAAGGAAAAGAGTTGAAAATAAGAACCTCTGGATAGAAGCCACTGTATCTGTACTATTTTAAAGTCATTTAAAAGTCTATAAGGTCTCTGAAGCCTATTTTCTATGTAAGCTGAGGATACCTTGACAACATAAATCAATATTTCAGTATTTAAAACATAGGAAATGAATTGTGTATAAAATGGAACTGCTCAAATGAATTTTGACAACAGTTCCTACATGCATTATTTATTTTTTATTGTTTTATTTTTTACAGATGTGGATGGTGACTGAGCCACTAATGTAAACTTGTATCCTGATTGTTTTAAAAACATGTATTATTGGCCTGGTTCATAGCAATAATGTGAGGTTCATTATAAAACAGCTTTTGTTGTGAACAACTTTACAAATCTAAAATATTTATCAAACTTCTGAATATACAAGAGCCATTTTCATCCATACCTGGAAAACTCCTACATAAAGTGATTCATAGCTGATTCAGAACACACATAAAACTCCAGCAAATATATTTAGGAAAGGAAGTAAAGGCTATTTTAAATTTATGGGGAGCTGGAATTAGAAAGTACCTACAACAGTGGAACTTGACACAAAGCTCCAAAGAAAGAATATCATATCCTTAAACTTACACTCTGACCAGGAATTTGGTTTAATATTCTGCTTTGAAAGGATTGCCTTATCCCCCACCATCATGTAAGTAGCATGTTGTGCTTCTCGTTTCCCAAATTAAGAGTGGCACTGCTGTCAATCAGCATTGCCAGATTGTGTAGCACTTCAGTGCATACTGAAAGTCCCATGCAATTGCCCTGGTTGGTTTCGCTGCATCAAATGTACTCATTGCTGCATTTAAATCCTGATGCTTATTCTGTTTTAGGGCTTTCTTCATTTTTCACTCTTTGTTTAAACATTTGTTCCTCCCCCACAAACTCTGTACATTTAAGATGCTTCTAAATGGATACAAATGGTACCTATCAAGAAAACAGAAACTCACTCCCTGAAAAAAAAAAAAAGAAATCCATCCACAGCATGTTTTAATGTTCAAATTTGAGTACCGTTTCCAGTACTAAAATAGGGTTTATAATGGAAATGCTGACATCCTCACCAGACTCTGTGTGCCTGTTGCTCTTTTGTCCTGCAAGTTATTAAAATCCAGCCTGGTTGCCTAAGAGACAGGGTAGATACTTAGCAGATATTTAGCCATCAGTAAAAATAAATGTCCTACAATGCATTTATTGGAAAAATGCACTTAATTAAGCACTCAAGTTATACAAGCCACCCACCAACTACAAGTGTGTTCTGGCAACAGAAGTATTGTTTCTACCGTGGTTCTACTTCATGATGTTATTTTCTTCAGTAAATGCATTTTTCAGCCTAACAGTTCTGGCTACAGCACATTGATAAGATAACTGTGCACTAAAGGGAGCCATAGTATTTTTAATTTCCATTTCTAGGTACCAGTAGTTCATTAGTGACACTGTTGTGAGAGTGTTGATTCATTAAGAGTCTTTTTATTAACAGTCTGACATTCATACGTAGAAGAAAAAGCCAGGAAATGTAATGAGGCACTCAGCATTTTCTGCTGTCGCTCTGGTACAATTATCTTTTCTAATGTCAGAAGAAATGGATGATTTCATGGCTATAGGTTTTAAGCTGAACCTGAGTGTGTACAGTTTTGGGGAGAATACGCACACAATGCGATTTCAGTGCCAAATCTGTACACATAAGAGGTCTAGGAGATGGCATGGGAAAATCAGACATGGAAGTTCTGTTCTTAAATTGCTTTTGATTGGAGCTGTAAAGGCTAACATGAAAACACAGGGGAAAATATGACTTTTTCTTTGTTATTTAAATAGATTGTTGGCCATATCCCTAAACTTTATGGGGCTTTGGATAGATTAGGAGCTTTCTGCTAAGCTATCAAATATGTTATGCTCATGTAAACTCCCACCAAATATATAAATACGAATTTTTCATTGTTTATAATTGCCATTTAATTGTAGGACCAAATTCAATAGCTTAACATTTATATAGAGCTTGATACTTTAAGCATTACACAAATATTAACTAATTAATAAAAACATCTGAGCAGCCCTTCTGAGACTGTCAGATTCCAAAGAAATAAAATCCTCTTCTTAAAAAAAGGGACTGTTCAAGAAAACACACTGCAGGTTTTTAAATGGCAAATCCAAAATGACACAGTAGGACAGCATTTTATGGCTGAAATCTGAGAAGAAAGCCTTTATTTTTCCAAGATTTTTCCTCCAATTTTGTAAATAAATACTAGGTAATGACTTCTCTTAGGAAGCATAGGGGAGGCAGGCCAGAGATGAGCTTGACATTGGCACTTGCTTTATTTTCAGCTGCGTATAGCATTACGTTGGAATATAGTATTACACTGACTTATGTATTCATTCAATCGTGAAATTCAACAGGAGTTTTCAGTTCTGTCATCAAAAGAAAGCAACAAGAGGAGCAAAGCAAATGGTATGTTTTTGACCTTTGCTTTCCTTGCTGAGAATTTATGAAACAAAACTATGGCCTTTAAGTCCTTTTTGAGTTATTTTGGCTCTGAAAGGTTTGGTTTAGTGATGCGAAACTATATGAATACCTCTGACTTTCTGAACAAAAAGAAAATGAAACAAAATAATACAAAAATTCAACCCAAAACATATTATTTAATAGCTTAATACTACTCTGGCTCTTCACTTTTCCTAGACTCAGAGCTTTGCCTTCCATGATGATCTTTCATTTCTGGTCTTAGTCAAAGAGGTGACATTTCATAGCACATGTGGTCACCAAGCTGCTACTTCTGTACATTTCTGTACATGTTTGTAGGACAAAGGAAACCTCAAATGTACGCATTCTGCAATTTAAGATGGATGCATCAAAGAAGAGTGAACAAAGGGCAAAAAAACAGCTATCAAAGGAGAAAGCATTACAGGGTTTTTCTTTTGAAACTTTTCTCCTTGGAAATTGCTATTCTTAGAAAAAAAGATGCTCTTTTGTTGCTTAAAATAGAAATGCTAATGGATATTAATTTTTAGATTTTGTTTATTTCTTTCCTTCTTTCCCATTATCCGGGACAAGCTGGAAACCATATATTTTTAATCATAGTTTCATATTTTGAGATCTAAATAGACTTTTTATGCACATTTGTCACAAAGAAAATGAACATGAATCATGTTTTGCCAGAGCTTTTTCTGTTTTCATGTAAATTTTATGAATATGTTTTCCATTTTGTTAACAGTGTCTGCCATAATTGCAAGACAGCAAGGACAGCACTGTAGCTGCAATATCACCTTAGGTTTATTTTATTTGGGGAGTAGTGTTAAGGATGAATGCTTTGGTATCAGGGAATCTCAGAAAGTTAATCCAATAAGTAAATTGTAAAGAAGAGTTTCAGAGAGTGAAAATGACACTGACATAAGCAGCCAGAGTCTCAGAAACCCATCTGACAGTTTGATCTGTTGCTGTGTTGTCAAGATGTCTAATTAAAGTGCTATATATATATAAAAGACAATTTGAAAATGGTGAAAAAAATATTAAAGTTAATATAGATGTGATTTCACAAGAGATGTGCCTTTTATTTTGTTTGACAGCCAGAGACAATCGAATGAAAATGACAGCAGGGGTATTCATTACCTACGTGGGATTTTGACTTGAAAGCAGCTTTCTGCAATTTCTGATCACAGCTCCCCTTCATATTTCTCAGCCTACTATATCAATATTTATACATTTTGGATAACCAGCCAATATCATACAGCTAGATCTACTTGTTTTTGGTACATGTTCTCTTTCTAGGGAATTGTGTTTGAGCTTGTCAGTTCTATGAATACAACCTCAAGCATAAACTCTGGGCCCTATTATAGCAAGATTTTGCTGTTTTGACAGCCACCCTTGCATGGCAAAGAAAACAGTTTTATATTATGAAATGAATGGTGCTAAAAAAAACCAAAACAAACAAACAAAAAAACAAAACAACACACACACACACAAAAGCACACCACAAAACATGGACTCTTCAAATGAGACACTCCAGATAGAAGTGTCTGGAGCAAAAGGGAAACCACTACGTGTGAATTTCCAAGATCTGTTCCCATTAATAAATTAAAATACCCTTAAGAAAGGATCAGCAAATCTTAGCAGACTGGACAACAACACTTGAGTAGAGCCACAAAATATTAAAAGTATTTCACAGTAGAAAAATTTAAGATTGGCCATGCATGATCAAAGTTCTGTTGCTATACTTTGAACACACTCCCTGCAAATAGTACATAAAAAAAAAAAAAAAAAAAAAAAAAAAAGTAAAAGCAAGGGACTCTGAAATGAAAAATTATAAGCCATCCAATCACAGAGAAAATTTTTTCTTCACCTGATTGGTCATTGCATGACTATGCCTTGAATCTACAGTTCCTAAAAATTTAATAATAACTAATGAATATATAAAAAAATATGCATTAGACCAAGTCGAGCATGTCCATAAATACTACACACAAATATCCCAAATGTTTTTCAGCATTTAACATCAGAATGATGCGAGAGTCTAAAGCAGATCTTCAGCAGCTCTGGTGAGAACTGAATTTTGTCTCCCCACTGACAGAAAGCCTGCTGTCCTGGGGCTGGGCAAATAGTGTTTCCTTGATTTTTGGGCTATGAGGCACATCAGCAGCCTTGTGTTTGTGGAGGAGAAAAGATCAGGCTCCCACTCACTGTTTTGCACTTTGTACTTCTACCATGATCTTATTAGCTAAAATCTCTTCAAAATGATTTTTTTTTCCTTCAGTTGGGATATCCTATGAACACCTGGGAAGCATTTGATATGTTATTGAGGGGGGGTGGGCAAGCTGCCCTCTCCTTGTCCTTCTAGTTGGAATATTCTGGGCCAGACCTCCATCTGGCAGGAGTCAGCATCTGGTCCAGTTTGTCTCACCTTCTGCAAAGTTATTTGTTGATAGTTTTAGAAGATTATTTGAAGTTCTGCCTCTTGGTGCATTTTATTTTCCCACTTAATTGGTTGAATTTAATTTTCATTTCTATTTTTCAAGAGTTTTTCTTTTGTTCTAAAATCCAGTCATCTTTTCCAATACAGGAAGATCCCTGTACTCTCCTCTGCACAATTTTAAAATGCTGTTATTTCATTTAGAACGTATGCTAATGGTTTCAATTTCTTTGATTTTCCCTATTGCTGTTGATAGTTGCAATTGCAGTTTTTAATATACTTCTCTTTTTGAAAAAATTTTTTAAAATAAAAAGTAGTTTAAAATCTCCAGTATACTGTTCAAAGAATCTCACAATTTACATTTTTTTCATTTTTTTCATTTTCCATTACAAAGCCCCTCAAGCACTAATGCAAGGCACTGCGCAGTACCCCAGCAATGTAGAGAAGAAAGTCTCTGGAGGCAGCACAACAGAGTGAAAGGGTGTAACTGAAGGAAGGGGATGGCAGGGGACCCTATCACTGAAACATGTGGACTTTCAGGTGTTTTATAAAAGAAAAAAACAAGTGAACTAGCTGCCCAATATCTGGTGGCTGTTGGAGCAGCTGGGGAAGCAGCAGAAGGCGGGGAATGCTGGTGAAGGCAGCAGTTCAGTAGGAGGTGAGTTGGAGAACACAGATGCCTCAACTTGGAGTAATCAATGCAGATATTGGTGCTGGAAAAAATAAGAGGAAACTGAGGTTGATAAGGGCATTTGCTAGACAGGAAAAAGCAGGACAGGGGTGAGTAGCATGCTTCAAGTATACGATGTTACTTCATACTGTGCCTTGTGATGACATCTACTCTTGAATATGGTAATGGGATAGTGAGATCTGCTAAAAGGCACCATCCAGGATAGCAGCTAAACACGGGACATGACGCTTGCTGAAAGATGTCTGATACCATGGCCACAAAGTCACAGTGCTCCAAGTCCGCTTGGCAGAACCTGAACCTGAGCCAGCACCGGGGTGCAGAACCAAGGAGGTTGGCGGGGGGAGGGGGTTGGAGTTAGCCTGTGCTGTGATGCCAGACTCCTGGCACATGCGTGGGCTAAGGAGGAGACTGAGACAGTGAGCACTCAGGGCTGTCATCTAACTGAAACCATACACTGTCTGAGCAGCATCGTGTTCCCACTCCACCAACTCTGTCCCAGACAGCTGCGTTTGAACGTTGCTACATATTTTAAACTTAAATAAGGAAGTGTTTGAAAATGGAAGGGCAAGAAGGAAAGGAGCCAAAGTAAAGCTGACAAGGTTTTGCATGTGGCTCAAGGGCAAAGATGATGTGGTAGGAAGAAACCTGCAAAGGGGGGGGGGAATGAAGATTAGATGGCCTAATACACTTTTTCTTCAACATTTAATTTCCTTAGAAGTATATGCTGCTTTTTATGACAGTGACAGATAATGAAGAGGTTGAAAGATAATAAGCTTACTATTCAGAGAAGATCCTGGAAAGTTGAATGTTACAGGTCTGTTTGGAAATCTGAAATTCTCTGGTGATAGGAGATGGATGAGTTGGCTGGATTCCCCATGATATTTTCCTGGGTCAATCTCACATTAATTCCCCTTCATAATTAAAATATATTTTATATTTTTTAGGAGCAGCTCTTTAAGTGTTTTGGTTTTTTTTTTCTTTTTTTCTTTCCCCTACTTTGTTATACTGTGCAGCAGAAAAAGCCAATTTGAGTGCTAGTTTCCCTGGTCACAAGGTGTGCAGGAATCATAGAATCATTGAGGCTGGAAAAGACCTCTAGGATCATCTACTCCAACTGTCTACCTATCACCAATGATGCCCACTAACCATGCCCCTCAGGGCCACATCTCCCTGTTTCTTGAACATCTCCAGAAGTGGTGGCTCTTCCACCTCCCTGGGCAGCCTGTGCCAGTGCCCGATCGCTCTTTCAGTTAGGTTTTTCCCAACATTCAATCTGAATCTCCCCTGGCACCACTTGCGGCCATCCCCTCTCATCCGATTGCCACAATCTGGCTGGCTCACATGGAGACCTACAAGCCACATTTACTCTTGGAGACCCCTGTGACGCAAAAGGCCTCATGGCATTTTCTAAAAGATTCCATGGTGGTTTGTGCCTCATCTTCCCACAGTCATTGATAGAACTTGCCCTTGCTACAGTTCAGGTGGTCAGGCTACTGCTGGAGCCTTCTGGAAAAAACTGAAAGTGAGTGTATTTCCCATCCCATTTTATTTGGGATGCTTTGATGGAAGATTCCTCTGGAGTAAACCCAAACTGTTCACATTCACCTCCCTCCCAGATTTTGTTTTGGTAGTTTAACATCTCAATAGTGACTAGAGCCTGTGAACCAGCTTCTGTTTCCATTAAGGGCGGTGTGAGTTCAGCATCAGGAACAGCAATAAGAGCAGCATCTGACCCTAATTTAGTATACAAGCAAACTGGAAGGTAGAAATTCAGTAATATATATTGGCAGATTTCCTGGTGCTTTCAGACACTGGAGACTGAAATTCATCTGAATTTCGGTTTATCCCAAAGATGTGCAATGAGTCCAATTAACCCTTTAAATGAACCAACTAATTCAAGAGCAATCACACAGCATCTGTTTCAGTATTTTATCAGTTACATAATAAAAATCTTCCTCTCGTATTTCTGTTTCCTGTTGCATTCAGTGCTGTGGATAAATGCAACCCATCCCTGCCCTGTCACAGTTGCAGAGACCTACTGCAGAAAATGGAACCAGAAAGATCTGGAGACACACACTGGGAGAAATCCTCTTTAATACAGTGCTTCAAATTGAATGCCTGCAGTGCTACATGGCAAATTTAAAGCTAAAATCCACACCTCATTAACAACGAATCCTGATGAGTAAGTTAAATAGAAGAAACATCAATAATTTATGGTGATGAACTCAGCATTTTCTCTCTCCTTTTTTTCTTTTTGTGTTGCATCTGTCTTTGGAAGCCTCTAGTATATTACAAATGAAGTCCCAGAGATGAGCTAGAAAGAAAAAAGCTAGAAGCTTTTCCAGGGAGACAGAGAATAAATACAGACCTCCACAAATGCAAACACACATGCTTTGGACAGTTAAGAATTTTTAATCACACAGTGTTTTATCTTCTCAGAACTTCCTAAGTGGCAAAATATATCCCCAGGAAAAGAAATGACAGCAGACGAAAAGCAAAGAGAACAGAAAACAAAATTCAAATCAGAAAGCTTACCATAATACAGTTCAGAATTCTGTGTTCACTGAGTGATAAAAAGAAAAGTAGTTGTCATGACTATGGCCAATTTTACTCAAAGAAGGCTACCAATTTAACAGTAGGTAAATATCTTACAGATATCTTGGCTGAGAAAGAGCAGAGAGAATGAACCAAATGATTAGATTTCAAAGTGCAAGTAATATAGCTGTATTTTGTGTTGGTGTTTGTCAGTCTGTGTTATTTCTTTAGTTGCCTAGCATGGCTTCACCTTAGAGCTTTACTCTAGAGTAGTTCCCAGATCAGATATCCCATGTGTAACTGTAGGAGGAACTTTTCTTCAGAAAGTCTGCTATATGTTTGTGATTTCTTTTACCCAACTCTATTACTGTTACCTCCTTTTTTGAATAAGCACTTGGCAAATATAATTTATGCTGGTGAAGGAAATTGAAGATGGAAACAGGTGTTCCTTTGAAGAAGATACCTGTCTTTCAAAGACTATAAAAATTCTACTACCTTAAATACAATAAAAACCTAATATTATAAAGCTTTAAATGAAATAATTTATTTCTTCAAAGTCCTCGAACCTTTTCCATGGTACTACACCTGTTCTTTTACTCAGTCATAGTATGGGATGCTTTCTTGATGTGGATCTCTCCTGTGACTCCACTGCAGTTGGACATCTGAATAAAAGTATATTTAAATCAAATCTTGGTCTGTCCTCTTATACTCTAAATTTTTCAGGTGAGACTTCTGTTGTTTCAGGAGTCACTGAGAAGAAACATTGAGGTTGGGGATTGACAACAGCCAGGGCTGTTCATGGTTCATGCAATGGTGAGTGCATGGTAGGTAAAGAGGAAAGTTGTAACGCTGTAATAATACTAGAACCTTGCAGTTCCAGTAAGTCCATACTGTTCAAGTAGTGATAGAATTATGAACTTTTAGGCCGAGGCTTAAGGTTATTGTTTCCCTCGAGTAACGGGACTTAGAGAGCAGGAGTGAAATTTTTCTTTCACAAAAGTGAACTTTTTCACAAAAGTGCTCTTCTACTTTTCCCTATGTGCTACTGTCTTGTACTGATTTACTTGGGAGTTTGCTCTTGGCAACAGTGATTGCATTGTTTCAAAAAATTTGTTTCTGTGAGGAAGAAGGGGCATTCCATGGCCATACATAACTTAGGGTGTTTGTGGGATCCACACTGGTGGCTGGGGAGATGCGTTGCCAAGTCCCGCATTTACTCCATGGACAAGACTGGGTTCCTTGTTTGTAGAGGCTTGCCTCTGAGGTGACTAACAAAGTTGGCATGCTCCAGTTTGTATAGGTTTTAATACAGCTAATGTTATGCATAGACCTTAGGTCAAGATGGAAAATTAACTCTCCAGAGTAATATTCATGCAGGGTTAAAATCCTTTTGAATCTAACATATCTGACTTGAACATTTTGATTGTTTTCTTCAGAACAGATTGGAGCAACTGAAAGTACGTGGGTACGTGGCTTTTTTATCTCATGTGTCTGCTGATTTTGTGGAGGTAAGTCTTAATGCTCTATTCATATTTTTCTTATATAGAGTATAAGCTACCATTAGGGTTTCAGAGACAGTTCTATGAAGTGTAGTATTTCACTTACGAGTTTGTTATGGGTTAAATCAGGTGGAAATCCTGGTGAAAGATTATGTTCTTCGCATGTACTAAAAGAGGTTATGATGCCATCTTGGGGTTGGGTACTCAGATATAGACAGGTGACATTTATGATAGAAAGAGTGGTGTTAATAGGGAGATTAGTTGACAAAGATATTTAGAACATGCAAGTGATACTTCTTAAATTAAGATTTTGGGTAAGTTGAATTGGATAGCAGGGATGAAAAACCTCTGTAGTCATAGTATTAAAAAAAGAAAACATTTTTTTCAGAGTTAAATTACAACTTCTATTTGTTTATCTGTTTGTAAAAACCAAAGGAGTGTAGTACACATAGCCCTAATGCAAAGGGAGGATCAGGAGAGAGAGAAGACAGTAATTTAACTCTTTAAGTGATGCGGTAGCATGTGGGCTAATTGGTGTTTACTACAGAAATTAAAGACTTTGTACAGATCTTGGTAAATCCACGGTTGTTGTACTGTAACTAATACGCACACAGGATTGAGCCTGTTGCCAAGCATGGCAAAAGTTTAATTTCATACCAACAGGTAAGAAAGCGTGTCAGTTGTATTTTCAATGCCTGATTAGAATTAAATTAGCAATTATTTCTCAGGGATTGTTTTACACAGAAACTAGAGATGTATGGCATGTATACCATATAATTGGCATCTGTATTGCCTCTGGACTCAGGTAATCCAAGACTCCAGCTAGATAAACTTCCCCTATTCTGAAAAGGGAAGTTTTCTTTGGGTTATGGTAGGCTGCATAGTCAGAATGATTTGCATAAATATACAGTTAACTATTTCCAGCTCTTTGGAGAGACTAGCTGAACTGTGTAAGAGGGGCTTCTTCATTTTCAGGGGTATTTTTTTTCCTTTTACTTATTTATTTTGGATTGGACGTAAAGATAGAATTATAAAGAACTCCTCTGGTGGGTGTTTTTGTAACGATCTGGCACTAGGACATGTGAATGTTCATAGCACCATGCAAACAGTTTAAGGGGCATCCCTGAAAGCTGGTACCTCGAAAACATGCCTGCTACAGCCAGAATTGCAATGTGACTTGCAAAGCTAGCATTTTATATATCACACATTTTATATGACACCCACCTTTTCCTGGAATACTTTGGACTACATTTTGCTGGTTCTTTTTACTCTCACGTCAGCGCTGTTGTTCTGTGCTTGTCTGCAGCCCCTTGGCTTCCACAGAGGAAAATGGTCCTCATTGCTTTGCTCTCTCACCTGTCCTGCTGAGAATGTGCTCCATCAAGGCTCTTCTTTTTCTCTGCCAAATCCTGCAAGCATTTTCTGGTAGAGGTTTCCCACAACCCATGACCCAAGCCTGCTCGTGACATCTGTATCCAGAACCTGTCCCTCTCCCAGGGGTGATTATTATGGTTTCTGTGCCACTTCCAGCTCTTTAGAGATCCCCTCTCCCCAACAGCCCCACTTCTGGGGTGGTCAGGCTAAAGCTGGCCTCACCTGAATTGATGGGTTGGGACTACTCTGGAAGGACAAAAAGCAGCCTTTTCTGTCATTCTGGCATAGTTGCACGAGTGCATTAATCGATCTCAATGATTGCTTGGGGAAGATGATGAGGATCATTCAAATCAATCCAATCAGATATTCATTGCCATGCAAGCAGCTATTGCGTTTGGACCCTGTCCCATCCATTCTATCTCACCCACCACACTCCCATTGAGTTAAAATATATACCACTCTCCTCTCTATGGCTTACAAAATGGAGAAAATGCTCAGTGGTGGAGATGGGCAGGATGGGAGCAGTGTTTATGAGGCTTCGATCATCACTCAAGGGGTATTACTGTGCACCGTTAGGGACTGAGAACTGCTGCTCTAAGATGAGCTAGAATGTGTTCAGTCTTGCTTATTGCCACATTTTGGTTCCAAAAGATTAACATCAATGTATGCCTTAAATACCAATAAAGCAGAACACAAACCCATGGACAACTTCATCTGTTGAATTAGTGTTAATTAATGAAATAGAGGCAAATAAGATTTAATAGTAAGCATCTCTGGAGAACACATTTATTTTAAAGGGGCTGTTATCTAAACTACAAACTAACAGAGAATTTGATTTAGAGGAGAGAAAATTCAGGCAGCTTCTCCATATGTGAATTGCTGGATGGGGAGAGCTGCTCTTTCTCCCTTCTGATTGCTGAAGTTTGCCATGTTGTAAATGCCATGTACCCTGATATCTCAGCAGTCCTTTTGCTCATTTAGCACACGATGGCCTTGATTTGTGTACCAAATCTGAAAGAGGTTTCTACAAAGTCTTAGTTAGGCTTGTGGTTGTTAGCAGTCAAGAAAGTCCTTGGTATAAGGAGTATGGCAGACATTAAATAAAAAGTAATGGGATACTTTTTGAAAGTAGCATGAAACCTCTGAGAAGCCAAGGACACCTCCATCCTCAAAGAAGGGAGAGAAGAGAATACAGCATCCTTAAGGTGATTACATGATAACTCATCGATAATAGCCTCCCAAGTGCTCATCAGTTCCTTGTCACTCGTTTTGCTCTGTACTGTAAAATAATTCTAAATCTAGCTCAGCTGTAATCTTAAATCAAAGAGGAGCACTTGTTAGAGAGGTGGGGGGAAGTGATAGATTAAAGAAACCAAATTCTACAGAAATACAATTGTTAGCCTGTGTGAGGGATCAGCATGAACTAACAACCCCTTTGAGTCCAGGAGCATCTTGTAAGAATCTGATCACTTCTTGTCTTCATTGCTTTTCTTCTTTCTATGTTTTTTGCTCTCTCCAGAATTTTTTTTTTAATTTTTTTTACTGCAATAATGTACCAGTGCCTTTTTATACAAAAGAAAAAAAAAGCTCTATATCAATGATCAAAAAGAAGAATCTGATCGTTTGGACTCAGTAGCAATCCTACATCAGAGAGGGGTTTTTAATTAACGTGATGTTCCAGCTATTTTAATTACCTTTGTAGTTCCAGGTAAAGGCAATGCTCACTGCTTCTCAGCTTCAATTATAGAGCAGTGATGCTCTGCACATTACACCACAGTGTTTCTGTATTCCCATGGCTCCGGAATAGATTCCAAAAAATTAATGTAAACATATCTGTTTGAAGGGGAAATATTTTAGGATGAAAGACAGTATGCAGGAGGAAAATATAGTGCTGGTATTCTGTTAGAGAAAGGTGAGAAACAAAATCTGAAATGATGGATCAGTGAACATTAACAGACTTAGTTTTATCATTAAAACACAGCTCTTTGCTGAGCAGAAGCAGAGCATCAGCCCTACATCTCATATGAAGGATAATGTCTGTACATGTCATTTGCCTTTATTTTAAAGTCAAGAGTCTGAAGGCAGTCTGTAGGGCCAAGTAGGAGAGTCAAGGCTCAGACAAACTGCTTCAGCATAGCTGGCGTGGGTGGGGTCCCTTTGTGAGCACGGAGCTGCCAAGTTCCATCACTAAGTAAGCAAGCCATGTTGTGAAATAAGTCTTCCAGGGCTCCATAGTCCATATACTCTCTTTCATTAAATAACACACTGAATTGTCCCTAAGCCAGTCCTAGAGGGTTAGTGGTTTGGTTGCCAGCCAGCATAGAATCACAGAATCTTAGGGCTTGGAAGGGGCCTCTGGAGGTCATCTAGTCCAACTCCCATGCTAAAGCAGGTTCCCTGAAGAATCTTGTTATAAACTTTCTGGCACAAACTGTTAGTATTTGTAACAAATTCTATTGAAGTGTTAATGAAAGGAATTTGGAAACACTCACTTTTATGTCCCAGAAGAGGATGAATTTCAGTGCTTTCATGACTTGTTTTACTGAGATCTCTACTAAAAACCATCACGTTAAGATTCACGCTTAACAAATAAGCCAGAAAATCATCTGATTAATGGTGCATGGTGTTTTTTTTCCAGCTGGTGGGATAGTCACAAGCAGTCACAAGTATTTTATAGATATATATCTGATAATACTTTTTCCTCTATTTTGGAGATAACAGTTTGTACTCAGGATAGTAAAATTCAAATGTTGTTGCTTAGTAGCCTTTTGCAGTGTAACTCACAGGGAGCTGTTTTTCTACTGCATATTTTCCATAACTGTGTGGATGTGGAAGAAATTCTGAAATGGCTGTTTCCAGATGAAAATCAGGCTTTCTGCCTGTAAATAAGTGCTTTACTGAATGCTGTCATGTCCCTGTAATACTTTGGTGGAACTCAAGATGCTTTGTACAGTGGTAAAATTCATACTAAGGCACACAACTGGGTGCCTCAACTGAAATATATGACTCAAAATTGGTATTTGTGCCTGTAAACCACTTTGTGTCAGTGTGTTCCCAAAAAGGGGTAAGGATTTTCCTGAAATAAACATATTAAAAAGCATTCTCCAAGACTCTTAGTACACCAATTTCTTCTCTGTAGGTAGGGCAATTATTCACACAGTGTTTGGAGGCCAGCATGAACATTTGAGCCTGCTGTGTTGTGTAAGAGCCAACAACTGCATCTATGGCTTCCTTGCAGAGCTTAGGCAGGAGGTTGCTCTAACATCTATATTTGGCTGGAGAACTTGTCTAGGCACATTATGGCTCGTAAGAAAAGGCTCTACTAACCCAAATACTTTGTTTTAGAAATAATACAGCAGTGGTACCTGGAGTACCTCACATTCATCAGGTGTCATTTCTGGGAGAACAGAAAGGTTTCAGAAGGGTTATTTTGCATTTAGGCAACACATGCAAGGCCTAAACAAAACTCATGAAGATGTGGTGGCATCTAGTAACGTATGGTAAGTATCCTGTTTTATCCCACAGCAAAAGCAGGCAGTTTTCTTTGTTACCATATCAATCAGTTATGGTTAATTCTTGGTATAGTGGAGTTTTTTATGGTTGATGTAGTTTATTGGGTTTTTTTTGGTTTGTGGAATTTATTGGATGCAATAATTTGTGTAGCTAATTCATGAGTCAGTCTCTAAGAGCCAAGGATGATGGTTAATTTTGGCAGAAGTTATTAATAAAACAGGTGCCCAGCACTGCACGTGAAGATTTTGGAAGAATTAGCCTCCTTCCACAAGGAAATGTAATGTGGTCAGTCTTTTCCTAGGTTAGATGTTATGCCAGAAGCACATCGTTTGCAGGGTTTACCTCTGTGATGGGTTACATATGGAAAAGGAAAGAGTTTTTAAAAAGAGCTGACTTACACAGTATATGCAAGAGAATACCTCACATAGTGAAGGTGTCTGCAAAGAGTCTTCTGTCTCCTTTACAATTCTTTAGCCTTTTATTAGAGTGTTTTTTCTTTTTTACTGTGTTGCATATGGACTATCCATGGTTTCAGGTTCTGACTTTGACTACTCAGATGAATATGAACAAATGTAAGCACCTCTTCTTGGATCCGAGAGTGTAAACCAGCTTTCAGCTGGCTGTGTTAGCATTTCATTAGTGCAATGCTGTTTGCTGAGATGATCCAGTCTGTCTTCAATAAGTCCTTCAGGGCATGCTGTGGCCCCTGGAGTGCAGCAGGAATCCATTTGGGGTGGTCAGACTGTAAAATCTGAAAACTGCCTCCACTCATCTATGCAGATACACTTTCTGAGCTCTTGTGTGCAGGGACTGGTTCCTGTGCTTGAAGTGGGAGCCCAGGACTGCAGCCCACTGAGGAACTTCCCAGTCCTATAGGCTAACCTATGTTGGAGAGACATCTGGAAATGGATGTGAAGTCTGGGCCAACCTAAGTTAAGTTTCTCAGAACCAGACCTGCAGAGAACTATGTTGTAATCTTCTCAGCCAAGAGCATTTCTGTGAAGCTGTTTTAGGAAGAGCGCAGCCAGCAGGTTGTAGGTAGCCATTACTCTCCTCAACTCCACTGGTGAGAGGTAATTTGGAGTACTGAGAATGGTTTCTCACTGCAAGAAAGTGTATTGACCACATGCCGCAAGTTCAGACGAGGGACCACCAGCATGGCTGGAGGATGGAGTGAGTGATGGGAACTAGTTTTTTCAGGTTTTCCAGGTTTTTCAACCTGGATATTGAGTATCACTTTTCAGTTCTTTCTGCAACTACCCATTGAGAGATTTTAGGCAATATGAATCCATCCTTTTCTTGGAGACACACAGTGTGAGGGCAAAAGAAAAAAGAAAATACTTGTAAGACAGGAAATTCCAGTTAAATATTAAATGCTTTTCACTGTAAGAGCAGCAAATGTCCAGGTAGAGGCTGGTGGAGTGGTGTCTCCTAGGGGTCCATCTTGGGACCAATGCTCTTCAACATTTTTATCAGAGACACAGACAGTAGGATCAAGTGTGCCCTCAGCAAGTTTGCTGGTGACATCAAGCTGTGTTATATGGTTGATACAATACAAGGAAGCTTGAGAAGTGAGTCCAGGAGATTTGAATGAGATTCAACAAAGCCAAGTGATGCAAGGTATTGCATTTGACTCAAGGCAATCAGAGATATGCGAACAAACTGGGAAAATAACTCTTTGAGAAGGGACCTGCGGAGCATCTGAAAGGTTCTGGTGGACAAAGAGCTTGATGTAAGCCACAGCGTGCACTTGCAGCCCAACTTTTTTTTGATTTTAGGAATTTTTGAACTTTTTGATGGAATATCCTCCTTCCTATATTAAAATAACAGCAAGTAAGAAACTAGTAAGCAAGCAACAAGCTCTGAAAGCCACACAAGAACAAGAAGGAAGTTAAAGCAAAAATGTTTTAGTTGATCAGCATTTTTTCAACTCATTTTGTTACCTTTTTCTCCTTTAATCAAAGATTAAAAAAAAAATAATTAATTAAACATTTTAGTAATTACTAAAACACAAAAGCAATTTCCTAAGTAAAAATGTCTTCTAATGCAGATGTTGAAATGTATAAATATAAAGATGTCAAAATACATACTGTACTTTAAATTTCTAACTCTCTTTTAGAATCATCGTAACAGAAGATGAGGCAGGACTTTGAGACAGTCTAGACTATCCTCCAAAGGCCTGATTTAAAATGTTTTCAGCAAATGTACCTCTATTATGCTTTTGTCAGTTATCTGGATATAATTTCTCTTCTTCTGTTCATGCCACAAAAAATGTTACTGAATTCAATGGCTATCCTGGCAGCAAAGCACAAATGAATGAGATTCTCTATTTTCAGTCATCTGAAATAGCCACTGAGCCATCCTTTGGAAAATATCAATGTCTGGGAGCTCTTGTTAAGTGGTGTTGGATTTCCAAGGGGGCAGAGAAACAGACTACTGTATTCTTGAACATTTTACGCTGACTTTCTGTGAAGTGACAAGGATAGCTTCCCTGGAGGACAAACTAACTGTGGGGGTAAGATTAAGTAGCTGAATCTGCCTCTCCTGAGTACCTCGCTGAAGATATTTTTGCCTGTCCTCTCTTTATCAGTGCCTGCTCCTTGGTACTTCTGCTGGCACCAAGGTTTGGTAAATACCAGGGTCTCCTGCTGCTTGAAAATACATATTTAAAGGCAATCTTGAATCCGGAAAGGAAGGAGGAAGAGAGTGAGATGCTGTGCTGTTTCAGCTGCTAATTGTGCCCAGATTAGTTAATTAGATAATTAACATAAGAATGCTCTCTTTTCATATTAGAGCATCGTACATTTACAATAGCGCTGTTCATAAGTAAAGTGCTATGCTGTGGGAAACACTAATTAATTTTGCAAATTTGGACCTTTAATTGCTAAAGTGCTGTGCTTTCTCAATGTTTGTTTTAGAGTAATGTTAACTGATTACTGTCTGTTCAGAGAAGTATTTATTCTCCCTGCCAGTTGGACACATTCCTCTTGCTGTGCAACCAGAATCCTATTGCAGTATTAACTTCATTGCACTTCAGAGGAGCCTGCAAGTGAGGCTGCCTATAAGCCCAGATGATTCTGGATCCCATACCCACAAGCAGTAGTGCATCCCATCATTTCAAGTTACATCTTGTCCTAGTCAGTTGTCTTTGCTACATGCTTCCTGGGTTATTGTGACAAAATTCATCCTGGCTTGAAAGCAGGATCTGAAAAAGCTGCATCTGGCAGATTCAGCTGCCTGCTTCCTTTGCAGCAGTTCCCAGAATACATCAATCCATGCAGTAGGCACTTTGCTGCCTCCCTAATGATCTCTGGGTCAATTTTCAAGTGCTGGGGCTGGATTCTCAGAAGCACTTATGTGAGTCAGGGGAAACGTCAGCAATATTTGCACAACCTCAATGGCCTCCTCAGAGGATTCCAGCTCCATCCGTCTCAAGAGGATTAGATCTATGGGCAACTCTGTGTTTCAGAAGCCGTATACATCTTCTGATGTGCCACTGCTCAGGGAATAATTCAAAAGTTATTTAACCAGACAAATAGCAAGATGTGATGGTAATCTTGTGCCCAACAAGATCATGATTTTCTTAGGTGCAGGGAAACATGGGTTTGCTCCCTGTTCTAAGGCTGCTTTGTGTAACTCATGCAAGGCTTTTGAGGTAGGAAATCAGAGCATAGATCTTGAACATCTTCAGTGGATTCTGATATCACTTAGCTATCTAATAGATAACCAGCTGGGGCCATTCTTCTTGTATGTGTGGAAGTGGCTATTCTAACTGTGCAAGGAAACACAAAAACATCTAAATTAAGAAAAACAAAACCCTGTGATGCCATTTCTGTTAGGAGCACCTAGAAGGTGAGGTTTAAGACATATCTTTATTTGTGCATTGAATAATCAACAGTGGCATGAAACTAAGGCAAATACTAGATTCTGCCCCTGGGACAATGTAATGTTAGACACATTGGTGACATACAGAATGAGAGATGATAAATGAGAGAGCAGCTCAGCAGGAAGGGACCTGGGAGTGCTGGTTACAACAGGCTCAGCACAATCCAGCATTATGCCCTTTTAGCCAATAGAGCAACCCACATTTTGATCTGCAATATGCACAGCATAGCCAGCTGGTCAAAAGGTGATCCTCTCGCTATACGAGTGATGGTGTGGCCTCACCTTGGTTACTGTGCACAGCTCTGGACTCCACAATTTAAAAAGGGTGCTGAGGTCCTTGAGAGTATCCATGGGAAAGCACCAGAGCTGATAAAAGGGCTTTAAGTTATGCCATATGAGGAGAGGCTAAGGACACCTGGCTTGGTTAGCCCAGAGAAAAGAAAGTGTTACAACTTCCTGAAGAAGGGAACTGGAGAAGAAGGTACCAGACTCTTCTTCATGAGCACCAGTGATAGAACGTGAAGGAATGATGTGAAGCTGCACCAGGGGAGGTTAGGAAAAATGTCTACACCATGAAAGTTGTCAGATTATGGGACAGGCTTCCTAGTGAGATGGTCAGCGGTCCATGCCTGGCAGTGTTTAAGAAGCATTTGGATAATGTCCTTATTAATATACCTTAACTTTTGATTAGCCTTGAAGTGGTCAAGCAGTTGGACTAGATGATCTTTGTGGATCCCTTCCAACTGTACCATTCTATATTTCTACTGGCTGACAAAGCTGCAGTAGGGCGGTAGAGCCCCAGCCAAAGTATATTCACCACATAATGCAGGGAGCTTTGCTGACTAACTCAGCACATTCAAATCTAAACTGAACAGAAGATGTCTATGATGCTTTCTAAGCATAGCCCATAATTCTTATTTTCAGATCTTTGGTGAGTGAGAGCCAACGCAACTGAATAAGTCTTACCTGGCTGAAGAGTTTCAGATTGATCGGTAAACCTATATCAGCAAAACTCAAATACAGAAACTAAGTATAAAGATAGACTTTAATAGACACATTCAATATGTTTTATGTCTTCCACTGATTTTTTCAGAGTCTTGATCAGTTTCAACAGGGGAAATAGAATAGAAATGAATAAAAATACAGACTGAATAGATGTATGTGATGTTATATTTAAAACAGACTCAGTCATCTTCAGAAATGAGCATAAATCTCCACATTGTGATCTTGTACCTCAACAACTTTCTTGGGAGAAGGAGAAGGAAAATACATCAGTAATTGTGAGATGAAGATGAAGGATATGGAAAAAGGCCCTTAGTGAGGGAGGGGTAATATGGCAGTAGAAACTGCACGATACATGTACTTACTCATGTTTTGCTTTCTGCCTAAACTGCTGCTGTTTTCACTGGAAGCTTTAAGATGCTGCAATCATTCATTGAGGCAACAGTTCAAAGCTGCCAGTTTGAAGACAAGACTTTGCTCAGTAGCAAAAGAAAATGAAGAATTCAAAGATAAGTTTGAAGCAGATTGCAAGGACCCTGAAAATCCTGCAGAAAATGATGGCCTGCTGATATGAGCCTTTTAATTTAAGTAAGAAAAGAAATTAAGGTACAGATTTTTCTACCTGCTGTGTTAGTTCTATTGATTCTAGGTAGGCTACACATTATGAAGCACCATAGCAGGTTTTGTATAATTACAGTATTCATCCCTTGAGTAAGCACAGTTTTAGGGTTTGTGTTTTGAGTTCTATCCTTTCACTTATTTACTTTCTCCAGTGGCATAAGTTTTGCAAACATGAAAAAGCTGTGAAATGTTTCAGATATATCTTCAGTGTTTATTTTGAGGACAATTATTTGGTCATCCCAGAAAGATTCTATAATCCTTTGTAATTCTTTGGATTTCTGAACCAACAAGGTTCACTATTGATAGACTGAGGGGCAAGATGTGGGATACATGTCCTTATTTTATTATATTCTGTGTATCTACAGCTGATTATAAGGTTTCTAAACATTCTTATCTGCCTTCTCTTTTATTCACAGTATTTTCCCCGAAGCAAAGCCCTTCACTTATTCTGACTCAGTATTTTACTGTGTTGCCCAGTAATGTTTTCCAGTGTTTGTTAGGCTTCCTGTGCTCATTTTGGTTCTTTGAAAACATACTCCATAACCTTGAGGCTTGCACTGGCTGTGCTAGTGTCAGCTTTCTGCATTTGGAGATCAGAAAGCAGCAATGTGCGGAATACAGCCCTTTGCTATTTATTTGTTCTTGAAGCAGTTCCACCAATCAGAGGATGAAGGAAATTTCTCTGATAGGGATGTTTAGGTTGACTCCAGTACTTCAGCATTAAGTGGTGACTCTTGTGAGCACAGTATTTTCTCCCTTGTGCTCTGTATTCCTTGAATGCACACACACACACATGCACTTTCTGCTGAAATAGGTAGTTCAGCTGGTTCATATGCAAAAAGTCCTACCTCTACTGAGACTCTTAGCTTATTCATGTACTGAGCAGGGAAAACAGGTTTGTAATGAACAAGAGGTTTTGGATGTAAACTTTATTTTAATTCTTTGCCAGCAAAAGCTTTAGTGTGAATCTATTTTAAATTAACAGGAGAGCTTCTTTGATGGTATCATTTAACTTCTGGGGAGGGACAGGCAGAAGCAGAGTTCTGTCAACAGGAGCTACATAGCTATGAAAAGAGTTTCCTGTCTCATTACAGTGGAAAACACTTCTTCGTGTCAGTGAAACTTGAGTGGGAGTCCTACAATTACTGTGGGAGTGTGCAAAAAGATGTAACTGTGGAATTAATAATGTGCTAAGAAGGAGTGTTCTAGCAAAGAATTGTCAAAAAGTATTGATGACTGAAGGTGAAAATATATGGCAACTCTGAGTTAAAATTTTGGCAGAACATTTCTGTATAAGAGGCAGGCTATTTATGGCAGCTTCCTGAGGAATTAGTGACCTTTGAAGATGTGCTGAAGTGGCAGAAGCAGCAGAATGACATTTGTTGTTTTCTGTAGTACTGATTCAGACACGCAATGTTGACTTTATCAAGACATTCTCTTCTGGTCTAGGTTACTTAATCACAAAGATACCTTGGCAAAGACAAACATGTATAGAAATGAGTGATAAAGAAATACAATGAGAAACACTATTTCATAGCCAAAGATTGAACAACTGTTAGATTCTACATTTATAAGTCTGAAAATCTTATTGATTTGAGTGAGTACTGGCTTCAGTGCTGAAGCAATGTAGAGATGCCCACTTTGATGTAACTGGAGGAAGATGTCACCTTTCTCATGTACTCATCACTGTCTGTGGTGATTATTGTCCCCAACAGTTTGCTGATTGAAGTCACTCAAGCTCACTTAATTGATTTTTCCTGAAGTAGATTAAGGAGTGCTGTGAAGAACCGCCCTGACAGCCCTCTGGTGGTGGCTGCAGCCTCTAGGAGAGGAGTGATTTGGCTGGCACATCTGGACATGTAAGAAGACTTCTATCTGTCCCTTGCACAAATGAAAACATTTGCTGCTTGTCTACAACATTTCAGCTAGTTAGTTTGCCTTGGACATTTGATTTTTTTTTCAAGATGTTTTATAGATAACACAATGTACTACATTCATTGTGTTTTGATTTTTGTTTAATGCTGCAGCCATTTTTAGCTAAAGCAAGAAATAGTTAAAATGGTCAACGCTTGTCCTAATACTTGTCTTCTGGAATATGCTGTGATATTGAAATCAAAACATCCTTCAAGAAAATATTAATTTCAAAGAGATTTAGCTATGAAAAATGGGTTAAATAGAGTTGATATAATGCTTTAGGAAATTTCTGCAATAGAATAATGTGATTAATCATTTTAAGGACACTTTTTGAGTTTTACTTTAATATTTATGCTGAAAGAAAACATTTTGATTAAGGAGGAAATGGTTGACTCAAAATGTCTCTGTTTGAGTAAAAATTTTGAAGTAACAAAATGTCTCTGTGCTCATTTGCTTTTAGACCAACATTAAAAATTGCAGTCTTAGTGAAACAGGAATCCAAGTATACCATGCATCTATAGAAATGTATGAACAGGCATGTGGTGTAGGTGACTTCTTGAGGCCCTGTGGTTCCAATTTAAGAACCCAAAATACATGTATTAGTTTTAGCTGGCTGCTTCATTTGATAAAAATGCTTGTGTGGATGCTACAGTTGTGCAAGCATTTTTATGCTGTGATGACGTTAAAGGGGTTTCTTCTAGTCATGTATATATTTATCAATGTCTTCAATTATCTCCATCAACAAAATACACCAATAAATCTTCCTACAGTTCACAAAACATAAGTATCTGCAGAAGAATGGAAAGTTTGATACTGGTTCCATTTACTTGAGTAAAAATCTGATTTAACTGTTTTAATCATATAGACCCATCCTCTTTTAACATGTTAATGACAACAAAGCTCAAATGCGAGAAAGTTTCTTTTACAGAGTCTGAATGAAAAGCTCATATTATTTCAAGATTTCAAAAGGCATAAACTTTTGCTCTGAAAATATTGAACCCTTGTTTATTCTTAAAAAAAGGAAAGAACTTCTTATAAAAGGGAAAGAAAAGTCACGTTAAAGATCTTGCTGAGAGAGAGGACAACACAAATGATTACAATACTGAGAAGATAAATGAGCATACAGAAGGGCACAATACTAATTATGACCTCTCATTACTGAGCACTGTCCTATTCAGAACCATAATTTTGGTAGTAATTGCTATTAATTGTTTTAATTCCTCCCTTCTGAGCTGTCTTAGAGCTCATATCATGAGGTCAGATTTCCTTGGTTGCTTCCAAATATGATAAATGAAAATTTTACTTTTATCCTTGAGTCATGACTTTGCGGAAATGCCTTCTTCATTTCTTTGTGCCAGTACAGAAAGAAAGCAGGAGAAAATGCTGGAGGCTTAACTGCTTTGCTTTGATCCTTCTCTCAGAATTATTAAAAATGAAGCCATCAAGTAAACAGCTGCAAAAATTAAACCTCACCACTACATGGGGCTTATAGGAACCACAGGATCTGCTGTAGCAGCTGTCTGACACTTGAGGCATCAACTTCATTCCTGGTTTGGCGTAGGGCAAGCAGCAATCACATCTGTGCCCATGCTGTGCCTGGACAAATTTGTCCCACCCCATTACCCAGTGATGCAGGGCAGGTGCTGCATGGTGCTATATTGCTTCTGGAGTCCTGGCACTCCACACAAGGTAAAGGGTTTTCTGAATACATTTATATTAAAAAAATATGTATATATATATATATATTAAAAATATATATATAAATATATAACCATTAGTCAAGCAGAGATGGTAACTATATTAATCAACTCAGAAGAGCACAATTGACCAAGAGGGACTTTCTAGAATTTAGTGTAATAAATCTGTAATGGAGGGAAGGAAAGTAGCAGAAAATGCAATAAACTTCTGAATCTGACTAGTACTTCTTTCTCTGTAAGAAAACTGTAGGTCAAGCTCTTTTTCCTTTTTCCTTTTTTTTCTTTCATTTTCTTTTCTTTTTTAAATATTAAATTGGATTCTTTTATGTTATTCACAAAATGGTTTGGGACTTTTCACATTGTTCCAACTCCCCTTCTACAGGCAGGGACACCTCCCTCTAGACCAGGTTGCTCAAAGTCCCATGCTGTCCGGCCTTGAATACTTCCAGGGAGGGGGCATCCACAGGCACATTGGGCAACCTGTTCCAGTGTCTCACCACCCCCACAGTACAGGATTTCTTCCTGATATCTTGTCTAAATCTACCCTCCTACAGTTCCCCTCATCCTGTTGCTATATGCCCTTATAAAAAGCCCCTCCCAGCTTTCCTGGAGGGAAAATAGTGAAATTATTTTTCACTAAAATTAACTTTAATTAGTTCTCCTATGGAGTAAAACCTTCTCAGCTAAAGAACCATTAAATGTCCATGTCTTAGAGTTTGCATCTTCCTGCACTGGTGAAGCAGCAATGGAAATGGAAAAACACAAAACTGAGATGGGAGGAGAGTTTTGATTTGGATCCTTCCTGATAGGAATAAGTCATAAAACAAATTTTTAGTTTCCAGATTTGGAAAAATTGCAGGGTATTTTTCTGCAGAGTTGCTTTAGAAGCAACTGAGTATGAGCATGATATCTCAACAATAGACACTGCCTTTGAATTTTAAAAGGAAACTGTAGAGTACGACTTTGAAAAAGTCACTTAAAGGCAAAAAGCAGGGTTTGGCTTGCCAAAGAAAAATAACTCTAATCTAAATGGTATGAAGCCCTTTGAGTTTTTGTTTTATGTTTTGCTCTTTTCATTTTCACTCTTTGAAACAGAAATGAAGAAAATCCCTAAATCTGTTGACTGGCAGAAAAACAGCTCTTGCAGACAAAGGACTTACATTAATACATGTGGGTACTGCTGATATCGGTAGGACTGCTCAGTTCAAATGAGGACAAATTAATATAATCAGTTTTCATCTTTGGTGCAACTGGGAACTCTTGGGCATCTGATTATAGGTTGGCAGCAGTTTTATGGAAATTTATCAGCCTGCTTTGAACTTTTCTAAGTTCCACTAGCACAGCGATCATGTTGATAAGAGGCCTCATGGTACTATGTTTGCACATCAAAATTATGTGCCTTGTCAGAGCAGTGAGGTTGCAGTTTAAAACCTGTGATAATGCAGCTTTAACCCAAGCTCCTTTCCCTGGCTATGTTAGACCTTCTGCAAGACACTTTGTATTTCACAGGTATTGGGAAGTTGCTATAAAGATCGGAGCTCTAGTGAATGTCCTTCAATCGTTGGTTTTCTACAGGCAAGCCTCATTCAAAAACACATTCAAAGGGTATACTCTGCCATTTCTATTCTTTTTCAAAGATCCTTTGTTCCACAAAAGGTTTCTTTTGCCTCTGAGGCATTATACTTCCAAATTTACCCAAAGCTTGATTTTATAATCATGTAGTGGAAACTGAAAACCCCCACTACATAAGGCTTCTTTTTCATGTTTAGTAGTCAGTGCTCCCTAAATCAGCTTTGTTTTTTTTTTTTTTTTTTT
>NW_024884475.1:13295574-13429022 GCF_019232065.1 Centrocercus urophasianus | reverse complement strand
TTTTTTTTTTTTTTTTATGGAAGCAGACACACAAATTTCTACACCATGAAATGAATCATAATTGATCAGTAGCACAGGAACATTATTAAACATATATGTTCTTAGAAAATAGATGTTATCTTACGGATTTGACAACAGGAAATGTACTGCTATTAGAAAAGGATCTTTTCTACACACAACATTGCTAATCCACCACAGACACTAGTATGTTATTTCTTCAATATCCCAGGAGTATCCCACTAATTTACTGTGAGATAGCTGTTTCTATTATCCTGATTACAAACTGTACCTTTCAGTGCCTAATTAACCAAGACCATGAGAATGAACAAACACATCACTGTGCTAAGTTCTGCCCAGCCCACATGTCCAGCTCCTCACCTAAAGAAATGTGGACTTACGACTTGTTCTTAGATACATTCTCAGTAGAAGGGAAATAAACTTCTGACTCAAAGTTAGGTCATCCCAGTATCTTCTACACTTGGTTTAGAACTATTTGGTGGGCAAAGGATTTTTCTTCCTTGCAGTTGTATGTACTCTCAAGGTGCTTAATGGGTCACCTGAACCTGGGAAGCCCCTGTGGAGGTGGCACAGTCTTTTGGCAGTGCCAGCTCCCAGTGGTGGCGTTGGAGCACTGAGAGTATTGCCAGCTGTGGAGCTGGACAGCCATACCCAATAATGATGTAGCCATAAACAGAAAACAATATTCAACATGCAGCTGCAAACAGGAAAAACTGTCTTTGTTGTTGTTGCCCTGTTCAAACATCCTGGCTCAAATGTTTGGGTTCTGCTTTGGCTACAACGTGCTGTGGCTGAGGAAGGCACTCAGCAAAAGCTGTGTTAAGCTATCTTTAGGCCCCATCAGTTCTGCCTGGCCAGTCTCTCTTCCAGCCTCAGCCAGAGCTTTCCTGCTCATGTTGGCCACACAGAGCAGCTCTGGGCACTGAAGTCTGCTTGCTGCAGGCGGGCAGCCAGAGTGGGGACAGGGGAATTACATAGAGGGATTATGTTGCTGTGCCTGCACTAGCAAGTGATGCAGCGTGATAGGAACAGGGTGAAACAGTGTTGATGGTCCCCAGTGAGACCTGGAAGAGTGCTTTGATCTCTGGCAGGATTGGATGGAGGGATGGATGGTGGGGTGTGTGTTGCTTGGCTCTACTGCACATGGAGAGTATCCAGCATCAGGACTCTGCAGATAGCACACCATGCAGTAAGGGCTGCACAAGAAATCCTCTCTGGGTTCCCTGGTCTCAGCAGTAGTGTGGGTGGAGGCTCTCCAGGCCTTCTGAGGATGCATTCAAGTTTTGGCTTCTTTTCTGCTGTTAATAGCATGGACAGCTGATGAGGAAGAGGAAGAGAAGTTTGTCCTTCTTCTCGGGTGCACTTCTCAGGGGTGGGTCCAAATATTTGTCTTCATAAATGGAAATAATAAATACACTTAACTAATATTTTTCTGATATGAACAATTGTTCCTCCAAAAACACAATTGGAAATTCCGTGTCTTTGTTCCATTGAAAAAAAAAACAAACATGCATTAGTTTCATGAGGAGACAGCTCTCTTCATGGATTGATTTCTGAGAACTCACAAAATGCTACATGCTACAAGGCAAGTCTTGTAAGTTCTTTTCTGCTATATTATACTAGATAAAGCAAATATAAAGCCTGATTCTCTTTAGATTACCCCAGTCAGTAGTAGATCTGCTTTTGCTGCCCAGCAGCAGTCTGTACCTCAGCCTCCATCACTACATTAGCTCTGTGCCTTCCCACCAGCACACTGCATGCAAAGTTTTTAAGTGCCTTTGCTACAGCAGCCATTAACAGCTTTATAGCCTATGTGAAATGACATTCTGGGATATATTTCTCTACTCTGCTGTACCTGATGACTACTTGGAGACAAAGAGCCATGTCAAAATGCAAGAAGCAGCTTGAAAAAATAGTGGGGAAATATTGCTTTGCTCTGAGCTGTGAGTGAGGTTAGAGGATCTGAATGCTTCATGCTGAATACAAGATAGAAGTGCTTGGAGTGGAAAAGCAATCCAGTCCATACACTGTGCAAGCCCTAAGAGCAGGCAGACAGCATATAGATCTGAGTTTAAGGAGGCAAAATGAACCCACAGAAATTATAGATGGGTTTCCCTTATGGCTTTGGATGTTTCTGGAATACATGGATTCTCTTATTCATTCTGTACATGGAAGAATTGAGTCATATTTCGGAATGCAATGAAAGTGCTGAGATTTTGAAGACATAAAAAAAGCTATGGAAACAAAAATGTATGCCTGTGCATGCTGTTCATAAATATATAGATACAAGTAAACCCTGTAACCACAGCCAGAGTTCCCAGCAGGATGTCCTTCTGACCCACATGGTGTCACATATCCACATCTCACAGCACACCAGCTCCCTGCTCCGTGCCACTGGTCCCCACCCTGGGCTCTAGACAGGGCTCCAAACATTTGCAATGGCACAGCTGGTTTTCCCCACTTTACCTGAAACATTTTACACTAGAAGAAATGAATTAGGTTGTAATTTACTGGGTTGCAAATCAAGCCGTACGGCCATTTTGCGGATATGGGCAGAAGGGAATTGTTGGTTGGAGCTTAGAAGTTAGGGAGAGAAAGGAGGGGAAGAAGCTTATATTAGGCCCTTGCTGCCTTAGAAAGGAATTAGTGACAGGTGGGGAAAGCATGCAGAGCAAAGAGAGAGAATATAAAATAGTTAGTCACTGGTTTTACCACAAAGCCAGTCCTGTCTTGGCAGTTTCTGCCACTGATGAGAATTAGACAGAAACAGTCTCCCCAAGCATCCTATGATGCCATCTGGCTTATTACAGAGGAAATCCCCACTGGCAATCTGTTTTTTTCCCCTTCTTTCTTTCCACAACAGCCTGAATGACTGCCAAGATTATTTCCCTCTCTCATTCTCCCTCTCTTTGGTATCGAAACATTATTCGGTAGAAGGGGGAAATGTGTGCTGTATTGGCTTAGATGAAGGCAGCAATTTAAGGAGCCGGAGTCTTTGCAAGCCTGAGAGGGAAGCAGGACTGATAAAGGAGATTAAACAAGCTGCGACTCTTTTGATGAACAAACTGAGCCGTCTTGCTGCTGAAAAAGTGGAGATAGAACTGATAGCTCTGCTCTACTCTCTGCTGCTTGCCAGAGCTATCTGCTTCCATTATTAGCCCAGAGGGCGATGTAGGAAAGGAAAGTGAGTCAGCGCATAGGAGGAGTGCAGGTGAGATGAAGGAAGAGTGAGCAGAGAGCAACACTTTATTACAACTCTGCAAATTACCCACTGCAGGCAATTACTTTGTCACCTCCTTGTCTTTTCTGCAAGTTCTCCTTCCCTGAGATTAACAATGTGCATTCACAACAGTGGTCTGCCTCTGACAGGAGTAGAGTTGTGTGTGGTGTGGTTAGTTTTAATTATTTTTCAGTGCAACATCCATATTAGATGCAGAACAGAGCTGATTTAAATTATAGCTTGTCTGAAAACTGTGATTGACCTGCAGAAAGGTCCTAACATGTTTAAAAAGATGATTATACTGGAGGAAAATGTTGAATGTTGTGCTCTATACTGAATATTAACTCTTACCCTAAATAACTAGATCTGTGTGTGAATGGTCTCACACACGTATATTCATAGAACTGGAATTTTTATATATTTTTATATATTTTTAAAATACCTTTTTTTTTTTTTTTTTTTTTTTTTTTTTTCCCCAGGTGAATGTCTGTTTTGTAAGATGCTGATAATCTCAGTTGTCTTTTCATTGTGTAAATCCAATGAAGAGCAATAAACCAGTATTTTACTCAAGCTAATAATTTTCATGCCAGTTTGAAATGTTAATGAATATTTTGAAAATGATGTAGAATACGTATGGGACCTACATGTGTGCTGCGTGGAAATCTGCTCCTGTACTTTCAATGTTACAGCCTTGGTACAAAGAGATCCCCTCAATCTTTGTTATCATCACATCATATTTAATCTGTAGGACAGAAAGAGAACTGTCACATCTCCCTCTCTCCTTCTATTGTATGCCCAATCATAAAGATTTTTCCCTCAGCCATGCTAGTTTTTGAAGATTGTAGTTCAATTGTATTTTTGTTGTGTCTTCTCCCTTCTTTCCTGCAACATAAAAGGCCTGAACTATTTGCTTGAAAAATACAGAACTTGTTCAAAGCAGTTATGTTGCACATAAACGATCTATCGATACTGAGCAATCTGGGCATGGAGTATTTAACCAACGTAGGGAAAAAAGCAGTGCGCTCAGCAGGTTTGAGAGAATCATATCCAAGGTCTGCAAAGCAATCATTCTTATGTTAACACCATCATTTGAAGTGCTGTAAGTGTATTAAGTGTATTGCCTACAGTCTGGGTTTGTTGTTGGTACTGTTGTTGTTTGCTCCTTTAGTTCACCATGAAAGTTTCTATTATTTCTTTTATCATGTACCATTCATATTTAAATTCAAAAAGCAGTAGCAGTATCTCCGGGAAGAATAAGCTTTATTCCACAGAAAAAGAACTAAATGTTAAAATGAGGCTTTTCAGATATCACCAAAAGCATTCTGCAGCTCCGTGGAAAGAAACATACCAGGATGGGAGAAAAAAATATAAGAGGGAGTTCAGTACAGCATGTGAATAAGGAAAGGTGAGTTATGTAATCTCCGGAATGATTTTGATATGGATTCTACCTATTTGGTTTGTCAAGATTAATTATTTTCTACTGTTTAAAAATTTTATTGCAATAAGTTTCAGCCCTGCACTGAGAAATTTCACCTCTGAGGGGACCTGGAGCTTGTGGGCAAACTCACACTGATGAACTATGAGGCCATCAGCCAGCAAGACCAGTGAGATAACTGGGGAGTTATGTTGGTAGATGGCAGAGATGGTAGAGAGACCTCGAGATCTTTATTAAAGGTTTGCTGTTGTTGCTGTTGATCTCCTTTAGTTAATACCTAAGTCATTATTTGAATAACTCTTTCCATGAAGTTTGAAAAATGAAGAAAAAGAGACAGCATCTGAATGGACAAACTGTAGTTCGGAAACGAAGCCAGAAGTTAGACTATTCAAATATAATGAGCTGCCGAGTGGTTTGAACAGGGCTGATAAGTTTTTGATAAAAGGCCGTGGATTATTGCTTTTACTCAGTTATATTGCCCTTGCAAAAGACACATTGCTCAAAAGAGAGGACAAATGTGCTTCCTTAGAAGTCTCTTCATACAGAATGTACGCAAAACTAATGAAATAAATGAAAAAGGAACCTATAATAAACAAAATAGTGACATTTATGTGCAGGAGGCATATAAAAATTGCCTTTGTAATAGAAAAGACATCTTGATTGTGAAATTGGCTGCTGTTGGAATAGCACAATTTTAGTAATCTCTCTATTCCACGCACAATATTTTATTGCTATTTTCCTTCAAATCCATCACTCAGCTTACTCAACTATAGGAGTTTTCACCAACAAGCATTGTACCAACTGTGTCAGTAATTCATATCTGATACGAAATGAAAATATTCATAGGTTTTTGCAAACCGTATGTACATTGCTGGAAGTGTGGCAGAGAATGATGAATACTCTCAAGTATCTGAAGGTATTTGTTTCTTCTCTTAACTTTAAAAAGAAGGACAGATTTTGGAAACACATGCAATCTAAATTTCAGACTTTGTTGCACTGAAGGAGTTCATCTCTAGGAAATGAGAAAATATCCAGATACCAGAAGCAAGACAAACTCATGCTTTTCCCCTTTTCTTTTCTCTTATGAACTAAGAAGTCTTTGGGATACAATGTAAGGCTTCCTCCAGAATTAATGGACTTCTAGTCTATGTTTGTCCCTCCATTCAAATGCTGTGTATGGTAACAAGGTGGGTGCAAAAATTAGGGCCAGCCTAGTCACTGAAATTTGCTTTTGCTTAGAACGACAGGTATACCTTGGTTACACATGTAAGTCTGTCCCGTGCTGTGGGGCCAAATTCCCTTTGCAAGCTGTGCAAATTGCAGAATCCTCTTTGCCTACGTGCAAATGTGAAGTGACATTGTTTAACTTGCTTTAGTGTGGAATTTGCACTGGGACAAGGCAGAGCAGAATGCATTTAGTCACTCTGCCATTACAAATGCTCAGACACCACTTCTTCATGAGAAAGGAAGAAAAAAAAAAGAACTTTCCCTAAGATAAAGGCTGGTTGCAGGCTATGCTGATGTGTGTGAAGCCCTGGTCAAGCTCCATGCATAGGGCTCAGACTGCTCAGGATGATGACACTATGATCAGCACTAACAAGGTGTGGGTGGGTCCTTTCCTGCGCTACTTATTCCAAAGCAGCAAAGCAAGGCTAGCTCTTCTTGCCTCCTGGAAATCCAACCAGCTGGAAAAAACTAACCTGCCATGATTCGCTGTGACTGCTGCTGAATGGTGAGCTCCAAGATGGTCCTCATCCTTTTGAGTGCAATCATGTTAGGAATAGTTCAGATCTTTCTCAGCATTCTCTGTCCAAATATTTTGTATGTACTGTAGCTTAGCAATGCCTCCAAGGAAATATTACTCTGTCAGTGGGCAAACAATTGCTTAGCTTGAAAGAAATGTAATTATTTTAGGCATGCACAAATGTTTTTGGCTGCATGATGCTGTAACATTATTAACTGAGGAGGGAAAAAGAGAGCTAGTTCTATTTTAGAAACTATATTGCCATTGTCCTAAAATGCAAAATAGCATAAGTCCTATCCTGACCAGAATTCCACATTTGCTCTTGATAGTAGATTGGATTTCAGAGCAGGATTAAGTAAATAAGTCATATTAAAATGACAAAATGGGTAAATAGAATATAATGTGAAATGAAATGTAAATTGGATTTAGGCAAACACTTTTATACAGACCTCCTGTCAAACCCTATCAGACTGCTTCAAATTCCTACTGTGATTTCTGCTCGCAGTTCTATTACATGTTGCCACTCAAGGGCATTTGATGTTTTCTCTCTCTGGAAATTCATTTGCATTTAAATGATTTGAAATAATCATAAAAGCCAAGTGCTATGAAGTTTGAAATTAGTTACTGTCTATAAATTGCGATGCCATTAAAAGATGATTTTGAAGAGCTTTGCTGTCTCAAATGTATGCAGATTAAAATCTAACAAAGTACACCTTGTTACAAAACTGTAAAGAATGGTGTGACATGGACTTAAATTGATTTATTCTCCTACTAGTGCCTATAAACTTTACATACTTGGGTTTCTCCTGTAAGAGGAAAAAAAAACTTTCATTTGCCTGCTGAATCTGAGCCAAATTCTGTTCTCAGATGGGGTTTCATTGGGTGTATCTGACACCAGCACTTGGCCCTCAGAGTTTAATCTATCTGCTCAATTAAATTTCTGGAAGTGCTGTATGAATAGTTGGGTCTCATAATTTTTTTATGGTGGGAATAAAGGAGTGGGATTGGAAACAATGGAGGCCATTTATGGTTGGCAGTGCGTGTATACGTATTCATATATATATGCATAGATGTTCAAATTTTTCACCTCTCCCTTGAATTCTGTGTGTTCTCCTGGTAGGTGTTTCTATAGGTTCTTCTTTCTGAGGCAGCTGGTGTTCCTGGTAGGTCACCCTGCAGCTGGCCTCACCTTCCTCTTGTTGATGGAAAGCTGAAATCCATTTAGGAACACAAATACATTTTGAAATACTGAAGTCCTCTTTGAAACAGAACTCCCTTCTCCATCAATCCCTAGGTAGACTTAGGCAGTTCAGAGTTGTCACCTCATAAGTTCATCTTTCACTGGGCCTCCCATAGCACTCCTCCACTTTTTAACCTACTCCTGCTCTCTGTCCGTGAGACCTTATTGGAGTATACAGTCTAATATAAATTCCTAGTCTCTTTTTGTTTATACCATTGGGAGACTATAACTTTACATCTTTGGATACCAGCAGTACATTCCAAATATATTTTCCTAGCCCCAAATCATTTTAAATTGGCTTAACCACACATATACACTCAACTATGTCTAGTTGTATAACTTGATCATAAGATGTTTGTAACAAGGAAAGCAAAACTGCCTTGGTTTATAGGTCTCAGAACCCAGGGATGGAATTACCTCTTTATAAACATATTTATGTGTGCATTTTTATTATTCAGAAGAATGAGAGAAATGTGCTTCACACTGTGGAGTGCATGTTTTACAGGCAAGTAAACGTAGCGTTTTTATATTTCCAGTGGTTCAAAAATTCCTAATATGGTTTCCTTGAAGATAATATAGCTCTACAATTCTTACGGTTTCCATTACAGCAATGAAGACTTCTATGCTTGTGTGCATGTGAGTCACAAAGCGGAGTGGTTGCTTTAGTTACCTCTACAATGAAGAGCTTATTTTCTAAAGTTGTCTTAGTAGCTAGTGTGAACTATCAGCTAATCCTTCCTTAATTACAGTGTGAAAGTTCAGTGTATGCACGGCAGTGTGGAGACAACACCTAGCAAGTCAGGATCTGGATTGCTGCAGCATCAGATATGTGATGGAGGGTGGGGGAAGAGAGGCGGAAGTGAAAAGCTTCTGCTCTTTGAACACAAAACAAGGCATGGATCTTGCTTGGAAGCATGAGTAGTCCAATAGGAAAAGGCAGACTTAAACATGGGAAAGAGGACTCATCAGAGAGAAAACAGTGATTTTGCTCAGGATGACTCTCCCAGGACAGTTTTCATTGCAAAGGCAACTGTCCTCAGTGCGTGTTTTCTCAAAATCCCATTGGCTAGAGAATTCATCCAAACCAAATGTACTTTCAGCCCCAGATGGTTTTATCTGATGAGAACCACAGACTACTGTTGTCTCTTGGTTCATGGAAATGATCTGGCTACTAAGCTATCAATTGTCTTCATTCACTTTCACAGCTCTCCTCAGCTCAGAAGAACAGAAAAAAAATTGCCCGAAAGCATTAATGGACCCTGGAACAGCTCAGCTTGTCTCAACCCAGAGAACCAGGGGTATTCCCTAGAAGCCCTGCTAGTGTCTGAAAATGGGAGAAACTGCTGAGATCCAGCAGTAATTTGGACAGGAATGAAAGGTTCACTGTTAGACTGCCTAACCCATGGGGTTACTCCAGGAGCTAGCTTTTATGCTCAAAGAGAAGAGAATACTCTTGAGGATGGTGGGTAGTCAGTATTTCAGTGGGAAATTCTCTCTGAGTTCTCTAAATAAAGGTTGGAAAAGCCCAAGTTCAGGTGCGGTCCTTCATCAGGGAGTGATTTACTGAAAGAATAAATGCAGAGCTTATGAAAAGAATAATGTTTTGATGCCTCTTTTACATGTGTCCTTCCAAGAAAGAAATCCAGTAAATGAGCCAAAGTCATAGGTTCTACCCTGCTTTAAATCCTTATTCAGAGCCAACTGAAGAAAGTTTTGCAAATCATCTGGCTTTGAGAACTCTTACCACTAGAAATGCGATCTGGCAAAATAGATAAAAAATTACTGGGAACTGCAGATGAAATTGTGGCAGGAGATTTAACTGAAAAAAATAACATTTTATGAATCCAGGGCAAAACAATATCTCCCAGAACATATTGCAATCCGATCTTTGCAGATGTTATTGAAATAATGCAGAGTTTGATAAAAATGCATAAATTATACTTTATTGTTATGGATTATAAAATGTGCTCTGAAAGGGATGGTAAGCACAGCAAGCATTTTGCTTTATCTGCTTTGACAGCGCTTCATTGCCATTAAATGAGGAAGCATAGCTTTACAGAATTTGCAAAAGGCAGAGGAGGGAAGGCCACAGAATCAAAACCTTCCAAGGATGGGACTGTCTCCATGTGTGTTTAAATTGTACTTTGCACAGAAAGCTGTGAGCCCTTGGTGCTCTCCCCAGCACAGACACGAGCATAACTCACAGAACCTTTATTCTCCAGCCTATGATAACTTTTTCCTTTTCCTGTTTTCAAAGCCTCATGTTCTTGTATACAGCTTGAGTGCCCTTTTGCTTTCATCTGCCTTTTTTCCTAACCACTCCCTATAGGCATTCTTTTTTAGCTGTGCTCTGACCTACAGTAAAGAACATAAAGTTTTGGCTCCTCAAACCTGCATAAGTTCAATACAGTGGCTCAGACCTGTCACTGCTCAAGACGAGTTTGAGGGCCAGGACTATAGTACTGAATTTAAAACATAGTGGGAGGTAAGCCCATCTCCAACAACAGCAATGACATTTTCAGTTTTAGGGTTTTTTCCCTTAAGGCAAGCATTTCTGAATGTTCTGGAGTGGAAACTAACAGATGGGATTTCTTTAAAAAGATACAAACCACAGCATAGGGTTTCAATCTGATCTATGTATTTTTTTTCTACCAGAAGGGAGCTAGACTGTGCTACCTACTTAGGTAATTAATGATTCAATGCACAGCCACCATACACTGGAATTTAAGCTGCTGGAAGTCTCATTTGTAGCCATAAGAATGCAAAGAGACACAAAAAGCTTGATTTGTTTTTGTGTCATTCCTGAGTTAAAATTAAACCTATTAACCTGGAGCCAACGATGCAATATTGTTACATTAAAGCCCCGTTTATTCTTCTTCATGTAGATTGTTTCCTACGAATGACAAAATTTGATGTATTTTTTGAAAAATATTAAAATAAAAGGTTAAAATATTTCTTTGTTGCTGAAACATCTATTTGTAGCTGTGTATGCTGCCTATTGCCTGAACCTTGTCTTTGCTGCCTGCATATTGTCTCTGCTGTCTGCAGAGTTTTCCATCCTAATCATAGCAGTTAATAGGTATATTAGACATTCACGAGACAATTTAGTCCCTTTTAGATATCTGGTAGGAGACTGAATTTTGTGAACATGCTGGTTTTGCCTCAGATTTATTTTCTTTAAGCCCATATGCTGCTCATTGCTCCTTTGTTCCCTTCAATCAGATTTGAGGACAGAGTTCCCACTTTTTGCTTGTTGTACCCTATAAACAGGAGGCAACAGCACCACAGGAAAACAATTTTTTTTTTTTTTTTAAAAATTAATACACGAGTTTAGGTTTGTTTAATGAGAATAAATGTGAATAAAGGTGAGATATAGAATGCTTGGTGTCTCCACTGGAACTCTCTCAGCTGCATGCACCTGGGCAAACAGTCAGCCCCTTGCTAAGCCAGCAGATTCTGCTTCCCTTGCATGGCCCCTGAGGACTGAAATGGGCTCCAAGTGCAGGGCAGTAGTCAGAACTGCAGTTACAGTGCAAGTCTAGAGAGCGTTTAACTATGTGCTTAACTTTAAGCATTTTTTTTCAGTCCCACTGGCCTCAACAGGATTTAACAAGGCACTTAACATCCTTCCTGAACAAAAGTACGTTCCTGGAGTCAGCCTTAACAGGACGACTCACTAATTCCTTTCTTAATGCTCTCTGAGTCCTACCAGTTCAGTAACACTACACAGGAGCTGGCTGTGCTCTGACAGCTTTGAGCAGGTGAAGAATAAAGATAAAAGTGAAAAATAATCATCTGGCATCAGTCCGTAAGGCCACCTCTACTTTGGGCAGCATCCAAAGAGGGTGGCAGCAGGTGATGGTCCTCCTCTACTCTGCCCTCATGAGGCCCCACCTGCAGAACTTCTTCCAGGCCTGGCATCATTGGCACGAGAAAGATGTGGAGCTGTTGGAGTGGGTCCAGGGGAGGTTGTGAAGATGATTGGAGGGCTGAAGCCCTTTCTTCACCTATGAAGAAAGGTTGAGGGATTTGGGCTCGTTTAGCTTGCAGAAGAGAAGGCTCAGGGAAGGCAACCTCATTGCAGCCTACACACTGTAGGACCCAATCCAGCAGCAAAGACTGTGGGCTGGGTCCCATCACCCCACCGTCAGAGAAATAAAGCACATGTAACATACCACAGAAAACATGCCGCAAGGACAGGAAGGGGACTCAAAAGGTAATTCAGAATTTCTAAGTGCTTCCCTACCTAATCTCAGCCAATTATTCGTTTGGCTCTGATTATGCTGTTGCTGTTCATTTAAAGTGTAACGCTATCAATATTTTTGCATTAGGAGGAAAGTAAGCAGAAGAATGAACACTGATTAAGGAAATGTGACCAGGGCTGTTTACTGATAATATATGTAGCAACACTGAGACATGTAAATTGTATTCAGGGGTTGCTTTCTGGTCATGTTTATGATCTTCAATATATTTGTGCATTCCTGGTTTACTGCTTGGGCAAAGCTTGGATCTCTGAATTATGGACGCGTTGTGAATTTTTCTCACAAGGTTTCAAAGACTGGGTCATTCAACAGACCTATGGTGCTATTTAGTAATACTCCTAAATGCAATTTTATTGTCCTCTTCTCTCACTGGAGAATACACTAAAATTTGATTAAGGGAGAATTCCTTCTTTAGGCACTGGAGTTTTTTCATAGTGCCTTCCTTAAAGTAGCTTTTCTTTTCTTCATTTCATCTTGAAAGGTCATTTTAGGAGCTAAAAAGCCCTGTTGCCAACTTTTAAAATAATTATGATCTCCAATAAAATGCCATCTATTTTTAACATTGTACTTTTTAATGTGTCTTCTTTAAAGACAAAAAGTAGATGACTTTTTCCATGAATAATGTATGACTCTAGAGACTATGTATGCTATGACATGAATTATCTACTACTTTTCCTCTATTTGCTGATAAAGTAGGGAGTGTTTTCCACATACTCTGTAGTCAGCTTGTGTTTGGATTTGGTTTCTTTTTACTGCTGTATTTGAATGATGACATTTTGTCGTAGTTTATACCACTTGATAGCATAAAATGTCAGGAGGAAATGATCATAACACTTCTGCAGGTGATAAGTATTCCTTGCCTGTACTTCACAAAGTACAATACACTGCATTATGTAAAGGAAAAGCAGACGGAGTGGTAAAAGAATTGGGATTAGGAACATGGAGTGTGACCGGTTTAGCACAGGAAACATCTAGAACATATTTCAGAAAACTGAATGTCTGCTATCTCTTAAAGATTTGCCGGGATGGTGATGTTTATTGAAGTCAAAGAGATAATAAGCTGAATTCAGAAACTGGAATCCCGATTTCTTCGCTGAAGGTTCAGAAAAGAATATAGTGGTATGGATTAGTTTGTGATGTGGTGTCCACGGGCAAAATTCATGTGTTTCAGTATTTTCATGGGCCAGGTTCAACAATAGTTGAGGTGGATTTAAACTAGCAATTCAGACATGAAGTAAAAAAACATAAGAACATTAAGAAAAGAAAAGAGAAGAGAAGAGAAGAGAAGAGAAGAGAAGAGAAGAGAAGAAAAGAAAAGAAAAGAAAAGAAAAGAAAAGAAAAGAAAAGAAAAGAAAAGAAAAGAAAAGAAAAGAAAAGAAAAGAATACCTTAGGTGAGGCTTTAAATGGCAGTTAAATATTCAGGTAATAGCAGTTAAATATTCAGGTGGCTCAGTGTCTCTGAGGAAATAGTGATGTTTAGGATGAAGAGGAGAAAAAAATTAGTGGAATTGGAGAAAACTAGATAATAGTTTTCAGGTAAGAGGCATATTAAAGCAAACAAAGAACTTGAGGGGAGAATCTGCTGGGACCTGGAGCTTAGCAGAGATATGGTACAGCAAATAGTGGGAGTTAGAGAGAGCAAGAGAGATGGGGAAAATAATCTCACAGCATATGGAAACAAGAGATCAGGAGGAGACCCATGGGGGTATTAGTGTGGATTTATATCTCATAATTATTATTATTAGAAATAAGGGGATAAAATTCAATTTTTAATTTTTATTTAAAAAAAATACCAACCTACTTCCAAGTTTTTAGTTAAGTAGTACACATTCCGCATCTTCCAATATCTCTCTGAAGTCCCTCATACCATTGCTAGACTCCTCAGAAAGTGCCTTGTCTGTGACTCACCCTAGGATGAAAACATAATGTGATGAAAACTCTGAAGGCATTGCAAGACCCACTGGGAGAAAACAGCAACCATAATGCAACATCAGTAGGTTGCATGGTCAAAAATAGGTAAAAAGGGAGTGCCAATTGGAATGGATCTATTAAGTAATGTTCAGCAAATGCTCTGATCTGTGGTGGGACAAAGGTATCAATATTTATGATAGTTTCAAAAATGCTTTATGGATGTCAGATTCCTGGCAGAATGTTCTGGTTTGCATTTGGACTTCATTAGAAGTTGAACAGCAAGAAAAGTGAATCATTGTATTCCTTGAAAATAGAGAAATTTGTGATCTTCTGGTGGATTCCAGGTGATAGTGACCTGCAAAGGGGAGCACGTCTACTGTCAGAATGAGAAACAGCCTAATGCAGCAATTCTTGTTGCATGGATGTTCCCTGAAAAAAGGAAGATAATTGAAATCGGGTGAATGCTTGTCCATGAGCCTACAATTCTTTTGAATTTTTATAAAAAGAGTAGATGCTTGCTAACTCAAATAATTTGTAATATTTCTATTTATCTTGAAGTACTTAGGATGGATGTGTTCTAGGAGCAGTTTGCAAATTTTTGTTGCCGTGAAAATTATCCAGTCAAAAAAGTAAAAAAATCTTCAATACAGTTATTGAGTATTCTACAGAAACAATCTGAGTGACTTTGAAAAATGGATAAACGTGGATAACCTATGAACAGAAAAAGTTGAGCATTTCAAATTTTTAACTACAAATTATTCATTACAGTCTAGTAGAAATAATGTCAAATCTGGCTAGTAGCACAATAATAGAAGATTCATATTGTATTTATGGGAATCACCATGTAATTACCTCTGTCTCCAGTGGTGGTACTGCAAAATAATATGCAATATTTCAAGATATTTAATTAAGTAATGTCAGTGAGTTACCTTGAAGATAACTTCTATTACCCCCATATGACAGGCTTGTTGATGATTAGCTGATGGATGAGTCCCCTCAGTATGAAAGACAGATGAACTGGGGAACATCAGTGTGATATGCAGAACTCAGTGTGATGGAGTATGTATAATTATTTGTTATTTACCCTTTAAAGGTGACCTACAGATGCAGTGCCTTAGGGTTGTTTTCTTGTCTTCTTTGTAATGGAAGAGAAAATTCTATAAGGTTCTCCAGCAGGATCTGTACCTTTTTCCTTTCTGTAGAAATTGTTGTCCACTTTATTTGTCCTCAAAGGCCTCTGATCCCTGGGGGAAGTAACAGGTTTATGGTATCAGTTATCAAGGAAGAAATATCTTTGTGTGAGAGTAATTTTTTATGTGGCCTCCTTTGGATGTGTTAGCTGTTATGAATTCATGTGTGGTTCACTAGTAATGTCAACAGCAAAACCCATCATCTCCATCTTGGGAATTGTAGAAAATACCCTGCAGCCAACATGATGAAAATATAATAAAAGACCTGAGGAAAGACAGAAAACAGAAGAAGCTGAAGAAAGATGATTCTGTTAATTGTTGTTTCTGTCAGAGGAGTTAAGAAGCAATCATTGGTTGTTTATTTCATTCAGCATAAACTCTGGGCTTTCAGTTTCTTACACAAGTAACTGCTCTCTTACTCTGTTGGCTGCACTACCTTGTATTTTCACTTACGGCACTTTTTCTTGCTGTCACCACACAGCTGACTTGATCACAGCCTTCAGCCTAAAAATCTTTGCTTTTTACTCAAGTCTGACTCCTGCTTACCATGCCATTTGTCTTCTACTATATCTGTGCACTCCTCTGTGAACCCTAAGGTGATAATTACATTAGCTGTACTTCATCACAAGCTTGTTAGGGCTCGACAGTTGATTTTGGCTGACTATAATCAACCTTGTCCCCACTTGTCACTGTCCCTTTGTGTAGCAGTTGCACATGACTCTTCCTACATCAGCAAACTGTGTGTTCTTTTAGGAGTGCAGCTGCTGAGTGAAAAGACTTGCATTGACCTTTGTGCTACATGTGGTTTTGGAGACTGTAGCTCACTAGCTCTAGTTTGGTTCAGGGGACTGAATCATGTACGGCTAGAACAGGTCTTTGGGTTTCATTTCAGCTGAAAAGTATCTGGTTTGAGTGCTCTGGAGACAGCTCAGCTGCTTCAACCAAAGCACAGTAAGGGAGGGAGAGTTGGGAGGGAGAAGGGACAAGCAGGACCTTCGCAACTGCAATTCTGACCTGAGCTACAATTCTGATGGAGGTGTCTGTGCTGTTTGCTGGTGCACCTGATGCACTGCTGCCTCAGCTACTGAGGATCCTTTTATTGTTGTTATTGTTATTCTCTTTGTAAAATCTCTTTTATCCTGTGGACTTTTGGCAGACGACTTTTTTTTCTTAGAGCATGCATCTAGGTGATTATGATAGTGATAATTTGCAATTGTTTCCACTATTGCTATGTAATATCCAGCTGACTTCAGTGGAACATCTCAAAACTAGGCTCTTGACCTTTCTGTCTCTTGAAGTAAGCTGGAGCCTTATTTAGTTTATTAGCCATTATTTTGAATTAATTAAAAAATAATTTCACGTATTTATGCCTTTTCTTTCTCTATTTTTCATGTATTCCAAGAAATTTGATCTGGCTGCAAAGTCCATGCTCATTTTCTGCAATGTGCCTGCCATTTTGGATGGAATATACATTAAAAAATAATAAAATAAAAAAAAGAGTTAGTTTACTTCTAAAAGTGAGTGTAAATTTGAGATAGAGGAATAGACTGTACTGAAAATCACATACTTTAGGTAAGAGTAGGTATGGCTGGAATAGCTGGTGAGTAATATTATGTTTGAAGAAATGATCCATTTATTTGACAGGGGAAATGACTTGAAATAGAATTCAAGACAAGGAAATAGTCAACTTTTTGCAGCGGCTGCAACCACCACTTTCTAGGAGAAGGAAGTGTGTGAGTGGAGAAAAGAGATTGTAGCAGATTTTGCATCAGCCACATATAAGCTCAGATTTTGAGAGTGGAGTTGTATCCGTTTTGAGTTTTTCTTTGCAACACCCCCCAGTGTGGGGCCATCTTTAGATAGCATTTAGTTCAGAGGGGCCTTCATTCATATCAGACTCACAAACTTAGTATGCAAAGCCACTTCTACTGCTATGAGAAGGAAGTCACCCTGAGACGTAGCATTAGCTTGCTTCACTCTTTTTCTGTATACATATGAACTTGTACAAAACACATGGTATTTGATTTTATGTAAAATTTTATTTTAAGCAAGTATGGCACGCTAAACTTTTCCTCTCCATGTGTTTGTACTTTTCTTCTATGTGAGTCTTTCATGAAATGTCCTTTATTTAATTTACTAAATTCTACCTTTTCCCCATTTTTTCTTAAATCATGCTCTTCTCTTTCTGTATTGTATGCCAAGACCAGATGCAGTGATGACTGAATAAAAGATGCATACATGTTGGGAGCATAAGCATGTTCTAAATAAAAAGAAAATAAGTAAAAAAGCTAACTTCTCTTGAAGTTTGGAAGAGACAGAGCTTCTGTTGGGAAGTGACTGTAACACCACTGATGGTGCAGAAATTACAGCAATTTATACCAGATTATGTCCCAGCCTTGTGATTTTTATTCTGAATTTTGCACATAACTTTTTCATCTATCTCCATTTATGTTAATGGAAGATGGACATCACAAGCAGTCAGTAGTAGCCAAAGAGATGCATCTGTTGTTATAACTGATAAATTAGTGTCTTTGTTCAAACAACTCACATTTACATTCACTGTTAGAGAAGGGAAAGCTTCTTAAAAATTTATAAGCTGACTATGCAGGTTAACTTAAATGTGGCAGTTATACAGTGTTGACTCAGAGTTAAATTTAGGAGCACTTTGCGAAAACTAGTGGAAAGTAGAGCAGTTGTTCGACATCACAGACTTGCAAATGGTTGAGTTAAATATAATGGTGAGTATTTAGTCACAGGTCAGACACAGACAGAGTACTTAGAGTGCTTTCCATGCATTGATTAGTCTAATTTTGGAGATCATTTAGTGTTTTTTTTTTTGTTGTTTGTTTGTTTTTAATAGACAAGCCTGTGAGAAAAACACGGACTTATAGCATACAGGGCAAAATTCATAAATAGAGCAAATGTGATGCTCTGCTTCTTTTTGTGTGCTTTATGCAGTCACTGCTGGAAAGAACAAGGAGCCCTATTGGGCCAGATCCTTTCTGAGCTACCTTTGAGTTATGTTGCGCAGCTACGTTTGACTTCCCTAGACATTATACTTGCCTGAATGGGGACTGACCTCAGAGTGATTTTATTGCTTGTCTTTTATTTGTCCGGAGGAGTCCCCAAGCTCTTTGCAAATAAGGATCTAGACTTTCAAACCCAGATGTGTGCTGCATGAGTAACTTTGTAATTTATGTGTGTAAATGTCCAGTGTGCTTGCATAAATCAGTCGCTTTTATCCATGGGTGACCAGGTTGCTGCCTAACTGGCCATGCTCCTATATAAATACTTTATTTAGAGATACACATTAGGCATCCATGACATGTGGACATACAGGTGGGTAGCTGTAAGTCATTAAACAGATTGACAGTAAATATATTTTTCACCCTACATTTGTTTCATATTCTCCCTTTCCCTCCAAACTTTCCAGCATATAAAACACTGAATTTTCTATCATAAAAGATCATAAATTCACGGTTTGTGATTTCCCATGCTGAACTTGTGCTCCCATGTCTTGTCTGAATCTTCGATATGACTGGTGCCCTCTGGCAGCTTGGCATACCAGTGCAGCTACCATGCCCAAAGTGCCCTCAAGAGGCAGAATAATCTCTGCTGATCTACCAGTTTGAATTTGCTAGCAAAACTTACTATTTGTTAGTGCCACTTTTTGTTTGTCATGAAGAAAATAAGCTGAGAATTGCTCATAGTGACCAGTAGAGTGGATTTAGAAAAGAGGATGTCATTTGTGGACTGAACATCCACTCCAAAGAGCTTATTCTGAGGTTAGTTAAGGTTAAGTTTGATGAATGAAAAAGAAATTCTAAGCAAATCCAAGGTGAAATCTGGAGACTCTCACTCACCCCTTTTGAAGGATCCTCTTGACAGGGTGCATTGTTGGATTAAAGAGTCCTATGTATTCTTCAGTTAACTGACTTCAATTGGACATGCCATTTAACTAGAAGTTGAGAAAATTTTAAACAGAACATGGCCATCTAATACTCGTGCATTTAGAACAATTAACTTTAAAGTCATCAACAAACAAGATCAGTTCAGCTGCAAATGTTACTTAAAAATGAGTGATTACATCTTTTCTAGGTACAGGATGCTCCTGATCGGTTATGAGAATAGCTGCAGAGCCTTCATTGCATTTGTTATTTAGCCAATGACTTGCTGACATCAGTATCTGCACAATTTGTTATTAATAATTTAAACCATAGAGAGCAGAAAGTGTGACTGAATTTAAAGACCAAAAACTGCTTAAAAATGCTTTCATGATTCTTTTTCTTGCTTAAAACTTGAAGATCAAACAAGAAAAAATTGCACTTTAGGATTGCTTCACACTGCAAAAGGATCCAGTAGTGTAGCAGAGTTGAACTCCTTGGATACATCCACTTTAAATGGCATGTCTTTGTAGTCAGTAGGGGAGAATCTGTAGACATTAATAGGAAAATATTAAACATTTATTTTGTGTGTTTTGACTTGTTTTCACAGGATCTTTCTGTAAGCAATTTATGTTACTAGATAGGCTTCATTCCACTATTGTGTACAAATTACTTGTTGCTCACATATTTATCCTGTTTTTCTGTTTACTTTTCAAACCAGGATATTGAAAGGAGTTCAGAGCAATGTTGGGATGTGTGGTTTCTGAAGTTTTCTAAATGCTATTCCCCTTTGAGCTCTTATGCTAAATTAAAAGGGTCCCAGACTTCTGCTCAAGCTTTATTGTGATAAGAAGGATCATCAGACCTGGGGTTTAGATTGCAAGTTAATAGAATTTGGGGAGCAAAGGAAGAATACTGTCCCTTTCCTTTCTGAAGAACTGTATCCTGGTGGTAGCAGATGGCTGGATGCTGGGTTCTCTTTCACTCTGATAGTTGCAGCATTCTTGCCATCTTCTGTTTTATCACTATGAATAACTTGCATACAACTGAACAGGAAAAGGTCTGGGAAGGTATACCACCTGTACAGTAACCAAGAGACAAGGAATGAAAGAAGGAGTGGGAAAGACAAGGAGTGATGGTGCTTGCTAATCAGTGAAGTTTCCTGTTTGTTGACCTTATGTTCTCATAAAACACTTCAAAGCCTTTTATTTCCCCTAGAATTTATTGTTTGCAAAAATCCTTGTGTAACGATGATTTCTTTTAGAAGATGGTCAAGAAGACCTGTAAGCTGTATCCTGACAGGAGATGGAAAGGGGAAGGAAAACGAACTGTTAACAAGTGTTCCACCTGCTGACTGAATTGCCTTAATTCATGAGGGGACTTAAAATGTAGACACAAATTTGTGATGTCTTAACCCTGGGAATGTCTCAGTTGTTTAGCGGTATGTTTTGTGTTCACACAAGAGTGGGTCTGGGTAGAACCAGTGTTACTCACTGGAATGCTGCCATGGATAGGAGATGTACTTACCATGAGGGAGCAGCAGGGCTGTGTGGAGCTCTGCTCTGAGATGAGCAGTGAGTCAGCTCAGAACTTGCAGGTTAGGACCAGAGAATGCAATGATGTGGGCAACTTTGTGATAGATGACTTCTTTCTTCTGATGACAAAGAATTGTAGAATTAAATGAGCCCTGATGCAGACCACCCTGCAATTTATATGCTGGAAGTTCAATGCTGCAGGGCACAAGCAATTCAAGTGCCTTCTGGAGTGCATTGAAAGTAAGTCATTGGCTTCCTGGGCTTCTCTTACCACTGAAATGGTGGCCTCACAGTAGTGAGCGTGGTCTCCAAGAGCCTCCAAACTTTCTCATGCTGAAGAGTTAAAATACAACACTCTGAGCTGTTATTGGGCAATATTTTGGATTCAAGTTTTGCAAGAAATTTTGAGGTTGTGTTCCAGTTTTTGTTTCAGAATTTCTCAATGGAAAAAGAGTTCTGTGCTGTGAGCAGATCTTGTACCTTTCAGTGACACCTGACCTCTATTTTTTTTTTCTGGTGAATAATATATCTGCTGAAGAGTGATTTACCTTTCTCAAGATAACCACTTCATCAATCTTGAATGAAACCAATTTCACAGTTGTAAGGTTGTTAAACTATTCAGCATTCAGTTGAAAAACAACAGCAAAACTCAACAATCCAGGCAGGAAGCAAAATCAGTCATTGTAAACAACTGAATACCTTAAGTGATAAAAAGACAAAGTAAATAGCTGATGAAGCGTACGCAGATAAACTACTGCAGTCTGCTAAAACTACTGTCAAGACTAAACAGTAAACAAACAAACAAAAAAAGTCTGTAAATAAGAGATTTTATCTTCAATAAGAATTTGACCACCTTGCAGTTCAACTGTTCTTAGGGCCATATCAAGACATTTATAAATAAACCTTATATTTCCAAATGGAAAAAAAAAAAAAAAAAAAAGAAGAAGAAGAATTAAAATCTGAAGGTTGTCCTGACAAAGTAGAGTTTTTCTTGTAGGCCTCTTTTTGGGGGGGAGTCAGAATCTGTTAATTAACTGTAGGGTTGTGTTGGTTTTTTTTTGTGTGTGTGTGTGTGAAAAACTACGGTCAATTTATCCAAGGAGATGTTGCATTTCAAAAGATCTCAGAATAAGATTCCTCACCTATTCAGTTAAAAGCCAGCTATCCCACAGAGCCATTCTTTAATCAGTTCAATGCATGCCTTCATAGAGAGCTGAAAGTGTTCTTGACTTTATTAAAACATATTTCTTCTTCCAAACTGAACACTAATCCAGATTCAGAGTCAAAAGATCATCTTGCTCAGTTATGGAAGGCTTTTAATTTTTTGTTTCTGATGTTAATAAGCCTTGAAAGTTTGAGTATTGTTTCTGTACACACTTTGATCAGTGGATTTCAAATGTAAGCTTTTTGGCCATGGCCCATATTTTCATAATGCTTAGGCAGTGCTGAGTACAGTGGAGACCAAATTTTTTTGGAGGCCCTCTTAATGCTAATGGTAATACTCAGTAATTACAGAAAGAATATTAATAAGCTCACAAGTTTTATTGAGATAGAAGGTTCTGTTTGAATTCAATTCCTTTCTTGGCCTGTGATTTTTGACCTGACGTCCAACATAAAAACTGAACAAAATTCTCTAAGAATTAATGTAACTTTCAGATTGAAAATTTCTCTCTGAGCTGGATTGGGTTAGACAAATATCATCCTTCCTGTTGCAAAACATATCTCTGAGTTCACTGGCTTTTATTCTTAAAGTACCAGCTAGATACTTATGCCTGATAATGGCTGTGAGCAGCTCAATAAAGGAGACAAAGGATGGTAATGCAGCCAGTCCTAATCCTCTCCTCATTTCATTGCTGGTATTAGATGGTTTTGAATCTATCTGCCAGAGCTTTGCTCCTGGATTTGCTGTAATAGCCTGTGTGGAGCTTGAATGGTAAAATCATCATGCCCCTCTCCTTCTCCATGTTTTAGTGTAGTCCAAAATGTGGATAAACCTGTTTAGCTATTGATCAGCCACCAAAATATAGTGTTGGTGATTACTCTGTTAAATACAAAACAAACGAGTATTCATAGCCTCCTGCTCCCAGCTACAATGGCTGTAGAGCTTCATATATTTGCACTGTAAAACTAAGCTGAGAAGTAGTTATGTAATCTAAGGATGTCCTCATTACCTTATTAGCTTGGCTTTTAGCTTGTTTTCAAAAACTACAGATGTATACATAGCTTGAGAAACTATAGGAATTATTTGTTCTGGTTTTGTTTTCCAACAAAGAACATTATTTTAAATCAGCAACAGTTCTGTTTTGTATTAAAACTCCATTATTATGCATTTTTCTATCTTTTTGGCGTACTGTTCCAGATCACTGGCATCCAAAAACTCACCTCACCCAGCAAAAACATTGATCTGAATCACATTTTCAGGAAAAGATAGAATGAATGATTGGTTGTGGCTTGAAAACTTGTATAGCAGGTTCCAAAATGAGCAGCATTTATGGCTGATTTATAAGCACTTAAAAAATAGAATGGAAATGCCAATATAGCATTGACTACCAAAGAGCCTTTATAAAATCTGCCTTTAAATTATAATGTCTGGAATTTAATGCATTTTAATGTTCTTAATTTTGGATTAGGAAGGAAGAGGAATTAATGACATTTGCACTATGCATCTTTGCTATGGGAAATCACAGCGTCTCATAATGACTTAGATGGCAGCAATAAACAAAATACGCCTTAGGTTATTTTTTTCTCTTTTATGTGCAAAGATGTTACCAAAGTTGCCTCTTTTCTCTCTACAACAGTAATATAGTCCTTGTTTAACCTACGGTTTCTACTAAAGTCAGTACTATCATCTTCCTAATATTTTTATCATATGATTGCAATCCTGAGTCTGCAGTACCTCCTGTGCTTGCTATTGAGCTGCTCTTTAAAATTTGAAAAGTAACATTATTTTACATGTCTAAGCAATGTATAAAAGACAGACAAAACAAAACACAAAAAAAATTGAGGTTCTGTATCACACTTTGGGTTTTCCATGTCATAAGAAAAAAACCACCAATGGGAGCAGGTGTATCTGAATGGGAGCTGATCTTGGAGAAGGGTAAAGAAGTTCTTGTTCCGAGGGGTGAGTTAACTGGCATATTCTGTTGCTCAGTGGTTTACTAGGTTGCACTTCATCATTTGTAGGTTCACCGTTTTGTTCCAGTGCTTAATGAGAATGTCTAGATGTCATTTGTGTTCTAAAGGCAGATTTGCACTTGTGTGGAGTGAGAGGTCAAAAGCCTTGTAGCAATGGGAGTTAGATTTCATGTCTTTAATTGCTACTGACAAATACTCAACTGTTGAAGGAGATAGGAATGACTTAGGTAAAAGTAAGACAAATCTAGGTGACCAGTGACTCAAACAGGCAAAACTGCAGTGAACTGGAGAAATTGTTTGTGAATTTATGTTTGGTGTTTCTTATGTTGATTGTGTGAATAATCAAAAGATTAATCTTGTCCTTGAGGGTTTTATCCAAAGAACTTTTTTAAAAAAAGAAATGATGTTTCACAAAGCTCTTAAATATTTTAATGTTATAGATAATGCTGGAATTCATAGAAAAGAATGAGTGAAAAAATCACTTGAAAAAAAACTGGGATAAAAAGGGAGAGGAAACTGTAAGTGTAGGTCAAAAATTGCAGATATATAGTGCAGATAACTGCCAAGCACTCTTTGAAAGAGCTGTTTCATGGAAGTCCATCCCCTTAAGACCAAGGAAGAAGTTGAGCATGGACAATGGAGAAGTTTTTGTTAAGAAACAAGCAAAATGATTTTTCCCTGAAGAAGGAAGAGAAGGATGAAGCAGCAGAAGACAATGTGGAAAGAAAACAGACAGAACAAAAGGAAGTTTCACAGCAAGTGAAGAAAATAAAATGGAACTATCTACGCATAAAGACTGTGGGAGAGGGTAAGAAAACAAAATAGCAGTACAGGCAGAGGAGTGCATGAAGATAGTCAAGTGCATCTCTATGGGAGAAGGTAAGTGATGGGACACTCAATGTTTAATAGAATGATGGACATGATGGCTATGAGGATGGTGGCTCCCCGAGGGCTGGAGCTATAGGTATGCAAGGCAGTGGGGAAGAATACATGCCTTGCTGTCAAGTTAGGACAAAAGGCACTATGAGGTGACCCTGAGAGCCAGGAAGTAATGCCTCTGATGGCTTTTTTAGCATCCAGCAGAAGGTGAAGGTAAAATAGTGCAGTTCAACAGACAACTCAAGGCTCCATGTCTTGGAGTATTTTACCATTGCAATGCTAGATTAAAGTGTACATTTAGATGAACGAATCCAATCCCTGATGCAAGAAATATGTTTTGTAATTTTTGTGAGATGACAGAAAACAATATTTTCTCATAGAAATATGTTTTGAAAATACGTTGTTAGAGCCACCAAAAAAATAACTAGAAAGTGGGAGGGAAGAAAGCTGGAAGAGATTTATAATTATACTTCCTGATGTTTCTACACAGTGAGGAAATGACAGTAATAAGCCATTCCATGGATTAGGAGAGAGCTGGTAGAAATATTGTTGGGAATGGTGAGTCCCAGTGGAGGCTAAAGGTAAAATAGGAAAACAAAAAAATAAATGCATGTGTATTAAACACCAGAGTCTGGAAAAAAAATGAAGGGACTTATACTGCTGTTTTGTATCCAACACTGACTGTTCAGAGTCTGCAGCAACCTCCTGGAATGATAATCATATCTGAAATACCAGTATTCATAATCACTATTGTCCAGGAAGGATAAATACTGGAAAGAAGTAATCTAATCATCCCAATTACTACTGTAATACAATGCAAATCCTTAGAAAAAATTTCCATCAAAATCATTCAGATGTGAATAAAAATGTTAGTGCAAAGTTAAATCTTTTGTTAATATTCTGTGTCAAGAGGGATCCCAATATGCTGAAGGAATAACAGAACATAGTCAACTTAGCATGAGGAACTATGAAAGACTTCTGAACTTTCTGTCAGAGACATGTTGACTGCCAGAAAGCTCTTTTCTGGGCAAAACTCAATCCTTACAAATAAGAAAGATATGAAAAATAAATGGAGAGTTGAGACAGGAAAATAAACCAACACCTGAAGAGCAAATAAAGCCAGCTTTTGCAAAGGAGAGACAACAGATGTAAAAAAGAATAGTGCCAGAGATCCAGGTCAGTTTGAGCAGACAAGGAATACTGAAATGACCAGAGAAAAAAGGTTTGCTTAGCTGGAGGGAACTGAGGTCAAGGAACTTTTTTCTAAAACTAGTCTGATCAAAGAACAGAGGTATTCTGGACAAGCAGTGCTGGGATTACTTAACCTAACAGAATTAAAGCTGAGAAAGGAAAAATGAACTCTGTAAATACATCTGGGTGGGAAGGTGTCATAGAGAAATAAAAGTTCATTCTGGAAAGTAGTGGAAAATTTTTCACCATGAGAGCTGTGAGGTTCTAGAAAGGCCTTCCACTGGGAATAAGGTGGAGCTGGTGTGGTTTACAAATGAGATTATCAGAGCATGTTATCGAAGACAGCAGGAATTTTCACTATGTGATATGGGAGTTTCCTTCCACTGAAATGTTACTCTAATTTGAGGGCTAGCATAGCAAATCTTTCTGCCAAAGGAGGGAAAAGACAATTGAGAGGGGGGAAAAGTTGAAAGAAAATGTTAGCTTGCATAATGACATAGATGGGATATGTGGCAGTGGTTTTGATGGTCTGAGCATATAATTATTTTATCTGGCTTAAAATTAGCCAAGATTTGTGGGGTCTATGTAGTTTCAAAGCTCTCTCTAGTTACAGTTCATCTGTGGCTTATGGTGTTAAATTTCTTTAGCTAGAAATAAAAATAGAAATGTCTCAAGAAAAGAATGAATATTTTTCTTTCATGAGATGAATGATTAAAATGTAATAACTTCTAATAGCCTACCAGATCTTCACTCCAAAATTGAATTGAATTCCCTTTCTCTTATCCTTCATCTGAATGCTTTTTAGGAGTCTCTTAGAAGATCATTGGTCAGCAGTTCCCTTTTGTGGTCCCCTTGTTACTTTTGCATGTCATATTTTCCAGGGAGAATAGTACAACTCTTGGAAGAGATGACTTCTCTGTCTGAAAATGGCTACAGGAATGCCCATGTTGCAGCTGTGGAATAGATCAGCAAGGCTTACTTACTAATGATTGCCCTATGAAATATGAATATGTTTTGAAATACATTGTTAGAGCCACCAAGGTATGCGGGATATGGAGAAACAGGATTTTCTCTGAACCTGTGATGTAAAGTAGCAGGTCTGTTAATGTTTGAACACAGTATTTTTAAAGTCATTTTTGAATAAACAGGTAGAAAAACATCAAAGACAATATCCTCTTCAAGAAGAAGAACAAGATGCATCTTGCTAGCATATACCAGTAAGCTGACATAACAGTCACTTGTTCTGAACAGACTATGTCAACATTTTGCAGTTATTTACTCGTGCAGCACTGTATAACCAAAGGGTAGGAAAAAGTGGTTTGGAGAGGAACAGCTGCTGCTAATAATGTAAGTGATGAACTGAAATGAACAATGGATATTAAGTTTTTAAAGTTTTGGGGGTCCCCTCTGGCTATGCCACCTTTTACAGGCCTGCTTTGAGGCTCTCTTGATTCAGTAGGAACTGATAAGTCAAACCAATGTGAAATCCTAATCAGAACATGCTTGTTTGTGGGAATAAATGGGACAGGATTTAAGTATCTTTTATTTGTGTGATAAAGTTTTCCTATGAACCATTTTTTTTTTTTCTGCATGTATATAAAAATAGAAAAGAATAGATAATCTAGGAAAATTGTCTTGCAAGTTAGAACACACCTAGCTCTCTTTCTTAATGATTTATTACATTATTAGACTTAAGCTGAAAGATGCCGATATTGAAAGAGGTGATTAAGAAAAATGTGAGAGTGCATGTAGATGAGTAATTTGTTTTGTACAATAATTTATTCAGTTAGCAAACAAATTCCTAAAGTCCTTTAATTGCATTTAATTGCATTTGTGAGAAATTTGTTATTACTGCAGATAGAGGTTGTTAGGTCTAGAAGCAAAGTATAAAAGCCAAATTCAGAGACGTTCAGTGATCATAAAGAACACTTTTTTCTCCTGTTCACCTATCAGTTTCAAGTAAGACAAATCAGAAATTAGTTCCATTGTCAGACCTGGTATGTATGAAGTAAGACTGAAGAAACTCATTAGAATATGTTTTTCATAATTCATCTTCTAATTTTTGTCTGTTTGTTTTCATCCATTTTTTTCTTCCTGATGTGTTTCCAATTTTGGTTGCAGCTTGTTAACTTGGCCAAACATATGTGGAGAATGATCTGTATTTTCCAAAAGAAAAGAGTGTTGCTTGCCAACAGTCCACAGTAGCTTGAGGAACATCTTGTTTGGTGAACAAAGACCAACTTTGATTACACACTGATACACAGCTACTTCCAATTTGAATTTTCTCAACCTCCAGTAATACCTAAGCTTCCTAACTCTACTGCTGAAACAGATAACACAGCTAGGCACCTATTTTATTTTGTTTAGCATTGAATTTCAGTTTTTCAGCTCTATTAATGTTTAACTAGTAATCAACACTTCTATACTTACAATGCTTTAAATTGCAGTTTGCTTCTTCGTGATCTTCCTTTTCTAAGGAGTCATCATGTTCCTCATTTGCAGCAATGCCTTTTATTTGACATCCACTTGTAGATTTATTGTGCTGCATCTAACCTACCTGCTAGAATTGCACAAGGAAGAGGAAATGAGCTGCCTCTCTGGGCAATTATCTCCTGAATCTCATGCTTCTCTACTTTTGGTATCTTCCTGAATGTGAAAAATAATCCAGTAAAAAACACTTTGGTAGTGTAATAGATGAGAAGATCAAAACCCATTTATTTATTTATTTGTTTGTTTGTTCGTTTATTTATTTATTTATTTTTCCTGAGAGCTCCTCTTTGCCCATTCTCCTCCAATTTTTCTTGCAGTGATGTTACTTTTACATGTGGAACATGTTCCCTCTGGAGGAAAATGTCTGTGCTAATGCACAAAAGTGGTCCAAAACAATGCAGACTGTAGAACCGATCATGCAGTTTTGACTTTCTTCTGTAGATTACTACAGTAAGGAATGGTTATAAGGAACATAAGGATTTCTTTTTAATTACGTCTCTTCAATGATAAGGTGAAAATTTAATTACTTCAGGACATTTTGCATTTTATTTTCTGTTTTCCAGACAATTCATTGTTCATCATCAATTAGGTATGTTGGTAGCTTGTTTTTGAGAATTAAAATCCAGAAATGTTCTTGATTTGAGTGACAACAGTTAACCTGGTGATATCTGTAAAGAAAAGCATGAGGGAAGGTAGTCAAAGGAAGATATTAGCAAGTTTTTATGAAAACATTCAGGAGTGCCTTACAAAAGACAGAGAAAGGGAGTTTGGCTTGATTAGGTGCAGATGCTATGAACAAGGAACAGAAGAAAGGACTTTATTAACCTCTGGGATTATTAAAAATTTATAAGACTATGAAAAATACCAGTTCCTTTCCAGCTTAAAGAAAACCGGTTCCTTTCCAAAAGGAAAAATAAAGATCTAGAAACTCTGAAAGAGTAAGAGGTAGCAGCACTAAACAAATTTTTTTTTTGCTTTATTTGTGGTTGGGAGGGAATGAGGAGATGAACCAGCCTCACAGTGGCCATAGCCTGGGTCAAACATAACAGCTTGAGCTCCAGGTTCCTCTCCCTCAGGGCACTGCTGTGGCTTCAGAATTGACATTGTAATTCCTAAGATGTCTTTTTTGTTCCTGTGATGCTTTGAAGATGAAAAGCAGTGTATTAATACTCACTACATCACTTGTCTGACTTGAAAATTCTTTCAAGAGGATCATCTAGCTGCAATTCTGGGTGGCCTTAAACTGTTTATTCCCACTTCTCATAGACTTCATACCCTCCTCTTCTCCATGCTGAGCAGTCCCAGCTGTCTTAGCCTCTTTTCATAGGAGATGTTCAATCCCATCATCACCTTGGTGATCCTCTGTCGGACTCTCTCCGTATCTCCCTTGTACTGGGGGACAAGAATTGTACACAGCACTCCAGGTACAGCCTCATCAATGCTAAGTAGAGCAGAATGATCACCTGTCTTGGCCTGCTGACAAGATTTTGCCTGATGCAGCCAAGAATATCATTAGCCTTAGCTGCAAAGGCACATTGCTGACTCATCTTCACTGTAAGATTTTAATGATGCTCTACTCTTTCTTAAAGCTATTTATGGGATAATTTTATGGAGGATTTTTGGTGTCTGAGTGAAGTAATAATTGTATGTTATCCTTAATGAAAATAGATAAAAGATTGTCCCTGTTAAGTTTTGTGTTCCTGAAACACACCAAAATGGATTGCTTTGAAAATGGGCACAGGGGGAACTGGCCAAAAAGAAGCATTACACAAATAAACAAACAGAAACCTGCATGAGTTTTGCATGTGAGATATGGAACTGCTTGTTGTTTCTCACATTTTGAATCCCTTTTGTAAAATATGATCACAGTATATATACATATCCTAAGGAATTAGGAGTGTTAAATATTCATATTGCAGGGCTAAACCCGTGGTAGCAGCAGCAAAGGTGAAGAAAATTCTTGCAGCCTTTCAGCAAAGTCTGAAGAACTTCCATAGCATTTGTACAAATCACGCTGCAAATCCGTGTCTCCCAGAGTAAATGGCACTTCTTAGCACTTGGAAATTACATCTGGAAGTAGTATTTTCTCTACAGCCTAGAAAATCTAGTCTGAGCTCCTCTGGCTCTCCAGCCTCCAGAATTGCTGCTTGAATGGATATATTGTACAAAATCAGATTGATTTGGCATACAACGGGGTGCTCTCATCTCATCATACAGAAAGCCAAATGCTTCATCAAATATTTTGCCAGTTCTACTTTTTAGAAACAACACTTAACTGTGCAGTTACTACAGCCATTACAATCCATTGAAGTGCTGCAGTAAATTGCCTGTCACCTGAATGGGAAAGTTTACCTAATAGAAATAAAGACAAGTTTTATGCTACCGGCCACTGAAAGAATATATGTACACTTACACTATGAGGAGTTTGGACTTTCTGTAAAAACTGTTGGCACCACAGTATTACAGCCAGGGCTGCTGTTAGGAAGTAGTATTGACGGTAGCTGTCCTTCTCAAAAGACTTCTTTTAATTTCCATTTTCAAAAGGAATATTTCTAGTTTTGAATCTGAGTACTTTAGTGTAGCTGAAAGGGTTCAGTTCCTTTTAATACATCTAACTGTCCTAGGAAGCTGACATGAATCTACAGTGGTGTATTTTGATGTAAGGCCAGAGCCTGACCTTTCAGGATGTCCTATCCCCAGTGCATACTGCTTCTGCAGAAATGTTGTATGGAAAAGGGCCTAGGAGAAAGACCTCAAACTAGAACCTATTAGTCACAGGCACAAATGTTTTCTTATTGTAGGCAGATGTGTTTGATGTCCATTTATGGAAGATAGTGTTTCTTTCATTGAGAGAGGTGATTTCCAAAGCAGGCAGATAAATTCCAAGCTTCGAAGATCAAAGGCAATGAATTTAGAAAAGCCATTTCTGCTCACAGAGTAAAGGTATCACATCCTCATGGCTAGAAATGTAACAGCAGAAGGTGATGCAGTGAAAGAAACCAGTTCTTTGGGTGGGTTACAGGTGGAGCACTGCGACTTTCAGATGGCAAAGGATGTGCTTGGGGAAGCAGAGGCTGCCAGCAAGAAAATACTCACCTTCCTCCTGGGCAAGAAGGTGATTTCAAAAGCCGCCAGGTTCCTGCTGTTTGTTGGTGATGTAGAAACAGCTGTAACAACCTGTCTTTAGACACTGATGGCAAGGAGATGGTATCAGGTGGGGGATGCTGCCTCCAAGTGGGATAACGACAGCCCCTGTGAAATCCCAAGGCTGGTTACAACTTGTCTCAGTTTCAGCTGGGATGGGATTCTTTTTTCTAGAGTGTCTGGTATGATGCTATGTTTTTGGTTCTAGGAGAACAATATTGTTGATAACACACTGATGTTTATAGTTGGTGCTCGAAGCAGAGCTGTACAAAGCCAAGGCCATTCTCAGCAATGTGTCCAAGGAGGGGGAGGGAGTAGAATTAGGACAGCTGATTTAAACTGACCAAATAGATATTTCAAACAATATGACATCATACAGAAGGGGTTTTGGAGGAGGTAGGAGTTATCTTGCTCACTCTTCTGCTGCTCAGGGGGCTAGCTGGGCATTGACTGGGGAGTGGTGAGCAATTGCTTGTGCATCACATCTCATATACATTCATATACATATACCTGTAGCTGAGCAAGACAGATAAAACCATCATACCAGACACTCTGAAGAAAACAATTCCACCCCAGATGAAACTAAGATGCATCTAAAAATTTAACATTTTTTTATCACCAATAACCAAATTTTTAAAATGCTCACATACGTCTTTACAAAGAGAAATAAATTCCTCCAGTACTGGGAGTGCTTCTTTTGACTCAGATGTTGCAAGGATTCCTAGCAGTTCTCTTTGTTACCTCCATTGCCTTGTGGGACATGCAAAATGTTTGTGTCCCTGGAGTCCTGCAAAGTAAGAAGAGGCACAGTACCCTTTAATTTTCATGGACGAACTTGGTTGAGTCGTTGGAGAAATGATCTCTATGGTATTTATAAGCAGGAACTTTGACATTATTTTTTACATATAGATTATGAACTCATGTGGACTGCTAATTCCCTTGCAATTGTCAGAGTATCAAAGTGCCTTGCTTTATGTAAGGCCAAGAAAAACTAGTCAGGTTTTATGAGCCTAACTATATGTCAGGAAGCATCATTTTTTTGTTTATATTATGGGATACTATTTTTTTTATCACGTGAGAAGAAACTTTCTACCTAATCACTGCAATAAAGCTTTTGTGAGAGTTTTGGAAAATTATTTTGTACTTGTGCTACTGAAAACTGATGCTGTATCCTGTTTATATGTTTAAAAATAAGTCCTTAAATCTTGTAAAATGCAGACAGCTTGTGGGACCTCCCTGTAGGTGCCCCTGTTTATATTGCCTAAGTTTAGCTAGTGGTTGCAAAGACCCAGCAGCCAACTTACTAATGAGCTTGTTTTGACAGGACTGCATAGCTCATTGCTTTTTAATGCACCATGTTGCTGTCTGGACCATGCAACACTTCCTGGAACTGTATAAGTGATTTGAGAGATTGCATCAAAAATGTGCAGCAAAGATCATTTGGAATCAGATTCGATGGATTTACAATCCAGTTTAAATACTCAGGGAAGAACTGTTGTTTTCTTGCATGCTGATATCCTCTCCTGTTCAAAACTTGGAGACTCCACAGTGCACTGGGACAAATTTATCCTGGGGATAACTCTAATGAAGTGAGTGAAGTCACACCAGGGATTCATTTGGCTCATTACTAACATCTTGTCTTTTACCAGCATGCCCTGCATTTGTCACTTGACACTCTGTGCTGTGGTGAAGACAGAAACGGTCAGTTTGGTTTTTAAGGATCCTCTACTTTTTACCATGGCAAACTGTTGTGTTTTCTTGTTTGTTTGTTGTTTTGTTTTAACTTATTTTTAAAATCTGAACTATGTAAGTGCTGTGGGCTGAGAAGAGTTTGAATAGTAGGCAATATTGAAGCCATAATAAAGACAATTACAGTTATCAGTGAACAAATACCTCAACCAAACTTCTCCCTTTCATGATGTCAGGTAGTTGAAATTTTGTAATGTAATACATTTTATTAATATACCTAGGGATTTATGAGCCCTCCATCGCTAGATCCTGTTCACCTTTTCCTATAACTGCCTGTTGGATTTCACAAGTGCAGCATTTATGGGGAAGACCATTTTTTCCATTATTTTCTATCTAAAATGTGAAAAGATTGATTAATATATGTAATCAGCAGTCTTAGACAATCCTGTAGAACTGATCCATTTGACCTGATTATTAATATGGCATTGTACTGTCACATAGGGATGACCTCAGGCATGCTTTGAAAAACAATTTTATTAGTTTAGCTTTTTAATTTGCACAGTAAAATCTCCAGAATAAATACAGTAGATATGCTTATTCTTCTATCCATACAAATGCATAGAAAAAGACAGTGAAGGGAGACTGGAGAGTGTGAAGGTTTTTATTAGTGTGTGTGTGTACATATATATGTATATATATATATATCTATATAAATGAAAATCTTTATTTTTGTTGTGACTAAATTATGTACATGTGCAAACTTATGTAGATACAAACAGACACACAAATATATTTGTATGTATGCAAAAATGCCATAGATACATCATCCTGTCAGTGGGAGTCATTTACACCCTATCGATTACATTGCATTGCCCTTAAAAATCATAGGCCATCATGTGTGTTTAAATAAAACATTTAGTGTAGGTATATAATAATAATGTTAAGAAGACAAGAGTTAAAGTATATTTACAGATTGTGGAGGAGATATCAACATGCCAACATTTTGCAAAACTTTGACTTACTGCTTATGTATCTGTCAAGACAACATCAGTCTGTAGCAGCGTGGCTGCATGACACATCAAGCCCTGGGGACCAAAGCATGACATATGGAAACCTACACCTATGCAGAAAGCTATGATTCTAAAGAATTTAAAATGTATCACTGAGTTTTCTTTAATTTATAAGTTAAATAGATTATGGACATATGGAGAGATGTCTACTCTGGCATCTGAGCTCTCGTAGTGCTGCTGAGTTGTAGTGAACGTGCAGTAACTGGTTCTAAGCTGTGTAATTGCCTGACTATCACCATCCTGCATCAGACTTTTGGTGGACAGAGCAGTGCTCAGTCCTGTTGGCTGATCAGTCTTACCTCAGGGACCGATGGCAGATTATTGCAGTTGGTAAGCAGGACACAGTGAGCACCTCCTGGGATTGGACCTCTTCATTCCAAGAGCTCCAGAACCTCTTATCTATGTGTATGTGATGCACTCATCCTTCCTAGGACTTATAAGCAACACATTTATCTACCTATTTATGTATCTAGACATACATATGCACAGTATGGACTTGCCTAACCTCCTCTGTGAGTTTTCAAGACAGGGAAGTGGCAATGTGGTCAAACAATCAGTGATCAAACTAAAACCTTGGTTTTATTTCTGGGCATCTCAGAGATGTCATCAGAGTTACTTGGGTACACTTGAAAGCTGAAGTTGGCTATATTTTAATAATATCAGTAGAAAAACGCAATTAGAAGATTTCCTACACCTGCTGAGGCAGCGGGATTTAATAAGTTATTATATGATTTTGAAACCTAATTCTGATGGATGCTTGTTTTGCTAGAATAAACCTTTGTCTTTTCCATACTAAAAGAATCTGCGCTGCCTGGTTTTGCTCAGGATATTTTTTGTATTTGATAACAAAAGGCTCCTTCCCCCCCCTTCCCCAACCCATGGGGCATCTTCTTTTTTCTTTATAAAGCATTTCACGTGGTTTCAGATTTGTTCTCTGTATGTTGGTTCAGATGAATTAATATTCAAAAAGAATAGGACCGTGCCTAAATATTATTCTTTTTACTTTCACTGCTAGGTATTCTGCAGTGTTTTACCCCTATAAGCTTTCAGCAGTCATTGCTGGAATCAGAAACATAATGTGGCACATTGTCTTTGGCTTAATGATGAGGCATAAATGTTTCAGTTTCAGTCCACGTTGCTTTCACCATCATGGAATTTGGCTTTAAAAAACAACTGAAAAAAATATAACATTTGAAATTGAAGAAAGCTGACCTAAGAGAAAGTAAAATGTGTGTTATGTTGCATGGTTTTTATGATATATTCATATGCTATGCTAAGCAGTAAGTACCCTTCAACCTTGGTGGTATTTAACAGAAAAATCTTGTGACTCTTAATGAAATGCCTGATAAACATTTCCTCTGTTTTTGCTGAAAAGCTAAAAATTGGCCCCACATCCTACAATTCTATTTTTTTTTTTTTTCCCTGAAAATATTTGATGCTGGGTCAATGGGGTAATTATATGATCTGTCATTCTCCTCTGAAAAAATGTATCCACATAAACCAAGGTTATTATTAAGTACACCAGGACATACAGGAATCTTTGATGTAAATATATAAAATCTTACTAAAAGGGGAAAGTAGAGGGCTGTGCTGATAATATTGCGTGGTGGGATCATTTCAACTCATTTTTGCCATGTTGAAACAAGACCCCCATTTGTAAACTTGCCATTAAAGCCTCAGCTATTCTAGGATGCCAGTGATGAACCTGGTCCTTGGAACCAACAAGCTCCATGTCAGAGTTTAAAAAACATGGAGAGATTCTACGTGGGTAAGATGGGAAGAATCCACACATTGAGGAAGGTGAGAATTTGAAGCTATGCAAAGGGATAAAATGAACAGAGAAATGATATTTAGTGGAGGAAAGGAATATTTAGAAGGCAAATCATGAAAAACTGACTACAAAAAGTAAGTACATTTAGGGTAAGAACAGTATCTAAAGGGAAGCTGTAGCTGGCTTTTCTGTAGGAGATTGATCGGTATAAATCAAGCAGGGGAAAAAAAAAAAACAACACAAAAAACAGACAACTCAGAGAAGAAGTTTGATTCCTTTACTACTCTGTGATTTAACATGTAATCATTAGCAAAATCGAAAAGATCACTGATAAAAAGCATCTAGAAGACTTCCTATTCGGTAGAGATTACATTAGGATTACTTCATCAAAAATACTCTACTTCTCAGGAGGTGGATCACACCGATATGTTCCAAAGCAGACTGGCTTTCAGTGTGTTTTAATATTTCTTTTCTCCGTAATACAGATTTTGCAAACAATTTTTATAAGCTTAATTGCTTACCTACAAAACTTAAGCACTGGCAAAAATAGAGGTGCCTTTCTTGAGTTCTACATTTATTTGAATAAGCATTTTTTTCTAAGAAAAAATGTGAAATCTAACATGGTTTAGAAAGATGGTCTGTTATGGATGTGTTTTATGAATACTTGTCACATATTCTTTCAGCACGTTTGAATGTATGCTAAACAACACTTAACCTGCTACAGAGGGAAGAATTGAATAATGTACGTGTCTTTCATATTCACACAGCACAAAGATGTTTAGAAATCTTAAAATAAACAAACAAACAAATCAACCAAACCCAAAAGCCATCAATATCAATAACTTCAAGGCTTGTAAAATTAGCACAACTCACTGAGAAGCTCTTCTGGTCTATGGTCCTTCATCAGATATTTCTGCAGCTTCGAATGATGCAGGCTATGAGGAAAAAAAGTAACGTATTGACACATAAGCCCCCACATCTTAGCTGCTTGGATGGGGAAGGAGTAAGCACAGAAGTCTACAATTAGACAAAACTCACTCAGAAACGTCCGCTCACAGGAACCTGATAAAAACTGCAGTGATTTGCAGAATTAGCAAACAGGATAAGATTGGCAGCTTAGCATAGAATGAATTATGGTTATCTGTACAACCTCACATTTACTTCTCTCATCTTCAGAAGTACTTACAAATCAAGAGCAAGATTAAGACATCTGATTATTATTTTTTTTTAAACACAAAAACCTCAGAATTAGATACAGCTGTTACTGATAGTCTAATGAATTCTCATTTATTTATTTATTTATTTATTTTTAGATATAAATGACTTACCCTTAGCAAAAGGCTCAAGGAATTTCATGAAAGTGTGATTTTCCACATGTACAATATTACTGGTTTGCTTTTATATGGCCATTATGAATTTCAAAGTAAATTTAACCTTAATTATGTTGAGTCTCTGTAGATTTTTTAAAGTAGCTGCAAATCTTCAATGCAGAATGAAGAGCAACAAATTTCCTATTAGAGAAACATATTGTTAATTTGTTAAACAAGTCACACCTGATTGCCACTTCCACCTCATTGGTATGCTGTGAAGATGAGCCCCTTCACATCCAGTTAGGCATTGTTTCAAACAACTTGCCAACAAAGATTTTTTTCCTTGGATCTGGGAAGGCAACATTTTACACATACTCAAAAACAATAACACTTGAATGACAGTTATTTTCAATTTGGGATTTTGACAAAGACTCTTAATTGCTATTCCCAGGCAAAATCTTCATTAACAGGGAGTCTGGATTATAAATATTTATTAATTACCTAAGGGAAGAATCCATGGGAGAAAACTGTGTTTTCTAAATAATTCAACCTGCAGAAATTAGTCTGGGAGTTCCTAAGATTATTTTACATTTAAATTATATTTAAAGTACATATGAAAATCCTCCTGAAGTTAGAGTAGTTGCTACTGCTTTTTTTTTTTTTTTTTTTTTTTTTTTCCTCCCCCCCTCCTATCCTTGTACTCATGAACCTGCAAATGTCAGTCCTCATGATCCATTTTTTATTTCTCTAGAGACAAGGTGACCTGATATATTGGTTGGTGTTTTGGGTTGAAAGGTGGACTATCTGTCAACTTGCATCTCTCACCATTATAGATTTTTAACATGCAAATTATGTTTCCTTGAGCTTCTACCTGTTCATTGTCAGGCTTTGCCATGAGGATATGCTTGAACATGAGGAGCTGGGCAGATGGGAGACCTGCAAGAACTGATGGCTCTGGAGTTAACTCCAACAGGATTCCTGCGTCTTCATTTAGGTACCAAAATCAAAAGGCTTCATCACCAACAGTGCTATAAGGTAACAACCTACTCTCGAGCCCAGGGACAGCTGGTTGCTTCCAGTGCAGCCAAAACAGCATCATTCACATGCAAAAAGCACAGAGCAAAACTAACCAAAGAGAGGAAGAAAAGCCTGATATTCTCTTTGGATTTTACCTCATCAGACCATGGCCAAAAGTAATGGATATTTATAGGGTATAATTTCTGTCTCTAGAAAAAGAAGACAGGACATAGAGAATGACATGAGTTCATTTGGGGTTGCCAGATCCTTTGCGTGTAACTCAGAGTGTGAAAGCAGTGCTGACTAAATCACACAGTTTCCAAACAGGATATTAATATTTCATTATTTTACTCTGGTACTTTGCTTGCAATTTATTTTTTTTAGTCATTGAAATTTGTACTGTAGTAGAAGATACTAATGCTTTTGATCAACCCAAATGCATGAAAGGGGTGAGATGTTCATTCAATAAGAATGTAAAAAGAAAAAAAAAAAAAAAAAAGTATTATTGAACCAGTGAAATACCACATAAGGATTTACAGTCCAATGAAAAAGCCACTAAAGTGTTATTGTTCATTTTGTTTTGGGGGGATGTATCATATGAATTCCTCTCTGCTGCTGTCCAGCTACAGCAAAACTGTTGAATTATGATAAAAGCAGGAAAATGGGACTAGCAGTCATGCAACTTGCTGCTTGATGTGCTACGGAACTGAATTCCAAACTGTCTCTACTGGTTAAACCACAGGTACTAAGTGAACCTGCTTATAGTTCTAGCTCAGAATATGACATTATTTAAACTTACATTCATAATAATAAGCAAATTTCTATTAGCTAAAATTGCAAGGAAAACTTGACTTTATGAATTTAATTGCAAGCCAGTGCATGCCTGAGCCTGCAGGCAGCCTAAGACACTGGCTCTGAGAGGTGCATGCTGCTATTTCTGAAGATCTGCTAGCATCAGCCCAACAAAAGCAGAGAGAGAAGAATCCAGGATGCTTAACCTATTAGTCTAGTCATAGAAAGTCTCCAAATACTGCCTAGGAGAAGGAAAGGCGATGCCACAGCTGCTCCCAGGGCTGGTAGGAAGTAATGTGACCTCCAAGTGGAAAAGGAGATTCAAAGAGTGGCAGGACTTGTAGATTGCTTTGGTTGCTTGGTAGCAACTATGCTCTCTAGTAGAGAAAGTTTACATGACAATCCTTGCAATTTTACTCTGAGAGACTAAAATTCTGGCAATAGATATCAGCTACTGAGCAAGTATATCTGTGTTACTGTGTGTTTTAATTTTTAAAGTTTTTTTTCAGGGATTAAACATCCTTAAATAAATATGTAGCATTCTATTCAGTATGATGGATATTTTGTAATGCTGTTTATCTGTGCTGAAAATGTATTTTCAGTGGATGTGTTACTGCACCTCAGTTCAGTCAATAAGAGCAGTTGACTGCTTACTCCCTGCCATAGTTTCCATTTTGCATTTTGCATCTTGACTGAGTAGGAAAATTCTTGGTAACTTTTCAGGTTATGTGATACCTTAATGTGGGAAGAAAATGAGATTTCATGTTAGCTTCTGGTAGAGAATGAAAGGCCAGATTTTGCAGACTAATCATACAAGTAAGGAGAAACCCTGCTCTTGGATTCCATCCTGAAGCATTTGAAATTGGAGTTAAAAATTTTTGTCTGCTGTGGCCAGAAAAATACCGGGGGCACTGAAATTGCCAGGTTAGGTCCTGGGCCTCTGCTGGTACTGGGTACAAAATAAGCTTGTCCTTCTGCACATAATATTAATCCATTTTTCATGAGGTCACCTTGAAATTAGTATTTGAGCAGTAGCTTTTGCTAGATATAAATATAAAAGTGTATATTAAGGAACTGAACAATATGATTTCCAATATAATGTGTGGTTAATTCTCTTCATAATGCATGAGGATTGGAAGTAAGTAATGAAATTAAGTTTGCACTGCTTTATGAAGCTTTGGTTCAAAAATGTTAAAGGTTATTAGAACCTGGGTGTTATGTTCAGAATTTCTCTTTAAGTCATAGATTTACTAAGGTTGAAAAGACCTCTAAGATCTAGTCCAGCCATAAACCCATCACCGCTATGCTCACTAACCATGTGTCTCAGTGACATACCCACTTTTTCCTTGAACACCTCCAAGGAAGGTGACTCCACCACCTCGTTTGGCAGCCTGTTCCAATACCTCTCTAGAAAATGAATGAGCTCTAGCCTTAGTTTTCTCCTGGTTAAGGTACATCAGGTGAATTATTGAAAGTGTGATGCTATTTGCCATTTTTGTGCTGTCTCCTCTGCTGGCTGGCATCTGCCCATGCAGTCACATCACAAAGAGACTATCCTTTGCAGTGCCATACTCTCAGTTCTGCTTTTCTGCTGTTCTTAATATAAAATTTAAGTCACTAATGTTGAAAGTATATGGCTGTTCTTTCCCTATGCAAATGCAACAGCTGGAAATATAAGAGTGCAGAAGCAGTGAGGTAACAAACAATTAATGATTATGTTTTTTTCAATATTTAAAATTCTTTGCTTTCAGCAGCACAATGTTTGGAGGAACAAAAGGGATACTAAGCAAAGCCACGTTGGAAGGGTAGGGAATAGAAGGGGTAGAGAGATAAATGACAGTATGCCCAAGGGTTATGAGAGCCATCTAGCGATAAATACACTAGGAGTGAAAAAGGTCACTCTGAATAAGTGAGCACAAAAAGTAATCAAGCATTGGAAAGAGGGACATGCCACGTGTAAAGAATGAGGTACTGGAGTTAAGAGCATAAATACTGATAAGGAAAGGAAAGCCAGAGAATGAAAGCAGATTGCCCAAGAGCTTTGGAAAGTTGCATAATGAAATTGGCTTCAAGAACACTGGGACAAAGAAGTCAGTGGGGGAGAGAGCAGTGCTACTGAAATGACTGCTGTAAGGGAAGCTTGCTTTTCAGATTCTGCACAAAGCCCCCATCTGGTTTTCAGGAAAAATCTTCCCTGATATGCAGTGAGGATAGTTTGCAGAGAATATTTTTTAACGCTACAAGACTGAATCATAGACAAAGTATAGTCATCTCAACACCCACCTGGTTCAGTTTAGCAGGAGAAAACCTACTTCTAAATTTCACAGATCATCCACATGGCATATGCAGAAGATTAAATTTGGACCCCTACTGCACGTTTACTTGTCAGTGCTGGGTAGTGTAAGATGCACTTAATGATGGAAAAAATCCCAGAAAAAAAATCCCCCATTTTCCTGACAGCCTTTCAGCCTTGCTTCTAGCAGCTTTTTTCCTAGGCTGTTGGAGAGCCATGGGCTTCAGGGTTTTTGTGGCTGCATGTCATGGAAAGCTTACTGGGTAAGACTCTAAAAAATAGTAGCTCTAATTTAATTTAATTTAAGTATTTAGTCAAATAGAATGAATGAATCTGAAACAAAGGATTTTGCACTCAGGTAGTCCTGAATGCCAGGTAAGTCTTCATAGTACAGAATAAAGTTCTCCAGCCCTCACCTTCTCCAGGGACAGGTGGATTGTAGATGTATATACACTGCAGCATGTTGCCCAGAGACTGGAACAGACTGCCAAGAGAAGCTGTGGATGTCCCATCCCTTGAGGTGTTCAAGGCCAGGTTGGATGGGGCCCTGGGTAGCCTGAGCTGGTGATGGCAGCCCTGCCTATGGCAGGGAGTATGGAACTGGGTGATCTATAAGGACTCTTCCAAGCTAAGCCATTCTATGAATAGTAAGAAATGTTTAGGAGAACCTTTGAGATGATTTTGTATAAACTCCACTAGTAGTTGATGAATTATACAAGAAGAGTAAAGTGGTGGTAGAAAACATATTGGTGTGCAAAAGAAAAAGGTTCCCAAAATCCTGATATAAAGTTACCATCAGGCAATGAGTTTGAAATGAGAAACACCATTTGCATAGATATTAATGGAAGGATTCTACATAAGCTTTTAATTCTGGCATTTTTCAAGGCAGAGAATGCCTCAGTCAATTGAAATCTTTAGGGTTTTTTGTTTGGTTGGTTGGACTTTGTTGTAAGCACTTTTTGAGTATTATTACTGCTTCCTATGAGGAAGGGAGAACTGCTACACTAAATAAGTGCTTTTACCTTTTTTTTTTTCTCCAGAATTTTCTTCTGTCCCTCTTTGTGAGAACATGACAAACTCCTTTTAGTTTGAAAGTCTCTTCTCACCTGCCTTCTTCCATAGTTAATGAGTTGTGGTTTTAATGTAACACAATCGCACTCAAATTCAGAAATTCTTTTCTTATTTCAAAGGGAAAATAAGAAAAAGAAGGAACAATCCGATACAGTTTTTTCTTTTTTTTAAATAATTGATTCCTGCTTGGAAGGAGATCGTTGCATTTCTGGCTTAAGGAAAAAAACAGCAACAAAACATCACTCTTATATTCTAAGGCTGCAGGCCTGTTAAGAAAAAAATCAGCGTGCAGTGTACTGACCTACATAGGAAGGGATACCATGAAACTTGTTTAAGAAAGGTTCAGAATAATGTGCAGCCAGGAATACCAGAGGTTGTATGTGGTTGATTACAATGAAGCAGAAGGAACAAATGAACAAATGAACCAAATCTCAAGGAAATCTCCAAAGTCTGTGGTTCCTTGAAGTAAGTGAATATGGATGATATAACTGCTTTATCTAGAGTGCCCAGTGCCTTTAACTTCCTTACATTGTTACTGCTCTGGCCTAAATGTTGAGGGTGTTTTTTTTTACTCATGAGAGCTGTGTGGAGTTATAGAGGAGATGTGCGACTCCCTCATGCAAGTGAGAATGTACTGCAGTGATGTTGGCCCCTCCGTGCTGACTGGCTTTGAAAGTGAAGCTGACCCTGCCTCTGCCATCCCTACAAGCAATTGGCTATTTGACTCTAATCTCAAGGGTCCAGTGTCAGACAGAAGAGATGGATGGGCACCTTCTTTCCAGGAGGTCCCAGCATTCAGTTGCATGGTGCATAATTCCTGGTTGCTTCATTCTGAGACTGTATGTGCGCATTCTCCCTCCCTGATAAGGAAATATGAATGAGACTTTGCAGGATATACATCCCAAAATTGTATTTATGTTCTTCCTAAAGGCTCTACAAAAGATAGACCTGCGTCCACTTTGTTTAGGCTGGAAAACTTCCATCTGAAAGGGCTAATAGAAAAAAAAAAAAAGTGAATTTACATCCAAGGTTATAAGAACAGAAATATTATCTTGGCTGAGACCTTTGTCCAAATCACATGTGGTGATGTGTCACACTGGCTACGTGTCATGCACAGAAACACTTCTGTCCCCAAGTGTCAAGGAGAGATATTTGTTTTCTGTCTCTAGACTATTTTAAGAGTTCTGTTCACATCCTTTCAGCTTTAAGCAGCTTGCCTGTAGTCTGGTTAATCAGCTCTGCAATATCAATAATCAACACTGAATGATATTTCATGAATCCAAACACAGAGAGTAGCCTTGCTGAGTAGGCAACACAGATGTATTTGATTCATACTGCATTCTTATTGTATGGATACTGACCGTGGATATATGACATACTCTCCCCCTACAGCCATCGGGAGCTCAGTACCAGTGATGCAGCAGAGTCATGCTCTCTTGCTATGTATTAGGCTATATTCACATTTGTTGATCTTTCATAACTCAGAACTGCAACCTGAGTTTTGGTTGTGGTCTCTGCAGTATAAAACTTACATGTATTTTATAAATACCAATGTAGAAAAAGAAGTTGAGAGGGATACGTTGTAGTTCTGTGGACATTCACAGGAAGCATTTCCAGTCCGTGTGAAATTGCTCTCTGTTGGCTATCAGAGATATTTTATCATATTATTTAATTTCAATTTTGACATTTGCTTGCACCTACATTCTTCTCTTTATTTTATCCTTACATTCCAGTTATTACAACACTTTAACATTCTCTGCAGATCTTGTTTACTTGGCCTATGCATATTTAATAGAGGCAACTCATCTGTAGGAGAAAGTTTTTCCATTAGCACCCTGATCTGAACCAGTTTACATCTTCCTTCTCTGTAAGAGAAGACACATGCTCTCCTTGCAACATTGCTGTCTCTGCAGCCTGTTCCTTTTGCTCCTCCTCTTCCTTTCCTTACCTATTTTCCACTGCATAGCTGCCAGTTTTTGAACCTTAGAATTTAAGTGCCATCTTTGGAGTTATGGCTGTTCTTTCTTCCTTTCCCTCCATCTGCCTCTACCCAACTCCCAGCTGCAGAGCCATACAGACATTTTGGACCTCAGATATAAAAAAATCTTTGAGGAAAAAGTTGATGGAAACATTCCAGGCTCTTTAGTTTTCAGGACTGTTTTTAAGCATTCTAGTTGAGCCTAACTTCTACCTTTCAGTGTTGATTTCCATCAGTTACACTTTTTTTGCTTTCCACTCCTCCTCAGCATCCACAGAGTGAGTAATTCTCTCAGATGGCATATATTTGAGCAGATTTCTATTTTGTTTATGTGTGCTTTTAATTGCTGCAATATTCCCTCTCTTTTGTCAGTGCTTAGCATTATATTAAAAAAAAAAAAAAAAAAAAAAACAAAATAATGTGGCTTTTTCTCCTTTAGGTCATGCATGTTGATATTCAGATTGCCAAACAAACTCTTCTGAAGAAAAATCACCTCCTCTCCCATTAGTCATGCCTTACTTCCTGATGCAGAAAAAGATTTGGAGGTGAGTGTACAGCTAGCTGCCACAGTTATGACTGATTCTCAAAAGAGAGCATCTCTCCTGTCTTATTGTTCTATGAAAATAAGATTCTTTTAGCTTGTTTTGCAGAGACACCAATTGGCAATGTCATTCTGCCCCTTTATGAAAAGTAAATTCAGTCACTGAAAACATAAGTCCCAGTCCTGCAAAAAGATATCTGCGGGCAGCCGGTGCCTCTTTGCTGATCCATATTGATCGGGGATAAGGGTCTGTCTCTGTAGATAGCTTTGAAGGTTCAAGGTCTCTGTTGTGGCAACACAAGCAGTTTGCTGAGAGTCCCTATATAAAAGGAAACTGGGAGATGAAGTGGAAAATCTTGTGTCTGGCCTCCCCCCTGACAGCATGGGAGGAAGGAATGTCAACTTGGGCATTTTTCAGATTTAACTATGAATAGCTTCACTGGAGTTAATGATACATAACTAGTGTTTCTGTAGACAGCTAATCTGTTCTTCTGATCCTCCCAAGGCTCCCTGCCCCTTTTTCCCCTCTTTATTAAAAAATAAGCCCAGTCAAGGCAGAATTTTAATCTTTTGCAACCTGCAGTTTCATAAAGAGCTCGTTGGATAGGAGCAATCACAAAGTTTCAGTATCTGATGACATTGTTCTGGAGCATTTGTTATGCTTCCCACTTGTGGTTTAGCTGATAAGCACAATTCAAGGAACAAAAAAGCTTTGTTGATTGTCAACGAGCATAACAAAACCAGATTGTGCTCTGGTGGTATTTTAATAGAGGTATTCTTTAAAAAAAAAAGTCGCAAAAATGTGCAAAAATTTGACTGTGTTCTTTTGGATACATGTTTTCTAAACTAACTAAGTACAGTGGTAATAGCAAAAGACAGAAAATCTTTAAGATAAAATAGATCAGGCAAAAAAAAAAAAAATTGTCCAATCCATCCTGTTGTCTTTGGGATGGACTATTTTTGTTTATGTATTATGATTATGGCTATAAATAAACTTGACTTAATAATGTATATGATGAGGATATATCTCTCTATTTTTAATGGATATTTGATCAAAAGGATCATGCATGTGTATGTTTATACATACATGCATACAGATATGCATACATACATATTTGTAGATGTAGACAGCTAATGGCCTTAGGATTTTACTCTTGTCATATTTCAAAGATCAGCAGCTGAAAGATGAGGAATTGGAGATCTTTAGAAGGTTGCAAAATTTTTTATAATCTAATGCAGTGTAAAGAAACCTGCTGGATGTAACAACTTCATATATCTTTAGCATTTGTATTGTGTTGGGATGCAGAGGTCACTATGGGGATTTTTTGTTATATGCTGCTAGATTCTTTATGCCAAGAGTCCTTTGGAGACACATAATACATTTGTATGTGACACTCTGGAGTGAGCTGCTGAAAAGTGACTGAAAGAATTCTGAGATCAGATGAGATAGCAGCTTCCTCAAATCTGAATTCTAAACTCACTCTCCTCTTTCAGTTTCCCTCATCCCTTCCCTCATCCCTTCCCTCATCCCTTCCCTTCCCTCTCATATTTTCTAAACATTGCTGGAGAAGAGCACAGGGGAAAAAGAGATATTTATTGACTTTGTAATGGGATTAAGGAGAATTGGAAGGGAGTATCATTAACCCAAGCGATAAATGTTATATATGCAATCACTACTATCCAAACCATTGTTCATCTGGAAAACCAATTTAAGTTAAGCCTTCTTTAATTGCTTCTCTGTGTACATTTACTCAAATCAAGGAAGGGGCAGAAATATTTATTTTCTCCGTGCCAGATTTTTGTTGTGAATATCTATTTTTCCTTTATTATAGATATTTCATATGGATATGGGCCTGAACAGAAATGTCTGCTTCAGAGTCAGAATATATCTGTATAGTGATGGAAAGAGGTGCTTAAACTGCTGTAATGGGGCTTCAGGCACAGCTGAAGATGTCTAGATGAGATTCAGGAGTTCCTAATATCATATCACAAAAGTAAACAAAAAAACCCCACACCCTGCCTTAGCACAGTTGATTTGCAACTTTGTCAACAATTCTCGATCTGCATCCATCTCTGGTGGACCAGAAAAGTTGTGGATGCATCATCCCTGCAGATGTTCAAGGCCAGGTTGGATGGGGCCCTGGGCAGCCTAATCTGATAGATGGCAACGAGCCCATGGCAAGGCAGTTGGAACTGGATTGGCTTTAATGTCCCTTCAAACTCAAGCCATTCTATGATTTTAGGATGGAAATTAGGAATTAGGATGGAAAGGACCTCAGGAGGTCTCTAGTCTAGCCTTCTCACAAAGCTGATCTGACCAGGTTGCTCAGGGCATCATCCGTACAGGTCTTTAAATCTCCATGTCGATTTGATAGTAGATTGAGATGGCAGCAGCTGGTGTTGAGTTGGCTTCACTATGAGAAAAACAAAGCTTATAGCATCTGTGTGTGGGTGTGGAAAAAGGGGCTTTGAGTGCATCCTAGGGTTTCAGGAGATATCAGTATAGATTCAGACATAGCCTTGGGAATCTTAATACTTAAAAGAGAAAACCTCAGCAGCAATGCTGCTTTGTATCAAAATGAAACATTATATTCCCATTTTTCTTTGGCACTGGAAAAATAAGAAATTCCTTATAAAGCTTGATACTTCTTGCCCAGGAAATACATGATTTTCTGATCATCAAAACAGGCAGTTTTACTGAAGTATGGTAATTTGATGCCACTAAGGACTTCATTGCAATTGTAGCAGTAATTCAGGCTGGCTAAATGTTCGTTTGTTTGTTTAGCAAGGAAGGAGCTTTGAGATGAACTGGGCAATGTACGTATAGAGGATTAGTTTAACATTTGGGACATTGCTGGCTGTATTTCAATATTGACCTTGAGCGCCACCTCCTCAGTAATGTATATATTAAGCCTTCAAGCGCCAACATTATTTTATTGATGAAGTAACCTTTTACTTCTGGTAGTACTGGAAAACCACTACATGTATTTCAATGGAATTTTTCTATGTGAGAAAAGAAACCGTAAAAATCTCAGATTTACCAGTTTCTTTCAGATGTGAAACAGCCCAAAGACCTCTGCATAAACCACTTTTCCTTTGTCAGCACATCAGAAGGTAAATGCTCAGTGCTAAATCTTGGAATGGTGTGTATGTGGAACTTCATGGCATACCTGTCAGATGTTCTGATTCATTTTTAGGACTCCGAAATATCACAGCTATAAAAGATTTAAAAGTTCAGCATAGATTCAGCCGCTGGATTTAAAGAACAGTATTCATTAACTGTTTACCTGCCCTTTGCACACCCTCCAGGCTCAGAGTGGGAACTGGCATCTTCACAGTGAGCAAAGCACCAGTGTTACACTAATGAGCTGCTTGGCATATTCACCTGCATGCCACTCCACAGTAGCCATTCTCTTTCATGGTCTGCTGTGCAGAGTGAAGGCATAGGCAATCAGGCAGCTCAGGCAAATGAAAGCCCCCCCCAGGCTTCACTGAACTTGACATAGCCTCCTTCCATCCTTTCACATCTACAAGTGAATGTGTATCTACCAATGCAAAATGCTGCATCTTGCAGTTACTGCAGATTTCCTTAGGGATCACTCTAATTGTTCTTTCATTTCACAATGCTTTCCATCAGCTTGAGGCATGTGGACACAGACAGGTGGTCTTTGCCTTGGAATATCTTCTTACACATGTTGACAGCAAGGCTGCAGAGCAAGTCTTTCCTGATTTCATTGTACAGATGTAAAGGCTGCTTCATGCAAGGCTGTCCTTTATACACTTGATACCCCTCTCGCTGTTGGAGCTGATCTGAAGTCTTCATAGGAGGTAAAGCTAAACAGTCCCCCAAAGTGCTTTAAAAAGATGCAGATCCACTACAGCCTTTTCCTTTGCTAGGGATAGGTTTTACTGGAAACTTTTGGCAGACAGTCAAAAGATGGTGAGTACCAACAGGTTTTACGGCTGCATTTCCTTTACTGGGAGATGCTGCAGAATGTAAATTTCTCTAATGACAGCTCCTTCAACTCCTTCAAACCCTTTTCAGTTTTGTCAAGATTCCTTTTTAATAGCAGAGAAGTAATCTTAGTTCTTTCAATGGCAGCAATTCTCTAGGCAACTGCTGAATTTGTAAGAATACAGATGGTGCCTGCCATTTCTTTTTTTTCCAGTACCATACTGCATTCCTCACCTGACATGTGGAACTTGTTTGCTACTATAATGGGTCAGCTGCAGACACTTTTCTTAGAGGTAAAAGCAGTTTTGCTTGCATTTTTGTTGGCAGCATTGAATTTTGCCCACCTGCAGGCAAGATTAATTTTTTTTCCCCTTCTGAGATAGCAGAGCTCATGATGGTGATCTGATTTGAAACTTGTTGGCACTATGCCTTTTCCTCTCTGCCACTGTAAACTGATAGAGCTAAGCATCCCTCTCCTTGTAAACAGAAAAAAAGAAATAAAGAAATAAAAAAAAAGGAGCAGGCAAGCATCTAGGTAAGACTTTCATGGCATTTAGTGTTTAAATGGATGTGTTATTCTTTGGGCTGTATTTCTGGCAGGTGACAATTCTACGATTAAATAAAACACAACTAAACAAAAACAAGCCTCTTTATTTGAGGAACTAAATTAAACTAAATACTCCAGAGCTGGGTGCACTGCAGCTCAGGCTGATCTTTTCTGCTGGTCTCTGATATGCTATTGACTGCACTGGAGAAGCTGGAAAATGGGCAGAAACCAGAGGGTCATATGTTTGAGTTTCAAAGTGCAGGCATGCACTGGTCACAGGAAGGAGGGAAACTTCTTCCAACAGAACTCGTGTACTTGGTTGATCACATGCTGTTCATTCACTGGAGTGAATCTGTGCTGTGTTTTTCAGCAGCTCTTATTGTAGCAGCTTGTTTCAGTATTCTAGCTCTGTAACTTTAAATTCTCTTTCTTGAGTATTTAAAAATTCTCAAAGAATTTGAGAATTTTAGAGACCTTAAAGATCCCATAGTCCAACCACCAACCCATCACCACCATGTCCACTAAATTGTGTCACTCACTGCCACATCTACACATTTCTTGAACACCTCAGAGATGGTGACTCCACGACCTCCTTGGGCAGCATATCTCACCAAGTGAGGAAAGTGATTTTTTTTCCTGATCTCTGCAGGTGCCATTGTACCTCGGGTGCTCTAAAAGTAGTCTGCTGATCCAGCATCCAGCATGGATGGATATGTCTGCCCTAGAATAAGATGGCATGAAGTGTTAAACAAGCATGATTTTGCCTGGTATATGTAACAGGGTGTTTCTAAGGCAGAATGAGCCTTCAATTTCAGTATGAATGCACAACTTCATCATTCCACTGACCCGAAGAGCAGCAGCTCAGAGGAAGACCAAGCCACCTGGACACTGCTTTAATTCCAGCCTGGTGTAATCATGCTTTTGGAAACCTTTCACATCACTTACGTTTTGAATTGGCTGGATCAGGATACCATCACCATTTCTTTAGAAGATGCCTCCAATAGTGCACAACTTTTGACCATTTCTAAGTGCTGACTACCTTTTTACCTTTGTGCTACTTAGTAAAGTAAGTGCTCACCACGTTTTCACTAGTAAAGACACAAGGTTGAACAGAGATAATAAAAAAAAGTTCAGGAATTTTTTTTAAAGTAGGGTAGTTACCCCTCCTAGAAAGATTTCTTCATGGGTTTAATCCAGAGCACACAGGCGGAAGTCTGCTTCCAGATAAAGGCAGATGGGTGCAAGCAATTCTATCTCACTTCTGAGCGAAGATGTTGACAGGCTGATGGCTGTCCTGTGTGCAGACAGCAGCTCCCACTTGCTATGTGCATCATACATTAACACATTTTGAAAATCTGGTTCCCATTGTAAATATCAGCAGACTTCTTTCAAATACACGGTAAAAGAGAGTGGGAGGGAGGCATATTGTCCAGCTGCAGTTTAGCCAAGGATTTCCTTCATCTGCTACGTGCACTGGCCTATTGAGATCACTTAGATAAAAGACAAAACAGACATTTTTTTTAGGCAAGTCACTTGGCTCTCAAAGTGAATTACAAGATCAGCTGTTCTGACAAGCCAAGAGGAATATTTTTAGTTCCACAGTTAGTAAACCAAATCAGCAGGACATGACTTTTTGCTTGTTCTCTGTGAAAACCAACTGTTCCCTAGTGCTGGAGGTGAAAGGGTACATTTTTGCTTTGGCACGTGGAATGACTGCATTTCAGCCACTTCACTGTTCTAGCAGTGCTCATTCTTAGAGGAAAGCTTGCTGGATAATCAGAAGTATCTGTAAAGGAAACTGGAACTGCTGGTTATCTGGCCCTTAACTGAAGTGTTTTTAGAATGTAGCAAATAATAATGATAATGAGCTCTTGAAGGTGATTTTCCTTTACATAATTCAAAAGGAATACTACAGCTTTGTGGGCTGTTTGATGCTTATTTCTTATTTCTTAGTACTGCATCAGGAAAGGCTCTGCTGAAGCCCAAGCACCCAAAGTACAATGGCACCTGCAGAGATCAGGAAGAAAAATCACTTTCCTCACTTGGTGAGACATTGGCACAGGCTGCCCAGGGAGGTGGTGGAGTTACCATCCCTGGAGGTGTTCAAGAAATGTGTAGATGTGACAATGTGTGACATGGTTTAGTGGACATGGTGGTGATGGGTTGGTGGTTAGACTATGGGATCTTTAAGGTCTCGCTGCCCTTAATGATTCTATGATTCCCTCTTCCTTTTTGTTAAATAAAGATAAGACTGAAAAAGAAACAAAATTGCACTGAACTAAGCTACAGAACAAAAATACTGCAGTTGGTTCCTAGAAATCTGTTGGCAAATAGCAGTGCCATGTAAGATTAGCAGACTCTTCTGGAAGGTGCGTGGTGTGTCGAGAGATCAGTGTTTTGCAACTTGGAAAAGGAGTAAATAAAAGGAAGTTGCTAAAACTCTATGAAAGCATAAAAGGGATACAAAAAATCAAAGATAAAAAAGTTATTTACTCTTTCATACAATTTCTCTGTCTCAGTGCTTACACGACTTAACTGATCTGGAGAAGGCTTTACCTTTTGCTACAGGACAGTAGATGCTAAGAATCTAACTGGCAGCAAAAAATGATTAACTTGATACATGGAAAGCCAAGATCCTGAAGGGCTACCAACACAGAGATAGATACATTTGATTTAGAAAACACTGGATTTCTGACAGCTCAGGGATGTACCAGGAAAAACTGTACATGTGTCCTTTTCTATGGCCTTTCCTCATACGTTAATTTCACATTTTGTTCTTAATACATTTCTGATTTTCCAGTTTTGTTATCGTTAAAATCAAATTCTACTGTTAAAGAGAGGGAGGAAAAGGTCCTGTTTGATGACTGTCAGTGAGTGTGTGGAAGTCTTCTTTTCATACTCCCTTCACATCTACAGTGTGGCAAATTCAGAGGAGCAGGTGTCAATTAAATGAAGTTCTAGTGATAACAAGCAAAGCAGGAGGATGTGAGACCTTAATTCTTCCCAGAAAAGTGTCTTCTTCTGTGTGAAAAATTTCTAAAAGTTCAACATTGGAGGAAAGGCACTCATTCCATAGCCAGTCCAAAGCTTTATTTCTCATCGCTCTTTCTGTGCTTTTTTAAATCTCTGTTGCTTCCTAAAGATTTTTGGTACATTTTAGAAGGCACATGTTAGGGTAGACCACAGTTATCATTCCATCGCCTCTGTCCTTACCGTTTTAAGTTCATTTTATTAAAGATATTTCCATTAATGTTCAGTATCTTTTGACTTGGACTGTACACGATGATGTAATACTGCTTGCTATATGAAATGAAGGCCTGTTTTTAAATCTGAGAACTTAGTGTTAAGAATTTCCTATTGCTGCTCTACTGTAAGTTTTCAGATTGTTGTATAACGTCTGTTATTTTTATATTCAAATAAATGCAAAATATCTATTTTAATGTTAATATTTTAAATATAATTTTCTTACCCATTAATATGGTCTTTGTGATGGGTGCAGACATGGGAAATGTGGGAAGGCTCAGAGGAAACAGGGTTCCTCTTGATGCTGTTTCTTGACTTTGGCAGAAACAGAGTTAGAACATCTTTAAACTCTTTAATTTCCAGTCCTTTTGCACCATTTTAGGATCTTTTCTGGCACCAAATTGGTGCTCCGGCTTCTGCACCTACACTATTGATACCATTGTTTCATTTATCTACAATTGTTCCCTGTCTGTGCTGCAAATCCCTCTGGAGTGGCTTAAAGCAAGGCAGTCTTTTCATGTATGGCGGTAGTAGAGCTCCATGTATCCCCCTAGCCACTTTTTTTTTTGAGGGAGATGTTAAAAGAATGTATGGAAAGTATTCATAGACAAACCATGTCTGCTGTCGTGATGTTGCTTATGTACACTGGTCAGGTGCCTGGAAAGAGGCTGATGAGGAAACTATAGTATTACCATGTAGGACAGTTGCTAAATTGCTTTCCCCGTTAACTAGTGACATTTGAGTTAAACTAATGAGAAGCATGTCTGCTGCAATGCAGTGTACATTCATTCTTGGAGTCTGCTTTTTCCATCTTATGTGCTGTTTCACCAACACTCTTAGCCACTATTACAGCTGATTAATGATGCCTTTCATTAAAAGAGAACAATTATGGACAGCCTTATTTGATCTACTTTGAAACTTTTCTATTTCTGATCATCGTCTTCTGTCCCTCCCTTCTCCTCCTTCTCATCTTTTCTCAGAAATGATAAGTGAGGCAAGAGATAATGCATTCACAGCCTTTGATCAACTGCTGTACATCTGGCACATGATGAAAATCAGACAAAAAGCAAAGTGATATTCTCAATAAAACAGGTACTTCTACATTATCAATTTGCCATCATCTAAATTGCCATAAAAATCTTAGCTAGACTGATATAAGCCTAATGCCTTTTGCACAATAGGCGGGTTTTAAAGTACAAAGCTACATCTCTACTCTGATACAATCTGTATTTTAATGGAATTTGCTCTGAAAGAGATGGCCTCGGGACTTCTACAGTGAGGGTATTCAGCTGCTTGCTTCAGGCTTATCTGACCTTGCCTATTTTATACTTAGCTTTCTGTAAGTTTTTAGTAATAGTAGAAGTGCAAAACACTCAGTTCTGATATATTTGAAGGCAAAATGCATGTGTGCTCTGGACAGACCCATGGATCTACTGGATAGGGACTGGTGGGGGTGCCCTGGCAGAATTTTTCCTCTTTGAGCCTAAGTTACATCATTTCATTTTCTTGTAGAAATTTCTCACTTCATGCAATGACAAAAAAAAGGAGTATTGTGAGGACATCTCCCCTTTGGATGCAGAAATGTTCACAGTCCTCAGAGTACCTCAGAATGGTAGAGAGGAAGAGTGAGAATTCCCAGAAAAGTAAAGTCAAGGCACTTTCTGGGTTTTAAGCATTGCTGTTTTCTCTCATGTGACAACATGCATAGGGCAGCACGACTTATTCCTGCTTCTGTCCACTGTGTGTTAATGAGTCACAGTAGAGCTTTATATGGCTAAGAAGGTGGAACAGAGAAGGTGCTCTAGAAAGGAGATACACATTTTCATGTCAATCAATTACATTTTGAAGGCTTCACAAGGAGCATTTGATCCATATCATGTTTTCCTTTAAAATATTTAGCCTATTGCAAGGACAGAACTCTAGTTCTATGTTACAAAGATGAGGGTGTGAGGGATACCTCCACTTTCTCATAAGTACAAAGTACTAAATATTTTAACACCGTGATTTATTAGCTATGCAAGATAAAATCTATTGAAGGTACTTGCCTCTCTTCAGCTTTCTATGACTTCTACCATGTTGTACCTGAATACTCTTGAACAACATCCTGCTCAGGATAGGCTTGATTTTCTTTCATCCAAACTCAAGGAAAATGAATAATTTTAGCAACAGGTCAAGAAAGTATCTGCATTCAGAAAAAATGGCAGAGGTAAAACAGCCAAGGTCTCTGAATGTGACGTAACTGACTTCTACCATGGCAAGAGGCATACCTCTTAGGCTAAATATCATAAAATGCCTCTCCTACAACAGTAATATTCGTGTAGAGACACAATCTATTTTGGAGCCATTATCAAGGTTATATTTAATTGTATTATGTCACCAATACAAAGAATCTTCATTAAAAAAATAAATGTGCAAGCAAATAATTTCTGTTTGTTTATTTCTTTGTACAAACCACTGTTGTACTCAAAAAGCTACAAGCAACTGTTTTTGTGGTATATTTTCCTCATCATTCACACATTATATGATTTTTCCAAGGCTACGGTGCTGTGTATGAAGTGCCAAGAGCTCACAAAAAATTCCGAAATGTATTTAGGAATATACAGGTATATAGCTATTTTTTGTTAGGAAAAGGAAAGCTTTTTACTCTTGGAATAGAAGACACAGTATTGTACATGTGAGCAGCCTCTTAAATATGACAGAGCACAGTATATGAGGAGTACAAGTGCAGCAAATGGCTTCTCAAGGACAGGAGCTGTTCAAAGCATTTCTGGCCCATAAATACTGTTCCTATTACCCGCAGGAATAAATGGGTGACTACTAAATGTGGAACATTAGAAATCAATGCAAGAAGGTGTTATGGAACTCAGTGGACTATGGTATTAGAAATGTGCTTTAGTTAAATGGTTCTAAAGTCAGAATCTTAATTACCTTTATACAGAGAAAGAAACAACATGATACAAGTTTTTTGTGATGTCTAAAATGCATTTTTAACTGAGTTCTTTGGAAATGTTCTCATTTCTGCACTTCTTCAATGCTTAGTTTATATATTTTTCCCCCTCTTTACAATGCATTTCAGCTTTACAGCCTTATGAGACATGCACTTCTCAAGGTGTATTAAAAACACAGTAAAGTCAAGAAAATAATCCTGATAATATACTGCTTTGGTTCCATATACGAGCACAGTGAGGTCAATAAGCAGTACACTGATGGGCATTCAATCTGCACTGAGGTGAGAGGAGTAAGACACACATTTAAAACAAATGCTCTAGCCTAGCAATTTTCAGCAACCAGTGTGTGCCCTGTTGGTGATTTGCCTTGGTTGCCCTCTGCTTTCTGAGATGACTCTGCACTGCAGCAGATAGATCAGCATTAGCCCCTTCTGACTGGTGAGAGGGAACACAGGTTAAAAAGAAAAAGAAAAAGCAACAAAACTTAGTAGGGACACCTCTTCTTCGGTAAGTCAAAATCACAGAGGAACTTTTAGTGACTGAGGAGCCGTCTTTTCCCCACCATGCCCTTTTCCCAACTGATCCCATCTTCTTAATTCCCCATATTCACAGCAGCAAGTCTATTATAAATTAGCTCCCATTATGCTCAGCTCTTTCCTCAGAGGTCTGTCCTGCCAATTTCTAACCATCAGTTGTGGTTTTGAACACCACCTCTTGTGCTCAATGCCTAATTACTAAGAGAGTTATACTGGACGGACTTGCAAAAAATGGCAAGTGGTGGCAGTGGCTCGAATGTCAATTTAATACACCCTGGCAATAGTATCCTAATCTAAATATCCACTTAGATATTCTTATCATGGTTTATTTTGCTGCAGAGGAACTTGTCAAATGCATGGGAGTCGTAGATCAATATCAGTATGAGCCCAGAGTTTTCCCTTGATGTTTTAAAGGTGATTAGTTCTGCACTAACGGTCTGCTGGCAGTCTGCAAGCAAAGCGGAGCTGACCAGGTTGCTAAGGTCCCATACATCTCTTAGAATTGTCTGGATTTTGGATAGGAAGATTATTTACTTACTTACAAGTATTTAGTTCTAAGCAGTATCTTTTTACAGGAAGAGAAGTTCCAATTGGTTATGGTTGTAGACCGGGGATAGATTTCAAAAATATTTTACTGAGAGTTTCAGATTATAAGAAAAATATTTGCAATGAAATACATTATGTTTTTAAACTTTTTTTTAACCTCTGTTTTTTTTTCTTCTTACTGTAATAAAATGGAATGGGTACATTTAATCACTTCTGTTTGTGGAAACAATGTTTGCATTTCCCTTCCTTTTCTTCTTTTTTCTTCCCTCCCACTCCTTTGCTTTGGAAATTGTTATGCTCCAGGTATACTTGCAAGCACTGTTACAAATCCCAGTAATACATTTCAAAATTTTAGATACTTAGAAAATTTAAAACTAGACAGTTCTAAATAGGCAAAGAAGCAGAAAAAAAAGAAAGAATTTAAATAGAAAAAAACATCAATTTCATTTTTACTATTAAAACATTTTATGAAGAGATAAAGAAAAGTAAGAGAAAGGTATGAATTTGGAATTCTTTCTACTGTAAACTAGGAACTTAGTATTTTATTTTGTGATTAAAAAATTCAGATAAGAGATTTTAAAGCAATTTTCATTCTGGTTTTAGATGCTTTTCCTCCAAAATTATGAAAAGTGTTTCCTGGCTTCAGAACTGAAATATCACCTGATGTGGATTTAGAATGCAGTGAATCTGCCTTGAGAGATGGCTATATCTCTCCATCAGCTGCTGGAAGCACACTAAGCCTAGGAAACTGGTTTGGACCAGAAAATCATGTTTTAGATGGCTGGAAGTAAAAACAGTGCTTTCCATCTTACTTTGCTTTTGAAATTCTCAGTGTGCATCCTTTGCATTTGTAGTTGTCAAAATAACTGTGGCCTGCTCTATAGTCATTAGACTGTAAATTCTTGAGGCGCAAACAGTTCATCTGTGTGTGCTTAGAACACTGAACATAATAGGGCTATGATTATGACTAGAGGAAACACAAAATACTGTTAAAGAAATAGTTACTGTTTTGTATCCCTTTGCACACAGCATTTCAGACAGATTCCCAAGACGAAAAGTCCATTAAATTGGAACGTCGTGGAGAGTCACTAAGATCAAGAAACTGCTGGAAGTCTCTCCCTGTGCCCAAACTCCTCTCTCTCTTTATTTTTTTTTCCTTTCTGGTTCAAGGGAAGATCTTTGCATGTTTTCTCTACAGATGAATACAGCACCTGCTATACCTGCTTTCTTCCAAGATAGGTAAACATGAAGCAAAACATATAGGGTCCAAAAATAAAAAAAGTCAATATGTTTGGAACTGAACTAAAAAAGATAAAGGTTGGATGTGAGCTTCCAAAATTCAGTAGGTACAGGTAATTCACAGATACTTCATTTCTTATTTTCATCTGTAAATTTACTGTATTTACTGTACTAGTAATAAGATTACAACTGAAAATAAAGCTAAAAGTTTGCAAGATGCAGGAAATATATTGAAAGATCCCAAATATGTTGCTCAGGAGAGCAGGCAAAAGATGAAGTTAATCTGAGTTTCTGAGAGGGCAGGTGAAAGCACAACTTTGAGGGCAAAAAGCAATCTCAGTTTCAATGCCTGTTTTTCTGATATACCTTCGTGTTTCTGTATTTATTTCAGCCTACTAAATTTACCATAACTAATGCCAAAGGTGTTCATATGATCTTTCAGTACACTTAGATAACATAAAACACATACAGCTTAGCAGTTGTGAAGCTGAAAATAACAACGTTATATTTCTTTTATGATAGTAAATTTTTTATTTAGTAGGATAGTTTAGGTGGGAAAGCATCCCAGGATGATTTTAGTGAAACTTACTGCCCAAAGCTAAGCCAGCCATGAGATCAGCCGAGGTTGCTCAGGCTTTATCAAGACAGGTCTTTGAAACCTCCACTGATGAGGATTATGCCACCTCTCTGGCTAGTGTGCTCTAGTGCTTGACTGTCTTCATGGGGAAAGAGCTAATGCCTCTTGCTGTTATTTCAGAAATATTTATCTCTTCTACACTTGAACAGACTTAGTTTAAAAATTCTGTCAGAAGAATCTTTTGGAAAATAGTGTATAAATGTACTAGAATGTTTTGTAGTCCGTACCCCATGTGAACTAAAAACCTCAAGAAAAGTAATTGTACTTCATAGCATTTAATCATAAAATTTTATTTGGATGTTTGATATGCAACCTTAATTTGCATATAAAAATTATGTTTATAGTCTTCAAATGAGCAAAATATAGAGCAAAGTTTTTAAGCTGTGGTAGACCATGGATAAAGCTAAAGGTCTCAGATCAAATCCTCAGTGGGTGCAATTAAATGACTTTTCATTGACTTCAACGGATGTACTCCAGTATGTGCCAGTGAGGATCAGACATTTGAAAGAAAAGCATTGCAAAAGCCATGAAGAAAACAAAAGCATTGAAATATTATAATATACAGTGATTGTGTGTGGATCCCCAGAGAGGTGCATTCTGGAAATACACCAGGAACAGCAATTACAGTGTGGATAAAGGAAGACAATAAAACCATCTCATTTTAGATTCATAGGGTCAGAAAACAGAAATTGCCTGGCTTACATTTTCCCCCTTTGAAAACCACATATGTTAACAAGGAAGGGAGAGTGCAGCACTAAAAGCAGATTTTGCTGCATTCATGTAAAGGCTTTCAGAAGAGAATATTTTTGAATGCTTAAGGAAACAACAGTCCAGCATTAATTCATTAAATGGGGTTAGCCAGAAGTTTGAAGAGCTGAGGTGAAACTTGAAGTAAAGCTGAATATTTACAACATCACTCATTCTTAATCCTAATGCTGCAGCACAAATACATTTTCATAATCTCCATGCTTGTGAGTCATCCTGGCGTCCTTTGCAGCACAAATTCACACTGGGCTATGTAATTATTTTTAGAAATGGGAACTTTGTCATCTTTGCCATGCAGAGGGATCGAGCGATGCAATTGGATCCCCATTGCTTTCCTGAACTTGTGACAATGAGGAACAAGTTCATACCAGTGATTATTCATGAGCTTTGTCATAGTCAGGATGTGTATGTGTAGATACAGAGCTGCTGGGAATGGTTTCAATTAGAGCTCTGTGCGCTTGGGACTACTGATGTCTGCTTCAGGCTTCGTGAGCCGATGAAAAAAACATTCCCAATACAGAAACTCAGACCTGAAAAGCCTGAGGGACTTCCTGTCCTGAAGGAAGGATCAGGAAAAGGGACAGAAATATTCAGCATGATTGAAAGTTTACTTCCCTGACATAAAACTGTGGCCTTGACAGAAAATACTTGGGATTACTGGACAATGAAGGGACTGTGTAATGAGATATGGAGACCTTCACCTGTGGGTCACAGGTTGTTATTACCTGTCAGCTCTTTAGTGGTCTCTGTGAACTGAGTGTTTTACTTTGTTCCTTATGAGAAATATGCTAATATCACAACTACAGATACCCAAAATGGCATATGATGGCAAATTGCAAGCACGACTGGAGCACTATGCTCTGATGTAGTGTTGATGATGAACTCAATTATTTCTTGAGCTTTTACTTGAGGTTGAACTAGACTGTGGGACTGTTTCTGTTGTTTTTCTTTTCTTTTCACCATCTCATCAATTAATATTTGGTATAAAATACATAAAGAGGTCTGGGAGCTGGAACCACCTGCCTTGCAAAAGAAGGTGCAGTAGAACATTCCTTCTGGTTCTCAAATAAAGGTTGCCTAAGCCAGTCCCCTGCTCTGAGACAATGTCCAGGAGAGAGTATGCTAAGGAAGATAAACGTTGAAATATTCTTATATGCATCCTCTCCTATCTATTGTTGATTTGAAGACTTTCTGAGCAAGACGAAATTGTCTCTGCCTTTCTTCTGATGTACCTGTGGTCTGTGAATTAGCCTGTTCCTTTCTGGAGTAAATTTGTACTTTTGCTCTCTACAGCATGACAGCAGGGAGTGCCAGGCTCCTTCCTGTCTATTACCTTCTCTTTCCAGCTCCTCCAGCCTTCCATGCCTATCTCACAAGTCACAGGCTCAGCCAGAGAACCAACCATCCCATCTGAATCACAGTCTTACAGGCTGGGCAACTCCCAGGAACATTTCTAGTCATGTCTGAACATTTCCCATGGAAATGGAAAAAGTTGGTTCTCCACTGGCTGAGGGGGTCATAGAAGCACAGAATGGCTTGGAAAAGACCTTAAGGAGTATTTACTTCTAAATCCCCTGCTGTGAGCAGGGACATCTCCCACTAGACCATGTTGCTCAAAGCCCTATCCAACCTGACCTTGAACACTTCTGGGGACGGAGCACTCGCAGCTTCTCCGGACAACCTGTGCCAGTGACTCACCACACTCTGAGTAAAGAATTTCTTCCTAATGTCTAAAAATCCAGATTTTCCACTTCTTGTATGCTTGCTTTAAACTTTGCTTATTGCATAGTGGGAGAGAGGTGGCAGTGGCCATGCCACAGAAAGGAAGCATTTATCTTTTGCTTGTATAAGGAGCCCAGTGCTGCCGGTGCCTTCTAAATGCCATAAGCTGGTTTTATTGGCGTGGACACACTGGGGACTCTGCATGACACTGCTTAGTGCCTGGGCGTGGGGCAAAAGCAGGTGTTGGGTGGTACAGGGTAGGCTAGCAGCATGTGACAGTAAGGACAGTGTTCTGAGCAGTCCCAGTGACACTAGGCCAGGTGCAGGAAAGAGCTGCACTATAACCACGGCTGAACCTGTAGAAAATTCACACAAAATCTGTTTGGGGCCTTTTTTTCCATCTGACCCTGTATCACAGCTTGGGCAGCCATTCTTTGAACGTTTTAAAGAGAGGGAGGACTGAGGAATTTGGTTTTATTCTGATTGTTGCACAATGGAGGTCCAACACTCAAGAGAGCAAAGGGAATTGAGGCACCATTTCCTGGTTTCCCTACTTGTGCACAGTTGCCTAGCTAGCTTGGGTTTTAAAGCAATCCAATGAGGAATTTAGCTATTTGTTGTGACAAATTCTCTAGTTTAGCGTCCGCATGATTTTGTGTGTTTGTGTGTTTTTGCCAATAGATTTGATATTCACTGTAATTTGTTCATTGATTTAGTCGGACATTTATAACGTGCAGTAATCACAGCATCATTATGAGCAACATACCAAATATCCTAAACATGTAAAAGGATCTCTGACCACTACTTTTCTTTCGGTAGTGTCAAAAAAAACCCCCATCCCTAAGAAATACATTGTGGGGTGAGGAGAAAACAAGAACCCAAGAAGCATTTCAAGGGGCATCTTTTATCTACCATGAATATTGCTGTGTGTTGTTCGCAAGCAAGCGAAAGCATGTCTCATAGTAGCTAGCAGCCTGCCCAGAGAGTAAATTAAAGTAGCTGATTGAATAGATCTAGGTAAAAAATAAGGAATCAAAAAACACACTGCATAAAATTACAGCTCCATAAAATCCACTGCAGTGGAACTCCCCTGTAATGAAAAGTACAGCTCAGGAGGACTTCTCTTATATTCCCACCTTATTTAGTGCAGTGTGTAAGTTTTACACTGCTGCTGATAAAAGTAAGCCACTGTATTGTTACCATAGACTGCAATATGATAAGGACTTTCCAAAGCAGTAGCCTTATGGATTACTTCATAAACATTGATACAGAGCTCTTAAGACAATGTGTCACTGAAGATGCTTTTATACTGTCCTACAAATACTTCTGAGGCAGATATAGCAGTGCTTTACACACTGATATGCTGTGTCTGGATTTTGTGCCCCAGTACTGTAGATGTATCCATCTTTTATTTTAGATTCATCTAATATATAAGATAAAATTATAAAATATCATCTATATTTTAGTGTTAACTCCTAGTGAAAGCAGGTATCTAAATGTCATAGAATCATAGAATGGTTTGGGTTGGAAGGGACCATTACAATCATCCAGTTCCATCCTCCTGCTACAGGTAGAGACACCTTCCACTAGACCAAGTCGCTCAAAGCCCCATCCAGCCTGGCCTTGAATGCCTCCAGGAAGTGGGCAACAACAACCTCTCTGGGTAACCTCTTCCAGTGGAACAGGAACATGTCTTCAAGCATTGGTGTCTGGAGCACTAATGAAACTAATAACAGTGCTTGCAATTGATATTACTTTCTTAAGTAGTGAAGATAAAAAAAAGACTTAAACCAAGTGAATGGACAAAACCACAATTTTGACTCAGTTCTATAGTTCCCAAAACTTTATGGTTTTTTGTTGGCTTGAAGCCCTCGCTGTGAACAGCATTTCTAGTATAAGGCACTGTGAATAAAATCATGGTTGCATCATGAAGTCAAAAGTAGCCATCCAGAAAACATGTTACAGAGAATTCCAGTATTTTCACCTTGAGGATTTTCTCTGCTATGTGAACCCCACAGATTTTCATCTGAAAGAATATTTTGAGAATTGCCTATTTCTAAATATGCCAATTATGCTTCTAGGAGCTGAATGTATTCTAACTTAAATTATATATTTTCTTCAGATAAAGAAAATCCTACTTCTCATAAATGTTTCAGAAAAAAATGAAAATGTGAGTTTGTCTTACAAGCCAGATGTCAAAGTTTTTGGAAGAAAATTGCTAAGAAGAAGTTGAATTTAAGAAAGAAAACAAGTGAAGAAATTCAAAGTAAACTAACTTTCACATTAAGAAGAAGTGCACATTTATATACTTACAGTATACAATTATATATGCAAATAGCCAATTATTAGAAACTGTCAATTTTAATGTGGTAGTTGAAAAACACATGTTTGAAATAGTAGTACACTGAATTGCATATGCAGATTATATTTACAGATTTGCATTTTGTAACTTACAATTTGGTAATTTGATATTCTATCACTACTATATAATTAAATACATATGTGTGTTCATAGGTTGCATAGACACTATCCAGTACTATCTTTTGAAGTGTATTTGTTTTACTACTATATACGGTGAAAGGTAAGTTTCAAGTATTTTAATTTAAATTCCAATCCACGTATAAAGATTCATGGTGCAGCAACTGTTTGGAATTGTTGATCTTTCTGACATATTACCATTGCTGGTAACGGGATGCACTTTGTGAAATTTCAACTTTCCGAGTCAAGGGGTTAACATTTAATCAATAGTTCTCACTGTTATGGGCTCTACTGGGAAATACTAGGTTGTGATATATGCTATGCATCATGAAGCAGGAGTTACAGCCTGGGAGAAAAATAATCTGATTGCAGAGTTTCATTGACAGTGCTCTACTCATACATTTTCTATACTTTATTATTTTCCATAAAGCCCAGATAAAATTGCCATGGTCTTTTCCATTACAATGTCTAAAAGATGTCACATAGCAGATTGTTATTGTGTTCTCAAAATGTATTTCCATGCTCTTGTGAAAACTTGTGGCTGGTTCCCATTGGAAGTTACTGAGACATGTTAATAAATTGGAGTGTAATGAACTGATGCTCGGTTGTTCCAGTTAAGGCACAACCGAGGTTGTTTCCTGTTGTACAGAGGTTGTTTCCATAACTGGCAAAACTTTGTGTGCATGCTATATTAAAATCTAAACACTGATCAGAACAAAAATGCTTGATCTTACAAAGCCTTGGAAATTTTTAAAGCTAGGGTCATCAGTTAGTAAATTTTAAAACCAGAAAGATTGTTTAACGTGGGAAGACTGAGGTTACGGTGATAAGATGATCCTTATTCATAAGAACTAGTCTGTTACCTGGATTGGATATCAGTGTTTCTTTTCTTAGAGATGTCATGCAACCTTGATGCTACAAAACAGAGAGGTCTCAGAAGCCCACGTACAACCACCTAAAGATTGGGCAACGTCAGGATTGCAGCCTCTCAGGTAGACCTAGCAGGGCAGATATGGCAGGGAGATGAAAAATACTTGAGCTTTTAATATTTTCTGTTAAAAAGCAGATCTTAATCTTGTTTTCTTCAGTTGAAATCTGTTGGCTAACAGATTTGGCCTTTTTTCCTTCTGTTTGAAAGCCAACACTGTCCTGCTTTTCAGAACTGATTTTTCATGTTTTTCTTGTAAGTCTGACATTTTCCTAAAAGCACACATTCTAATATTGGCTCCATCACTTCCCACAGGAGTCACCAGAAAACATTCTTGCTCCTTTCGCCTGGCCTTTGTGGAAGATGAATACCTGACAGACTTCACACACTAAGAAGGTTTCTGACCAGTGCAGACAGTGCTTTTATAGGCAGCCCCATCTTCCTAGACGGTAAAAGCAGGTAATAACCATCCAGGAGAAGTTTTGTTTGGAAATAGCTATTATATGAGAATGCTGAGAAGATAGAGGCACAAGATGGAATCCTACATATTTTCCTATTGTTAAGATTCGTGCTCAAAATTTTTCTTCTCTCTAAGCCATACTTCAAGCAGAGAACATCCCATCAGCAGCTCCATATGTGTTTCTTTTCATACAAAACTGTTTTACCCTGGGGTTTTGTAGGTAAAATGACTACACAGAAGAATTGTTATCTTTAATTACAAATATGCTTGCTATTCCCCTCACAATCCTGAAAGAGCAGTAAATAGAAAGCAGACCATTCTTTCAGGATGTTTGTCACAATTTTTATAGTGCAGGGAGCAGTGACAACTTTCTGTGTATCAGTTTACAGGGAAGTATTACATGGCAACTATTTAGTATACGTTACTGAAACTAGCCATCTAACCTGAAGGAATTGTTATTTTGCTACACAACTTAAAGGCAACCAGTCCCTATATATCACTCATGCACTCTGTGTGTATATGTTTTTCTTTACAGCATGTTGTGGGTGAATTTATAGAGTACTTTTCTAATAAATGACTTAATTACTGAAATGGAAAGGCTGTATATGTGATGCAGTAGAGCATTGCCATTCTAAACTGAAGCTACATCTTCCTCACAAGAACAGTATATGCTTAAAAATATTTTAGTATTAGGATGTCTGGAAATGAGCTATTTTTATAATACAGCATTTTTTTTTCTTTCATGCAATCTTTCATTTTTCACCATCCCCATAAATTATCCATTTTCATTCCCCTCCATTAGACTTTAGGCTACAGGTACAGAAAAGGGATGCAAACTAAGAAGAATATCTCTCCTGTCACTCTTAAGGATGTATTTTTAGCTGTGTTCTCCTGACCCAGGGAGTGTGAGACTCTTAAAAATCAAACCAAAACAGACTGCATGTGGGATGACTTGACATAACAACGTATGGTACATCAAACAGCTTGGAAGGAAAGAAAAAACAGTGTCACTTTTGGATAGATCGGCTATTTTCATCTCCACGAATCTCTGCTTCAGTTGAGAGCTTAAACACGTGTCCACCTTCCTTTTCACAGCACTTTAACACTAACATCAATAAGTATTAATTACATTTTATTTCAGACAGCTGAAGGTCCCTAGTTTCCTGTAGATTCATCCTACATTTGTAGGCTATGGATGATGGCTGCAAATGATATATGGCTTTGAAATATCTTAGTCTGTGAATGCTTAAGTGCATAACATGAAATTCACAGAATCAAAAGTAACCATTCCCAGTCACTGTTTTGTATTACATTTCACGTGACTTACATTTTTGACAAACAAGTGATTCATGAACATAGGTAGTTCAGTGGTATGACACAGCTCAGTTCTGAGCATGGGCTTAGTCCCAGTGCACAGAACTCACCATCTTCTACTGACAAGGCAGACCCATAGTGGACCACTTCTAACTGTACCAGGCAAAGCCCAACAGCAAACCTTCTTTTGACTCCGATGATGTGGAAATGGGATATCAACTGCCAATGTCCTGATAGCTTCTCAAAGGATGTTAAAAATCTCGCAGAACTTTCTTAGTATTTGGTGTTCCTCTCAGAACTTCTGGTCATCTTTCTCCTTGGCATTACTCTTTGCATAGTGAACATTGTTCCCCTGACCTCAGATGTACTTTGCTCAGTAACTTGCTATGGATAAAAAGCACAGAATGAAAATGTGCATCAGAGTGGGATCCTCACATCTTGCACTTCACATCATGATCATGTCAAACAAGATATAAGCCAGGGAAGAGTTTGGCTGCATGATAAAAAAAGAGAATGCCATTTGAGCACTGTATGCAGAAAAAGTGGTAATGCATTGGCTTCTCTTTTTGAATAGAGGAAGACAAAGCAAAAGAAAACTACAGAGATTCATGTGATAAAGATTCAGTACAATTTAGTAATTTTCTTCGGCTGTGGACGATATTCAACTTGATTTAAATATCTTAATATTTAATTATCTACGTTCATCTTACAGAAATGCACATAAAGGGACTTCTTCAAAGAAATTAGCTTTGAACATTATTTACAGACAAGGTGACAGCTGTCTAATTCATTCTCTTGTGCCGAGGGAGAATAGCAACGTGATGTAAAAAGGTTTTGAACTGTATTATTTAATTCACACAATGAACTTAAAGTACAGTCATGTGGTAGATATCTATTTGGTTCGCTGCCTTCCTGCTGATTGTCTCATTAGCTGTTTGCATATCTACATCTGGCCCACCTAAATGATTTCTTTGGTTGTCTTGAAGAGCTTCCAAAAGCAGAAGACTCTGTTTTTGCAACAGTTTGTACTCCTTCTGTTTGAGTATGTGTACATGTGCATACATAGCTTGAAACACTAAGAAAAACACAATGCTGTCTTGAAGGCCTTTCTGCAGAATAATGTTAATTTAATGCAGTAGCTAGCAATGTAGGTTCCATACTCCTCAATGAGCAAGTTCAGTTCTGCCTTGAGTTACACACTGAACACAGCTTGAGGGCAAACTGCAGGAGAACAATACTGCAGAGGGGTAAGCAGAACAAGATCTCAAGGTTTTGTCCAGCCACGATGGGATGTAAACTTTAGTTGTAGAGAAAAAAACAGACTATTTCTGGCTTTAATTCTCCTCATAAAACAGAGTTGGGAAAGCTGTGCTCTGCAATTTCTATAATCCCTTTAGCACTGAGCTGTGTAATGCTGGTCTTTCATTAAAATACTCATGTGGATAAGGAAAAATGGATATACTCTTGACCTTACCAAACTTCGCATTTTGGAGAGAAGAATTCAGACTTCAACATCAAATAGCTGCTGTGTCTGTCCAGAGCACTGTAAATGAAAAGAAGACTGAAAAGTTGAGATGTAAAAAGGTTAAAATCTATGTTTCAGCAATAGACTTTGCAGAAAGTGATTGCTGTGATGTAGATTAAGCTGTACACTGACCTTTCAAAGAATAAGCATTTTTCTCAACTGTCACTGTATCAATGCACAAAACAAGCAATATCATTAAGGAAGGCACCCAGGCTGGCAGACTTCGAAGAGATTATGTCGATGAGTCATGATCTACCCATTCAGCAAATAAAGTGAAGGTTAAAGTGTGCATGGAAAGAATAAAGTTAACTGAAAAACTGCAATTACTTTACTCTCTTTATAACAAATCTTGGATGCAAAATCTGGGATTATTTAGAGCTAGTGTGTTCCAAAGTTTCTCTTCACCCATACCCCCACCAAATATAAAAGGAATAAAATTAGCTAAAAAACAGGAACCTCTCCAACCTTCTACTAATCAGTTAAAATCCATCCCTCCCTCCAACCTTCTGCACATATATATGTTCTGTACTCACTGGGAGACAGCTTTCTGGCCTTAAGATTACTGTTATGATTTCAGATATATTTCACCTTCAGTTTGGCTAATGACGTTGGAGAAATACTCTCTGCAAAACTGCCATCTTTTTAGGACGCAGCTGCAGGCAAGGACTTGAATCTGGATCTTTAGGCAGATAGCATGTTTTTAATAGAGTTTTTTGGTGATCATATTTTCAAACACCTCTTTTTTTTTTTTTTTTTTCAAACATCTTCATGAACAAATAATTGTTATTGAAAAAAATATTTTATCAGAGCAATTCTTCAGCAGCTCTGGGTGCACATATTGGAATCAAAGCCTGCCTTTAGTCAGTAAGTTAAGAAATGATCCTAGTAGGTATGTAGATCTACAGTTTTTGTAAGCTCCACCAAGCATTAACTCATCTCTATCAACAGTGGTACTGTATCATTCATATGCAAGAATGATGTCTAATGGCTCTTAGCACATGGTTACTTGACTTTTCTGGGATATTTTCACTACTGTTTACAGAAAGAGGTGATTGTTCTCTGCACCTCCAGCAGAAACAGTGGTCAATAAATTAAGAAAAAGTCATGTGAATTTCAGGAGTTTGACCCTTTCTTGACACATCTTTGCTGCACCAGAACACAAACTAGTTAAATTACGACCATTAAGTTACGACTGTTTACAAGGGTGGATAGTGATAGGACAGGGGGGATAATTTTAAACTGAAACAAGGGAGTTGAAGTTAGATATTAGGAGGAAGTTTTTCACAAAGAGATTGGTGATGCTCATTCCTGGAGGCATTCAGGGCCAGGCTGGATGTGGCTCTGGGCAGCCTTGTCTAGTGGTTGGAGACCCTACATATAGCAGGAGAGTTAAAACTTGTTGATCATCATGGTCCTTTTCAACCCAGGCCGTTCTATTTCATTAAATAAAAACTAGATGTGGTATATTTACTCCAGTTGCAATTAAACTTCAGTGATGGAGTGCAAGAATTGCTCCAAGTGTGGTGGGTTGATATGTAAACAGTTCATGGCTGGCTGGATCCTATATAAGTTTGAATGCCTGTGTCAATACCAGCCTCAGAATGGAAGAGCAGCAAAGCATAAGTAATAGAAGCTTTTTTTTCCAAGCCTATTTTTCAACACAGGAGAAATGGTTGATATCAAGCTCTCTGCCTAAAGCCTTTGCAAGAAGACATATATTTCCACTCATTAAAAAAATTTAAAACAAAAAAAAAAGGGAAAAATCCTGCCTTCCCTTATCCAACCCCTTTGTACATGAAACCCAAGATCAGATTAATCCCTAGATGATCACAGCTCACCGAACAACTTCACATATGTCATTCAGGATTATGTATGCTACAAAGTGCAAGCTGACATGAGGAATTTTACATGCTCAGCTCAATGACTTTGAAGTGTGTAATTGATCCGGGTGTCACTAGCATCTTTGTCCCACTGAATTTTAAAGGAGCGATAAGAAAGGAAAGGTGGGAAAAGTGGTTATAGCTGTGCAGGCCTCAGGTTCAGCAACTACAGTGAAACCAAAGAGCAAAAGGAGTGATAAAGGTTGACACAACTCTGTCTTTCTGCTAATCGTTCTTCACTCATTCAGTGTGGCTGGAAGACAGGTGGTCTTCACTGAACCCAAACTCGTTTAATCTATGTGCTTATATTGTAGTAAGGCAGATAGAAATGTTCTCGTGTTCTGATTCTGCACCTATCTATCTTATATTGTTCTACACACACAGACTTTTTAACTCGTGAGGCCTATGATAAAATTATTTGTCAGGGTAAATTACCAGCACCACTACCAAAGACATAGACCTAACACGGGAAAGTATTTTGTACCATAGGTGAATGTGCTGTTAAGAAGAAACATCCTCAGGACTTCTGTTCATGGTGGAACTCTTCTTTTAATAGTTTAATGATACTCATGACGACATCCCACATTTTGTCTGCTTGCTTGCTTCAAAGTAAATTCATCAACAAACTGTATATATAATGTTTTTATGTCAATTACATATATCTCCATCTGGAGTATTGTGTCCAGTTCTGGGATTTTCAGTTCAAGAAAGACAGGGAATTGTTGAAGAAAGTCCAGTAGAGGGCCACAAATGTGACTAGGAGCCTGGAGCATCTCCCTTGTGAGAAAAGGCTGAGAGACCTGGGATTGTTCGGTCCAGAAAAGACTGTGAGGGGATCTTATCAACATTTATAAACATCTAATGGGCAGGAGTCAACTCAGTAGGACCAGGTCCTTCATTGGTGCCCAGTGACAGGACAACAGGCAATGGGCACAAACTGGAACACAGAAAGTTCCAAAAGAACATGAGGAAAAACTTTGAGGATGACAGAGCACTAGGACAGACTGCCCCAAGAGGGTGTGGTTTCCTTCTCTAGAGATATTCAAAAACTGCCTAGACACTTTCCTGTGTGGCTTCCTAGAGGGATCCTGCTCTAGCAAGGGGTTGAGTTAGATGGTTTCCAGAGACTCTTTCCAAATTCTATGATTCTGTGATTGATTCTGTATAATGGCTTTTCAGAACTGACAGAAACATTTCCAGTTGCTCTTGACTCAATCATCATAACAGCAAGGAGGTGCTTATATATTATCAAATCATTTTGGAACCATCTCTGACCCCTTGTCTACCTGAAAGGATGTTCCTCAACAGCTATTCATCTGAAAGGCATAGAATGACTCAAGTTGTCCTCTTGGCTTTTATTGGTAACAGAAATAGCATACAATTCAGGATTACTTTGTTATTTTCATTATAACCAAGAGATACAGAATAAATATTTTTTTAAGTCAGAAGTATAATGGATTCTCTGAAACCAATCACTCCTATTTTATTATGTTGGCCCACAATATCAGAAGCAGATGTTGGTATTATGTCAGCAGAGTCTGAATATTCTGTTACATTTGTTGTTGTGTGACAGATGGCAGCAAAGGGGCACTCTGACAAAATGGCGTCCACGCAGAAGAGCAGATGAAGCAAAGGTGTGTCATTGAAGTCCTTCATGTAGAAAAAATTGCACCCATTGAAAGCACCCACTGATGCTTACTGAACATTTATGGAGACCAAGCTGTGGATGAGAGCACAGTGAAGTGGTAGTGGTGTGTTTCAGCAGTGGTAACAGCAGTCTGAAAGAAAAGCTACATTCCAGATGGTCCTGCAGATTTTTGTGAGCATGATATGCAGGCCCTTGTTCATTCCTGGTGAAAATGCATATGCAGCTAATGATGATGACTTTGTTGAAAAATAGTGTTTTATAGCTGAGAATTTGCCTATCAAATAGTGTTATTGTGCTGTTTGTATCTATTGTAGTTTCCACGGAAATAAGCAGGAGGCATTGCTTTTAGTGTAACCCATAGTTTCTTTTGTGCTAATGTGCAAAAATCCCTCTAAATTTCATCCTTTTTTACAAAGTCTATTATGCCAATTTGATTTGTTTCATGTGATGTGTTTGTTTGAAAGGGTATAAATGTGCTTTCTGGCCATTAATGCTTTTCAAGAGACTTCAGGCACTTAAATGTATATTGCATTGGTAGTAAACATCCATACAAAGAGAAGCCAATGAGCCTATAAAATACGCAGTGATTTTTTTTAAGAACCACAGAAAATGTTAACTTTCTACACAACTTTAACATAAAAGAACTCATCTTTTCCTTCAAATGACAAGTGAGGAGCTATTAAATATTTATCATTCAGATGTCCAGATTTCTTCGCTAAAGAAATCTAGTTTTTTAATTCTGCCTTCTGGACTTATACCTAATGCTTTAATTTCTGGAAAACAGCTTGGGCAATTTTTCCTGCAAAATCAAAATTGCACAACATGGTGAAAAAAAGAGTAGGATGCAACTGGCTCTGCCTCCTGCACTTTGCATAGTCAAAGTGCTAAGGTAAGATCAGTAAATGATAAGACCAGCTGGAGTGTAACAGCTTTACAACAGGTTTGCAGTCTGTTTTGCACAAACCATTGGTCACAGAACACTGTGGTAGACTTGGGCTTCACAGTTGTCTGAGCAGCCTTATCTGACTGTATGTCCTTTAGGTACTGAACAAATAAAATAGTTTGCTTCTGCAAAGAAAAAAAAAAGTAGCAAAATGGAAAAAAATGTATGATGTCCTTCTGCCAGTGGATAATTTTTATTTCCATTTTTTTAAACAGCTGCTTCTTTGCCCTTAAAACCTTGATACTGTTACCCCGCAGCAAAGAATGAAGCAGATGAAAGAGAAACTTCCAGGACTTGTTTTCAAGGCTCAAAAGGAAAAAGGCTGAGCAGTCATCAGGAAAATATCTTGGTTTCTTCATGACTTTTTGTTTTAAGAACACAGCTTCATTTCAAATGCATTTATAAAGCTATATCTGAAATCTCAGTGAATTGTGTAGGAGGGCTCTTACATGTTTGTGAGTTGCCTATGAGACTAAACAGGTTGTATGTGCCTTGATTTTGCCAAGCTGTATGATAGGTAAACCAGTGATTTAAACTTGAAGTAAGAGTGACATGATTTAGATAGATTGGATAGACTGGATCGATGGGTCAAGGCCAACTGCATGAGTTTCAATAAGGCCAAGTGTCAGGTCCCGAATTTTGGTCAAAACAACCCCAGGCAACCCTACAGGCTTGGGGAGGAGTGGCTGAAAAGCTGCCTGAGGGAAAGGGACCTTGATTTACTGATAGACAGTTGGCTGAATATGAGCCAGCAGTGTGCCCAGGTGGCCAAGAAGGCCAATGGCATCCTGGCTTGTATCAGGAATGGTGTGGTGAGCAAGACTAGGGAAGTCAGCCTGCCCCTGCACTCGGCATTGGTGAGGCCTCACCTTGAGTGCTGTGTTCAGTTTTGGGCACCTCAGTACAGAAAGGACATTGAGGTGCTGGAGCAGGTCCAGAGAAGGGCAACAAGGCTTGTGAAGGGCTTGGAGAATGTGTACTACAATGAGAGACTGAAGGATGTAGGACTGTTTAGTCTGGGGAAAAGGAGAATGAGGGGAGACCATATTGCTCTCTTCCAATATCTGAAAGGTGCTTACAGCGAGAGCAGGGTTGGTCTCACTGGTGACAGGATAAGGGGAAATGGCCTCAAGTTGTGCCAGGGTAAGTTTAGGTTGGATATCAGGAAAAACTTTACAGAAGGGGTGGTTAAGCACTGGAATAGGCTCCCCAGGGAGGTGGTTGAGTCGCCATCCCTGGATGTGTTTAAAAACTGTTTGGATGTGGTGCTCAGGGACATGATTTAGTGGAGGGTTGATAGTTAGGGTAGTATGGTTAGGTCATGGTTGGACTCAATGATGTTTAAGGTCTTTTTCAACCTGAGTAATTCTATGATTCTATGATTTAGTGTAGAAATGATTCTAAACTGTTAAACATCAAATGTAGATTATTATATTACATTCAATTGGTAATATCTATCTGATAAATAAATGATTTTTTTTCCTTTTGCAGATGAATGCAGTCAAAGGCTGATTTCACACTTTGAAAGTAGAAAGCTTTTGTTATAACAACTTTTCTCAGTGGAAGTAATTGCCTTTGGAAAGTGAGATATTCTTGTATCTCTCTCTACAGTTTCATTCTCTTCGATCTTATCTGCAGAGGCAGATAAAAAAATGGAACCTGCCTCTCATTTGCTGTAATTTGGACACACTCAAACATTATTACCACCCTCTTTTCTAACCCTTTATGGATAGATTACCAGGTGGTAATGATGCACTAACCCTGTTTACATGAAGTTTCATTCAACATTGGTTTTTGTTTTAGATGGACCACAGAACTGAACTTTTCATTGGTTAAAAATCTTCCATTATGCAAGTTAGCAAGCAGGATAATTTGGATAAGTGCAAGTTTTCCATTTATTTCTCTCTCTACTATAATAACTAAGAGACCTAAAATCACTCAATCTTGTATATGTTAATTTTCTACATAGTATTATGTTTGTTTTGATGGCCTATTTTGGGAAAGAAAACGTAACTTGTAACTGACTATTTGTGGACTTCATTGTGGAATCTAAAATATCCGTGATGCTGCTGGGCTCCTTTTGCCTAGGGATAGGCTTCCTTCTTCCCTATCCAAATCAGGTCTCTGGTTGGCAGCACAGCCAGTCTGCCATCAGCCATAAGGAGGAGTTCTGAAAAAGCTACAGGAAGTCAATAAACAACCAGAATTGAACCTGTGTCGTAGAGAAAGAGATAGCTCAGGGGAGAGCTGCGCCAATGGTGTCTGATCACAGCAACCCAATTCCTCTTTTTAATGGATGGCCAGAGGGGAAGTAAAATGGGCGCAGAGCAAAGTAGAAAAAAGAGCAAAAAGTTCTCTAGAGGCTTGAATGTCAAGTGAATGTATAAGAGAGCATTTACAGTACATCTTTTTAAACTGGAATTGAACTTATCTTTAAAAAATTCCCCAACCTGAATAGCGTAAGAATGACTGATTCTCTTTATTAAGTACAATCTTGTAACATATCTACTTAAAGTAGATAATAATTAATTGCAGAAATATAGTACAATTAGTTTTTAATGAAAAGTACTTATAAAGATAAATATTTGTGTACTTGTTGTATCGATTAGAAGACTCAGGCCAGTATCTAAAAGACCAGTCAATGATCTTTAATTTCAATTTTGAAGGGATTTGCACTACTTATTTTTAAAAATTGAGCTGAACCACCCCAGTTATGGATCTAGTCAAATAGGTTTACTCTTGCTTGTCTCTGTAAATATTTCCAGAGCTAGGTCTTCTCTGAGCTGAGTGTTCCCTATAGCTTTCTTCTAGAGATTAAAGCACCTCACATAGTAAGATTCAATATAGATGACATTGTTTTTGGGAACTGAACTTGGTAGAGTATTTACTAAAAATTGGACAAATTCTGTCCTTCACAGGTACAGTTCAGGAAGGGATGTTGCAAATAGATTGTGAATTGTTTAGGAGCCATGCTGACAAAGCAGCTCCATGTAAGTAAATCTGTGCAAAGCCATGGCAGAAGCTTTGTGCCCTTTAAATGTGCAAACAAGGAAAAAGGGGTCAAGAACTGGAGAGTGGTTTTGCCACTTGGTAGTAATCTTGCCAAATGAAGCTTCCAGTTCTGGTTTTTGAAGTAGTAATATACAAAAGGATGTAAGAAATTGGATGCATCTCACCTATAGCCTGAAAGAAAATCTCTTGCAATGGAAAACATAGAGATTTAAATCTATTAATTTATTTAGAGATCAAGATAAGCTTTGATTTTATGGTATACATGCCATTGTGTAGAGAAAACAGTCAACACAATGGAGATTTCTAATCTCTTGGAGAAAAGCAGTGCAGAAGCAGTTAATTCTGGAGTGTTTCAAGTAGAACAGAAGCATACAGGTACTCAGCACTCATTGGAACAAACTGTTGATGGAAATTCTGAATTTTTCATTTCTTGAAGATTTCATATCACAACTGAATGCCTGTCTGGAACTGCCTGAGTTGAAATCACATCCTTATGCTCAATAAAAGCTTACCTAGATGCGATACTTGATTGAGGATCTCATAGTAAATAACCTAGTAGTCCTTGTTGACTTTAAAATCTAGCAATCTATTTCTTCTACGGTCTGAGGGGAGAATAAAGAGATAAAAATTATTTCCATATTTTCATTTTTTGAAGATGTTCAGAGAAATGTGATGCTGAGGTACATATACAGATAAATCAACAGATAAGAAATTATGACTTTTTACTTTGAAAATAAAATTCTTATACTTGCAGTATAATAAAAGAAACATCAAAATAAAGCCAATTAATTTTTCTTTTAATTATCACTATTCCTACAGCTGTTGAGCAAATTATAGCTTCTTTAACATGCCAATTTTGAAAGTACTTCACATTATAACCAGCAGATAACATGGGAATAAGAGTAATTGGAATTAAATTTATACAGTGGAGAATTCTCAGTTTTAATGTTGCCTAAATGGATTTTAACATATTGAAACTGCCAGAAACTCACATGTGAATAAAAGCTGTTAAAGAAAATGAAGAGGAAGGAAAAGTAGGATTAAAATAAATACAGCTCCTGAAAACTTTCGGAATAAAATGGTGCTATGCAGCACACAGCCTCTATGGAGTTTCACTACCACTGATCAGCATTCAGATAACCTTAGTTAAGCACCAGCACTGGTAAGTCAAATGTAAGTCTCACAAGACATGACTCTCCTGGATGACCAGTTATTTTCCTTCATGACTTTATTTCTCATAGGATGAGAAACTTCAAATGAAACTCAGAGGAGAGGGAGGAACCGCATTTCTCTCCCTTCGAGTTGTGTTTTGATGCTGGTATTTGTTTCAGGCAGGTGCAAGCTGCGCTCAGATCCTCGTGCGTGCCAAGGTCTTGCATGTAACCATGGAAAGACAATTTATGCCCAGAAAGGAGGTAGGCAGGAAATGAAATGCAGGCTGATGTAACTTCCGTGGTAACAGAATTTTGCATTTCAGGACGGTAGAAAAGAAACAAAGCGAAGATGGCTTTGAAAGTGTGGCATTTTAATGGCAGCAGGAAAACAAGAGATGTTCTCTGAGCCATCAGAGATACTTAACCAGTCTTTGGAATTTGGATCAAAAAAAGTGTAGAAACAGTGTTCCTATGTATAAACAGAAAGGGGAAATGTGTCTGCATTAGCATTTTAATTATATTCTTCAGAGAAGATGCAAATTTGGAAGCATATCTTCTGATGATCCTTTATTTTGTACACTTGTATTCACATTGTTGAGTGTTTTTGGAGCACTGAATACCTTTTGGGTAAAACAATCAAAAAACCCTGGGCCAAAAAACAAGAGCAATGCCTTTATCCATAGAGATTGTTAGCTGCCTGTGAAACCTACATGCATAACGCACACGGTTCATCGTGTCCATAGGGTGGCCCAAGGCAAAGCTATCATAGATTACCAAAAAAAATATTCATCTAGTACTAAATCATGATATTACCTGAGGCAGCAATGAAAGGAACGTTCATTTCATGTGCTTATGTTTGAATCCCAGCTCCTGTAGGCATGCAATGAGATTAGATGTTACCATCTTGCCAGATCACGGCTATGATTTTTCCAACCCAAAGGCCCTTCGTATCTTGCTCCTTAAAACACACTGGCAGGAAAATAGTGTTCTGTTGCTCTTAGGATCTTAAAACATTGTTATAAACACAAAAACCTGAAGAGGAACAGCATTCCCTGTACAGATAGTAATTCGTATGCAGGAATAATATAGATTATTAATACTTAGCTATAGTAGTAATAAGAATGTGATAATGGCTGTATCAATCTGGTATGCTGGTTCCTATGCTCGTTTCATCTCTAATTTACAGTCAGTAAGATTTCTGAATGGCACAGAAGTGCTCCACTTCAGTTACATGATTTCTAGGTAGCTGTCGGATATGAGGGTAAAGATGATGATGCCACCTGGAAGGCCCAGAACACAAGATTCTCTAGAGAGTAGTTAAAAGATGGTTTTATGACATTATATTCTGACACAGTGTGAATCAATTTTAATGAAAGAGATACCTGCTTTCTTTTGCTATGATGAATCTGTAAATATTTAACCCTCCAGGCTTGAAGGAAAAGATGTGTTCTGTATTAATGGAGTAAAAATGTGCTACATCTTTGTATTGAACATGAGTCTTAGAGCTAATGAGTAAATATACTTTTCTTCCCATAGTTTTTTTACAGTAACTAAATAAAAGTCAGAGTATATACCTCATCTTCCTACCAGTAGCTGGGATCTGCCTGTAAATTTTACCTTACTCAGATTTTAAAGAAGAAATCCAGACTTCCACGGGCCTATATAAATCTTTGTCAGAATTATGAGTTAATTAAAATAATCTTTATTTGCAAAGAACTTCCAGTGCTTTTGTAACCAACTGTGAAATGCAGATGTTTCTGGGGTGAAATGCAGCAACTAATTAATTGTAGAAGTACACAGTAGCTTAAAACAGCAGGTGAATAAAACTTTTTCCTGTCATAGCTGTGGCATAATATAATCAAAATGCAATTTTCTAGTTGGAATTTAAGAAGGATCTTAAAATTAACATAATGATTTTCCTATAGAAAATGGTGGGACCTACATGCTATGGAGAAATACTTCAAAGAGCCTTGCAACATCGAGCTTCTTGCTTCATCTACATTGGAATAAACCAGCTTCATATCACACTCTTTTCACTAGGAAGAAAGCTTGGTTAACCAGTAACTAAAATATTCTGTCCTAACATATTTATTTATAAATCTGTCTTACTAATATCCTCCTATGGGTTCTGTAATCATATTATGATGGATATTTATGCATTGCTCTTCAACAAAAAAACAGGGAATATTACCACCTACTTATTCTTTCTGGTGGTAACTCTACCTGATGCTTTCATTTCCCATAGGGGATCATTTCCAAATTTTGTGTGTTCTTGACAGAAAAAATAGACTGAACTGATTGTATCAATTCTTCTAATGTGTTTTGTGTCTGCTTTGGGGACTCATTTTTATACTTTTGTTTTGTTTTCTCTTATTATTGTAATGAAATCTAGTAAGATATTCTTCAATTACTTCCACTCCTGTTTGAAGATTTTTGTCTAATTTATGAAGGAAGTTTTTTGGTTTCTTTTTTTTTTTTTTTTCTCTCAGATAAACTATTTCATACCTTGGCTTTGCATTCTGTTCAAACAACAATCCATCATCATCATTTTTCTGATTATTGATCTGATTTTTCTGATACTTGCTGAAATGAACAACATCCAAACTGTGCCAGAATCTTCACTGTATTAGCAAAAAAAATAAAAATAAAAATAAAAAGAAAAAGAAAAAGAAAAAGAAAAGCATCAAATCAACCAAACAAACATAACCACACAAAAATTGCAGAAAAGAAACCATTACTGATAGAAACAGATGAATCAAATAGAAATATAAATTCTGCCATGCTACCAATGGGACAGAAAACTTCCTTCTGATATATGATTTCTCTCTCTATGCAAATATCAAATGATAATCTACAAGTTTTGTTTGCTATTGGAAAACTGGTTCTCCTTCAAATACACTTCACATTTGGGGCTCTGTAAGTCCCTGATTTCACTGTATCTTGTATGTATTAATGAAAAAAACATTTATTAAGCTTTTACAGCTCTCAATGTTAATTACTGCAATTAATGAATGGAACTGCAGGTAGAGTTCAACCAAGGGTTTTCCTAAACCATTAATAGGGACTCATTAATAATGCTTATGACAGTCTACTAGGAATTATCTAACAGCCATGAGACTTATTATGTGTAGGACCTCATCTTGAACCCACACAACTTCTCCTCAAATAAATTAATGATGTCTCACAATCTCTTAGGACCATATCTTCAGTCATCCCAGAGCACTGGAAGAAAGAGCTTTAAAGCCACCTTTCCACCCTATCAAGTAAAAATGAATTTTATAATGCTGAATACACCATGGAACAAAACTTCTAGGTGAGAAATCTTACTTTACTTTTTGCTCCCTAATAGCAAAGACCACTTGAAGGATGAAGACTGGCTTAACTCTAAATCTAGGCTTCTAGAACAGAACTGCTAGACACTTTCAGGTCACTGCAGCCTTAGAGATATTTCACAACAATAAGATAAAGTATGCATCATCTTTTCAGCTAATACTGTTGTTTTAACTTCGACATCTTTAGGAGCTATCTCAGCCTACAATTGTATTTGTTTTTCGAAGACCTGTTTCTTGCCCACAGTATGGTTACACCAGCTTCCCCAAAACAGGCCCTGCAATTGCAGTCTTTTCATTGGTCGCTTCCTATTTTACTTACTGTATGCTTTCAGTCTAGTATTGATAAGAGATAGGAAGTAAAAACAGGATTCCAATCACATAAGAATGCCACTATTTCATTATAGTTCACAAGTCTGTGAATTTTAATGAAATCTGAAATCCCCTGGTTTGTTTTATTTTTTTTTTTTTAAAGCTACATCTCACAATAATTTATTTCAATATCACCAAAATAGTTTGCTCAGAAGTTACTGGTTTATTTACTCTAACTGAAAACTATAAGGTTAAAACAAACTTTTTAAACAATTTTCCAAATAAAATGACAGTATTGGAATATTTCCATCCAAACTTTCATATTCACTTTCAAATTTTCTGTTTGTTCAATTGACACGTTTAGTGGAATGTCTGAAAGATTCATTGTTTTAAATAAGTTGAAGCTAAAGGAAATCGATCCCAAATACATTGAGTTTTACAGTGAGGGACCTGATGAGCACAGTGGATGCATTACGCAGGGTGGCATTAGCGTTCTTAACTTTTAGTCTTTAAATATCTGAAAACCATGTTTTTCAGATACTTCATCCACCCGTTAGACAGATCTATCTAAAGTTGGTCCTGATTCTATCAAAGGCTTTCCCTGACCTACGATTGAACAAAAGCTTTACTCTGATTACTATATGTTTATCTGTGCTGAGCTGTGCCACCTGGTAAGATTTCACAGGTGAAGAATGCAGAGATTTCCCAGATGTGGTGATAAGATGGAAAACAGGTGACCCTTTATTTTGTTTGTTTTATTTTTATTTGCTATCATTTCTCCACATAATTATGGGGAAAAAAAGCATAGTATTAAAGCAGAAAACAGGTAATATAGTTTAAGAATGAATAAATGAGCAGAGCCTAGGTCTTAATGATCTAAGTCACTAGAGCAGCACTGCAAGCTTCCAGTGACTTTATGATATGTTTAGAATTCACTTCAAGTGAATTTTCTCCTTTGCTTCCTCCCCTTTGTTCTTTTTATGAGTAGTAGTCATAAGTTAATGGATACAGTGAGGTTCAGGTGATCAAAACTTAAGCTTTTGGCCTTTCCCAGGCTTCCCCTATTACTTGGGAAAGTCTCTTCTTCTTTTGGACTTCGCTATGTGTAAGACAGTAGTTTGGAATTGCCAGTTAGTTTGATGAAGTACTGGAAATAAGCCTAGCTGTAACAGCACCTGCAGATGTATTTACTTATACCATGTTCCGTATCTTCACAATGAATGGTTATCTGCAGGAGCTCCCATCAGCAACATTCATAAGTATTTTTGCTCTCGTGAGGCAATACACTTCTGGAGAACTGAGAGTATGTACCAAAAGATGTATTGTTTGCTGGAGGAAAGTAAGAAAAGAAAGGTCTGTTCATCTTAGCAGGGAGTAACTCCAGCATAAACAGTTGATTTTATTTCAAGCACTGTGACAGAAAGGATGGATCTCTGGAACTGTATGAGGAAAGAACTAGTTAGAGTGGTTCATCTGTTGTTCTGTGTACAGAATCAGTGTTTTCTAATAAAAAAATGGAAGCTGCAAGTTCTGTTACAGAAAGAAAGATAAGGACATCAAACATCTCTGAAGTAAGTTACCATTTTTTATTTTTGACTGGGCTAAAATTTTCCACTCAGAGTAGTTATGAATATGTAAAATAGGTACCTATTTTTGACCTTTCTTTACATATATGGGCTAATGTTACAGACGTTGCATTCATATTAAGGCAGCCCACTGACGGTAGATTGTAGTGAGTGAAGTGAGTGAAATGCCTTGCTAAGTGTTCACAATCAAGGAAGGTGAGTTGAAGGCACACAAGAATAGCATCTCCTCAGTGACATGAATTCCAATGCAACAGCTAAAAATTTACATAGGGCTGAAGTTTCCAGGGATCAGTCATGCTGACTATCATTTAATACCAGAGCCAGATACACTTCTAGCTTTGTAAACAGGTAAAACTGGTATGAAGAGCAGATACAGAGTACAGTCTATCACGTAATGCCCAGCAGGCACTAAATACACAGGGGACAAGATGAAAATCAATTATCTTCAAATAGCATAGCAAAAGCCTTTTCTGTTCTCACATACTAGCATCAAATCCATTTAAATAACAACATTTTAGAGCACAAAAGCAAAGTAAAACCTCATGAAAGCCTGTTTCAGCTAGGGCAGCATCACCTCAATCCTTTAGATTTACCTCTTCAAGGAACTTTCTCCCAGATGTAAAGATGAAGAATTAATCATCCTGTTACATAAAATGCATACTCCATGGGGAAGATACATAAAGCATGCAAGAGATGGATGGATTTTTTTTTTGTGGAGTAAGTTCACCCTCAGGGGGTGAGAGCATAGGGAAAAGTGCTCTCTGAGTGATTACCATTTCTGGAAGCACTGGAGAATTGCAGGCTTGATATCATCTGAAAGAGACTATGATTTTCAATTAACTCTTTGCTCCTGTAGACTGGTAATTACCTCGTATATGTTGGGGTTCTGTTCTACACTCACCTCAGCAGTGAGCTGAGAAATTGGAAATGGTCTCATTAGTCTGGTGGCTGATGGATGCCACAAGTGGGAAACACAAGCAGGGCTTTACTGAGTTTCTTCTCAGAGGCTATGTGGTTTCCTAATTTTGAGGAAGACTTCTACAGCAATGTTGTAAAGAAAAATAGGTAAAGGGCAATTCACATTGCTCATAATCTTCTTATCTATTTCCAGTTGGGTCTGGAAATGCCTGGCATTGCTCTGCTGCCTGGGTGATTCTGGTAGTCTGGAACCAGGCCAGGAGAACACCCTGCACAGGCTTTTAGAGGTGTAGACAAAGGCTTTGTAAATTTGGTACTTTCTATGGTAGCAATTATGGTCAAGGAAAGTAAGAACAGGATCTTAAATGGAAAGAAAATTGAAGATAATTTTTTAAGGTAAGAAAAAGGAAAGGGGCGGGGAAAAAGGAAGTTTTAAGATTTATAAGGCTATAAGGACTTTGCTGTTTTAATTACTGAAAGCTAAATTTCTGAGAGCCCACAGTAGCTTGTTAGATACTTACTGTAACTCTAATTAAGTAATTAGAGAGTTTGATGAGGAAGGCAAGGATTTTAAAATTTAAAGTATTCTGGAGAGTGTATATGCAGGGTAATCTTTTTCTCAGGTGTCTTTGTATTATATAACGATTAACCTTGAGTTAAATGTTACAGGATGGAATGAGAGCTTTTATTCATGAGTCATAAGCATAAAACCTGACCCAAAAGCTCTTTGAAATGTGTCTCTGAGAAGAGAACTTTGTCAGTGTGGAGTCTGTAGCACTTAGGTCAAATTGTGCTTTCAGGGATCAGGTGAGGTTTAGCAGAACAACATGTATTTCCTGAAAGGACAGACTTAATGAGCAATATCCGTAGCAGTAAGTAGAAATACTGTGTTACAACATGTTGACAATATAATTCAATTACTGTCAGATTTTGTATTGCTCCAAGTTTTAGACTGCCATGGAAAAGTCTTGAAAGAAATGAAAATGTAGCAATAAATGACAAAATGAGCAATGCAGCGATCCTCATAGCTCTGTTACTTCTTTCATCATTTACAATTAAAAATCATGTATTTCTGTGTGTAAATTCATTGGGATTTTCATATAGAATCATAGAATCATAGAATCACCAAGGTTGGAAAAGACCTAAAAGATCACCCAGTCCAACCGTTCACCTATTCCCAATAGCTCCTACTAAACCATGTCCCTCAACACAACATCCAGTCTTTCCTTGAAAGACTGAAGGAAGAATGAAGGAAGAATAACCCTGTGGAAATTATCAAGAGAGACAACGTGGAAAATTCAGATATTGGGATTCCCATCTCTGTAACCAGATCCAGGGTTCCCAAGTTAGTGATGCAGGGATGCACAATGTGCCCACTGAAGTCACAAAGTCACATTCATGTAATTAAGATATGCAACTGCAAACATATGTTTAAAAAAAAGTGTGGGTGTGTCACTACTACATCGGATCTCAATACATCTCAGAAAGGAATTTCTCCATTCTGCCAGTAACTTGGGATTCTGAATGGGCATTTCCATAAACTGCACTTTGAGCAGAAGTGTGGTTTTAATGGTCTCTATATTCACTCAGGCAATTTTTTGCTTTGATTATTACTTATCACCATGAACTCACATACCAGCCGTCTACTTATTGCTGCAACACCGAGCAATAAATAAATGAGATATTCTTCAACAAAACCTTAACAAGCACTTTCAGAATCTGGCACTTGACGGTTCTCACCTTTCCCAATCAGAGTACCTAATCGATTAGTTGTGATTCAATTAAGTGTTCAAGAATATGCAAGGTGAACACTGTTTCCAGCTCTTCTCCCTTAAGATTTCCATGAATAAAAAAGTGTGCCTGACTGTTTTACAACTTCCACCTTGATCTTGGCTTCTTTTTAGAGTCAGTACTATACTGTAAGGCTTTATATCCTCCTGCACCTATGCATTCCATATTACCCACACCTGTTCTGTCATCTATGCTATAAACCACCATCTCCCCTGAGCAGTGCCAAGCAGCCTATACACTATTACAGCTGCTTTTAGCTGGATCCCATTTTCCCCAGTAATTTTATGTTTTGGGTCAACAAGCACCCAGAGAAGAGCCAGTTCAAGTACTCTATGAGAGGGACATGGTCACTATGCACTAGAGGCAGCTTGCTTCAAGTTGTATGCCTCCAGGACTTTGCTTGACCAACAGGTCTCTATCGTGTTCATCTGTATGTGCAGATGTGTGAGGACTGCTCCAAAAGTAATGCTTCCTATCCCGTTATTTTGGCTCATGACATAAGAGCAGATGGTGGTGGTATAGAAGTAGAGGTCCTGCTAAACTCAGCGCATAGTCTGGATTTGGTGCCTTTTGGCTTCCATCCATTTATGCCAGTGAAAGTTAGGCTGTGTGAGCAACGTTTTCCTAACCACAGCACAGTCATCACAACTTTGAAACAGTGGGACACTTCTGCTGGTGCAGATTTTTATGCAGGTTCTTACATTGCTGGCAAAAATGCATACCTCATGGAGGTGACTATGTTGAGAAACAATTTTTTGGAGCTGTGAATTTGCTATTTGCTTTATCAAATAGTGTTATTGAGCTCTCTGTATCTATTGTAATTTTCATGGAAATAAATAGGAAGCACTACTTTCAGAGCAACATGAGCTTGTGAGCATGCTTCTCACTGAAGTCCCAAAGTAAGCACTTTAACCCAGACAAAGCAGTACTCCGGAATGGTGCTTTAGAAAACTATCTCTGTGGGGGAAAAAAAAAGTCTTTGCTAGCTAAAGAAACTGCATGGGAGATGTCAACTGCGTTATTCTGCTGAGGTCCTTCAGCTTTTTGAGGTACAAAGAGAAATTCCATCCTGAATAACAAAAACTACCAAAAATATATTCAAAGACTGAATCTATTGAAACACAAATACAATATAAACATTATAATACAAACTTTGTGCTGAGAGCATGCATTTTGTGACAATTGGGTTTAATATTAATAAATCAGTATATTTTGCTTGGTAGGGCACAGAGACATTTAATCTTGAAATATCACCTTCATTGTACTATTCTGTGGTGTGCTTCACCTCAAAGGTTACTCTATTCTCTTCATCTTGAGTAGAAGGTCTAATCCATCAGTTAGTCCCATCTCATTACAGTTCCATCAGGGACACCTAACGATGCTGGATACTTAATAGAAGTCTGTAGGTGATCTTAAAATGTGACTCGGTGCACTTGGGAAGCATGAGCAGTTTTCTTGTATCAGGGAAGATACAAGAACAAAGGGAGAAGGAAGGAGCTAAAACAAAAAGAATAAACCAATTAGAATAATTCTATGGCTGCTGGGAATATTTTTAAACTACAGCCTTTTTTACAAGGCCTTCCTTCCCTTCAGATACTGAAAGGCCGCTCTCAGGTCTTCCTGGAGCCTTCTCTTTTCCAGGCTGAACAGCCCCAGCTGTCTCAGCCTGACCTTGCACAGGAGGTGCTCCATTCCTTGGATTATTTTTGTGGTCCTCCTCTGGATGCACTCCAACAGGTCCATGTCTCTCCTGTACTGAGGACTCCACATCTGGACGTACTACTTCAGGTGAGGCCAGCACAGAGTAGTGGGGCAGGATCACCTCCCTTGCCCTGCTGGTCAAACTTCTTTTGATGCAGCCCAGGATGCAGTTGGCTTTCTGGGCTGTGACATTGCTGGCTTCATGTCCAGCTTCCCATCTACAAATACCCCCATGTCCTTTCAGCAGGACTGTTCTTAATTCTTTTGTCCCCCAGTTTGTATTGATAGTGGGGTTGCCACAATCCAGGTGCAAGACCTTGCACCTGGCTTTGTTGAACCTCATGAGATTCACCATGGAACCTACAACAGTGATGTTAATGTTTGTGATTTTTCTTTAGCAGTGAATGCTAAATAAATGTTTCTTTATTTCAAAAAAGAAAGTAACTAGGATGATTTAATATGCTACAGTGAGTCCTGCAGGTCTTCTTACAATCTTCACAAAATCTACCATTTTATTGAAGTATTAAAAGAATGCCTACTGAAGTAAATGGGATGTTTTCCTAAGCAGAAATTCAGAAGGAAGCTTTATGCAAGGCACTTGAGAGAACTTGCTCTAAGAGCATCAGTGTCACTGAAAAATCCTTGGAATAGGGGGTTTAGATGCTTTAACTTGGATGATGCATAATACTACTCGGGCCATTCTACCAGAAATTTAGCATTGTAACTATGACTACTGATTGATATAGAGGATCAGAAGCAGAAAGAACCTGTATGCATGTAAAAGTGGGGTGATGCTCTTTGTTTTCCTGAATTTGGAGTAACTGCAGACCTCGCCAGTTTTGCTTCCAGTCTTCCAGGTTCATAATACACTGCATCACGGAAAATTAGTTCATAACTCACTCAAAGCTCTGCTCTGTATTACTTGACTGACCACACTTCGTTTGCTGCAAAATCTTTCTATTTGTTTTGGTGTTGTTTTTTCTTTAAGAAAAGGAACTTTGAACGATGGTTTCTTGGCAGATTTATTTGTCTCCCAGGGCCATGAGTTGCATGGGTGTAAGTGAGGGCAGAGCTTGGCTCTAAATGACTAAAATGCTACGCTCCCTTGGCTGTGAGATGCTGAGGGAGTGCATAAAAATAACAGAGCAGGAAAGCTTCAAATGTAGCAGAAAGAGCCAACATAGCGTGCTGCCTCTTTCCCAGGGGATCAGCAGGAAAGTTTCTGTGCCTTCAGTGAGTCTGCCTTACCAGAACTGCACAGACTGACTCAGAAATATGAGTGTGAGGCTGGGAAAATGCCACACTCGGAAGTTAATGGCAGATCCCCTGCTGACCAAACATACTGTGCTGACACCTTGGATGGAGAATGGTGGGATTGAGCATCGTATCGATGGGTGCAGGAATTCTATGTATTGATGGTAGATGAAAAGCTGCAGAAACCTGCAGTGATATCTGTTGTGTAGTCCCAGTTGGAGATTTGAGGTCCCTCTCCTCAGGTGGGGCAGGCCAGAGGATCAGGTGATGCCCACAGCTCATTCCTCTACATCATTCCTTTCTGAATGCAGCACACCTACAGTTGTGTCCCTCAACACTGAAGTTTTCCTACAGCATAGCAAGAGCAGCTTCTACGTTTTGAATGAGTTGTAGCCTTTGCAGTGCATCACCACAGTGACAAGAAGACCCTTTACCCATACAGTCCACTGCCTGTATAGCTGCATGCACCAATTCATTGCTTGTTTCTGTTTTCATTCACTGCACCCATTGAATTTTTCAGAACATGTGATTTTCATGTAAACTGAAAACAGAAAACAAAGGTATACAAGTTAGTTTCAATCTAGAAGAGAGGCATTTTAATGAGAGGGGAAAGCTAACGCTGCATTTTTTTTAAAGCACAGGGGAAATTTAAGCGCAGAATACAAGAAATGGGATTGCAGCCTTTGTTCTTAATATGTGTTGCATCTAACAATTTCATTTGTTCCGCTGTTCTTTAGTGAAAGTGCTAAGCAAATACTTTGCAATAAATAATTTAGCCTTTGAATTTAACCTTCATTTCTGCTCATGGAGTCCCCATGTGCTGATTGCAGTGGTTTCAAACTTATTTGTAATTCAACATCACACAACTTTTAGGGGTGAAGGGAAGGAAGAGCAATTTATCACAGTGCTATGAATGCTCCCAACTGATTGCAAAGTATTGCTTCTCCTTCCCGATCTGATGGCTGCAGTGGCACGAGATATGAGGAGGCGAAGGGAAAGTTGTCATTTTGAGACTAAACATGAATTTTTCCTTTTCACGAGATTAACATCTTGATATTTTGTATGTGGAAGGTTAAAATAGAATCACTATGGGAATAGGCTCGGATATTACTGTCTGAATCATTAATTCTAGAGTCTAGATTCAGGGTCTCATCTGAGGAGGGCATTGATTAAAGCAAGGAGTACTCCTCCAAAATAAATTACACCTTTTACATCACAATGTAACTTAACATGTGTGAGAAAAATAAATAATTTTCTGATATCTCTCTTATAAAACATCAGACAAAGGTCTCTCTAAGCTGTTTTTATCAATCTTTCATTCCTTGCTATGGCAAAATGTGTGACTATGATCTCACCCTCAGAGATCATTGCTTTGCCTCATATGGGGCCAAAGTTTTGTCAGAAGGAGTTACAAATATTCAGCTTAGAAAATGGCTCAAAATAGCTCTTCGTACTGCAGCATGAAGCACACAGAGGTAAGCTGAGAGGATTACTGCTGAGCTGCTTTTCCACCAAGTACAGAAAACAAAGTGTGAGTTGTACATGCCTGACATCATTAAATACTACTATAGCAACAACTCACTCTTTATCTGTTTAAACATCAATTTGGAGGGCAAAAAAACCAGCACAAATATGAGAAACAGAATTTTCTTATTTTATCTGCTCTCCCTTTGGTAGATAGCTTTTGTGGCAAACAAATACCTAACAGTTCAAAATGAAAAGGGGGGAATTTGGAAATGTCAAATTATGGAATCAGACTCTCTCCGTATGATTACATAAGGAAAAATGATGCCTCGTAGTTTGTTGGAAGATTTCAAAGGATCAGAATAGTGCACTGAAACCTGGTGTGTCCTTTTTCCATTTTGGAAATGAGAAGCAATAATACTTAGTGTGGTTTTGGCACTGTTCTTCAGGGAGGAAAAAAAAAGTGATAATTGGGAATTCCTTATGCAAATCTATATGGAAACAAAGGGAAAAGAAGTAGAGGATAACAGCAATAAAATGTTGCTAGTCCAAAAAGCAATGAGAGAAATAACAAAGAAAATAATCGATCACTTAGCTTGTTAAAATATTTCAGTTTTTAGGCATTAAACATTAAGTGCTTAAGAATGCAGGTAGGTATGCTGTTTCTTAAAGGCATCCATGACAGATGAGTATCAGATTTTTCTGGACAGTAAGATCACTGAAAAAAAAGTTTTGATATTCTGTTATTTTTAGAAATCTGACTTCAGCTACCAGTTCCACTTGTTTTTCTTGATACAAAACAAAACAAACTAGACCCCTAACAAATGATTGAATTTCCTGTTAGAAGTAGTACTTCGGCTTTTAAACCACATAACTTTAATTTCTTTATCTCTTTTACTGTTTTTCTTTTCCTTTATTAGTTGCTATCTGATATCTTCAGCTATGTATTTCCATCTTTGAGAACAACATACAAGTAATTTTTCAGTAAAACTGGATAACAGAAAAAGGAAAAATGAAAAACATTTTAATGCAGAGATGATGGCATATGTAGAAGTAAATGCCAAGTACTGTGTGCAGTTTGAGGATAATCCTTTTGTGTACTACATAAACTTGTGAAATCATTATCCCAGCAATTAAACAGCATGATTAATGAGACAGGGAAAAAAGGAAAGGTGCTGTTATTCCGTTGATGCTGAATTTAAATTTTCTGTGACTTCATCTATTTTACTTCACATCTTGTTTGTGCGTCTTCAGTCTTTTAGAAAGAGAGTTGCCATAACTCAGGGCCCAGCTATTTTTATCTGGAGCAACTATTAGATTGATATTGTCACATTGTCCCAGCTACCATTCTCTTTTTCTTTCATATGAATGCACCAGGGTCTTATTAAATAAATCAAAATTAGAAAGAAAAAAAAACAAAAACAGGCACAAATCAAATGAAAGCAGAGTGGGCTCTGTTTGCAGGCTGTGGCCTTGCTCCCACTGGGCCCACGCAGCACGTGCCCTTTTATCTTAGTGCCTTTAAGCTATGGTGGTCTGTTCAACCTTCTGGGGCTACATATGTCTCTGGGCCAGGATAATTGTTCTCAACAGCATGAGCTTAACTTTACCACCCCTCCTGCCTCCCGACTTACTGTAAATTAAACAGTGGCTCCATGAAAAGAAAAAAAAAATAGAGAAGCACGGAAGTTTCAACTGCTTTTAAATGCTTTATTATTTATGTACTTATTTATAAAGTAACTTGTTATTTTATGGGTACTGCAGAAAATTTTCCCATTTTCTTTTTGATGAGATGGAACTAATTTAAAATCTTTCTTTTTTCTTCTTTTGTTTTGGAACTGTGGAGCAAAGAACAATCAGAAAGAAATTAGATTAATGAGGAAAGAAGGCTAGACGTGGACATAGAATATATGAATGGAAAACATGCAGGAAGCCAAATTCCCATTCAGAGTTTGCCAAATTACCCATGACTCCACTTTCAAAGCCCTCCTAATAACTCCCCATTGTATGCAAAGCCCATAAGAACAAAGTTAATAACAGTGTATGAGGATCAATTATACATTACAGATGTAAATCTCACAAGCCCCTTCCATTCCTGTGTCATGCACAGGAAAGAACACATTGTCAGCACTCAGCAAATGATAAAGAATAAATAACTGGCAAGAAGCCTCTTCTGTTTATTGAGTTGCATTTTAACTTCTTAGAATATAGCTAAAGCAAAGTAAAGCTTTCATTAATGGATTCATGCTGATCTGTGCTGCAGAGTCATTAGAATCCCTTGAATTTGTTAGGGGTATTTTAAATATGCATTTCCTGTAAAAATAGCCATCAGAAGATCTGAATCTTCCCCCATCCTGATCCTAGTGCTCTTCTCAGCACCTATTTCACTGCTTAACCTTTTTTTCAACACAGACTTATGTTTTTTCAGATGAGTTTTTATCATCATTCTATAGTGGGATCCATATTCTCCTGTATTTACTGGAAATATTTGTTTTTTGTTTTTTGTTTTTTGTTTCTTTTTTTCCATAAACGAAAGAAGCAAAACTGGTTCTGTTTGTTTGTTTTTCTTCTTTCTTTCTTTCCAGAAGAATATAAAGAAAAGAAGAAAAGAAATAGTTGAATCACAATTTTTATATTCTGTCCTGGAAACTGTCCAAACTAGGACTTAAGTCAAATCAGCTAACATCATGCCAGCTTTTAGCTCCCTCTGCTAGGCATTAGCTACCTGCATTTCATTGGATGTACTGCTTTCTGAAAGGCTAACTGTTCTGCTCAAGGTTTCAGATCTTGTAGGAAGACTGTCCTTCACACAGAGTTTGTATTTTCTTTAATCCTGATTATCATTTTTCTTCAGTCTACAATAAAAAAGTACTTAGTCTGAAAAAAGCACAATTTACTTCTTGTGAAGAAGATGTCTTATGGTGAACAGTTGTATTATGTAGTAAGCAGGTTCTCTGCTGAAATACTTCTCTACCTTAGGTTCTGTGCTGGGCTGGCTGTGTAATTTAGACATATGTTTCAGTGGTCTCTCTGTCTTTTTATTTGGTTCAGGACTATCAGAAAGTTGACATATCCTTTTCATCCTTTTTGCACCAGGGATTTAAAGTTAAGCTCAGAAGGGAGCTTCATAGATGGGTATGACATTCTAACCCAGGTTATAAAGGCCGTAAGGCAAATTCACAGTTTGAATCTCTTTTTTTTTTCTTCCTTTTTCTCCCTCCATGTATTAAAAAGAGCTGTGTTGGACTTAGCATGTCCCTTTCACCTGTTTAATAGTATTGCGTAAATATGAAAACAGTTCTCAGTGTGAAGAAGTCTTCTAGTGCTGCAGCTTCTAATTTTAAATAATGGCTGCTGACTACCTTATCCACCTTGTTGAGTTATAATTGCTTTATTGGTGAAAAAAGTCACAAAGTTCATCATCAAACTTTCAAAAGGCTCATTGTACTGATATCAGTAAAGACAACACGTTTTATTGCCAGGTTTGTAACGGAGGCAAGAAAAAACTTTTCACTGATTCATGACTATCTTAATGGAATTCACTGTAGAAATCTGCTGTAGATGTTTACTGAAACAGAAGTCTACTAGAAATAAATGGATATTTATTGAAGTATATAATTGACTGTAAGCCCATATGGACAGTTAGCTCAAAATAAGCCGGGGTGGCATAATATATTCATAATATATCCAAGTCGACAGCGACTACCTGTATGTGTGCAAAGTGGTCGCCACAAGGCAATGATGTTCTCATACTGTCTGGACCTCTACTCTGTGACACATCGGCATTTACAGCCAGCCCTCACTGGCACAGATCTCAGGGCTCCTCTGTGAGACCCCTCTGAGGGACCTGAGGGACTAGAGGAGGAGCTGGGAAACCCCTAAAAAAAACTTGAAAAGATAATTACACTATTCCCTTGGGCTTACATTAGGGAGGTAAAAACCTTTGCTGTTGTCACATTTCCCTATTGTCAAATTCATAGTTTAATACTCCTGCCATTTATATGCCTTGACATACAGCCCAAACTGACAGATGCTCCTCTCCATCACACTATCAGATCAGGAAGGCTAACATAGACTCTCAAGTACTAGCTGAAAGACCAATTTTTGGCCCACTTCTTATCACTGTCTCATTCTTAATCAGTGTTGATGAGCTGAGAGATGTGTAATTAGATAGCTGTAGGTTTCTTCTGTGCTGGTTGAGTGAAATGTTCATGCTTAACACATATCATAGATCAGCCTTATGCTGCGTATTTTCTACAAACTGTCCACTTCTTTTCTACCTTTTATTTTTATTATTTGGCTTCTTCACTTTACACTTCGCTGTATGTGTGGAATTTGGCAATGTCTCCTGCATGTAGCCTCTTCAGGTCCTCTCAGTTGGCTTCATTTAAGTATCTGATTCATCAAACAACTCTGCATTTTGGGCCTGGTCCAAAGCCAGTTAAAGTCAACAGTAAAATAAGCCATGCATTTCTGTAAGACCTGATCGAGGCCGTCTTTTCTTTCTCAGTCTCAGCCTGGTTGAGATACAAAATTCCACTGGAAGGATGGCTTATTCTTTTTGGAGAGTTGTTTTCAAGGAAACCTTTATCTCCTATTTTTTCTGAGATAGAGGCAGATAAAATGCTGTAGTTGATCTGCCCAGAATATAAAATGGAGTACGCAGGGATCATGATAAAGAGAGTATCTGTGCCTTGACCTCTCTACAGTGCAACAACACTGAGGAGACCTCTGCAAAAAGTTCCTATGATTTTAAAGAGCAGATCTGAGACTTCAGAGGGATTCCAGTGTCCCCCAATATACTGGAGCTCCTGCTACATGGTGAGCCATCAGATCCTCTTTTCCTGGATCAGATGGTGCTTGCAAGCTTGCAAGTAAGCCCCAAATGCTGCACAGGTAACAGGAGCTCTGAGTCACTGGGTGCTCTGTAGAGACAGATTTCTTCAACAGTAATCTTCAGGCATACTCAATACTTTGAGGCAACATGTTTAAGTATTATTACAATTTGGATGAAAAATATTAGCAACAATTATATAATTCTACAAATTAGGAATTTCAGAAACTGGAAATGTATGGTTCATGCTCTACCACAGAGATTTAGTGTGCAATTGGGTAAGTCAGCCTGGTGAAGCTGAAGGGAGTTCATGTGCTTGCTCCTATTAATGACTTTGATCACAGCTTTTGTCCTAGGAGGAAGTTTTCTTCCTCAGAGTCAGCCTCTTTATGTGCGGCTCAGTACAGATTTATGCACCATGTTTTAGGCATTCATGTTAAACAGCTCTAACCCAGATCCCTGTAAACAATAATAGGTGTTTCGAGTATAAATAAAGTAGTAAAACTTACATTTTTATGAGTGACTTGGGATTTAGCCAAAATAGTAAATAAATAAATAAATAAACCTTGCACATTTAACAGTTGACTATACTGAGTTTACTGTGAGGCTAAATTTAAGAAAAATGCCCCCCAGAAAGCAAAAATCCATGCTAGGTCAGACGGAAGAAAAGAGGTTTTGAAGTTAAATTACAGTGAAATGAAGTAGAGACTCAGAAGATAGTTAAAATGCTGCTCTTGTCTCTAGCAAGAAACCTGACTACATACATACTGTTTCCAGGGCTTACTAAAGCTGTGATGAATGCATATCTGGAATGTATTTCTTCTTGTGTGAATAGACTACATATCACCATTATCTCAGCGTGTTTATGAAGGTGTATTTCAAGGAGGTGGGAAAACACACACATTGCTGCTATATTTCTGCAGTAAGTCATGGAACAACCAACATACTCATTGTTTTTAGTGTGAATTTCATATTTCAGAAGCTCTTTTTTCTTTCTCAGAAATGGTTTATGCAAAGTACACTAGAAATATATTTGAATGTCATGTCTGAGCCTTGGTAGCATTCCTGCATATGAGCTCAAGGAAAAGAGCATTTCTTTGCTAGAATGTGTTGTGTTGACTGAATAATGCGTTAGTGTAGTCAAGAATACAGTATTTGACATCCTTGGCACTTTGAGAAGATCTTCTTTCGAATAGAGCTCAAGCTGATTCTGTGAAATACTTCTTGTTAGGCTCATATATACCATGTGAAGGTAGGGTTGGATGTCTCTATTCTTTTTAAAATCTATTCCCTGTACCACACTGTTTAGGACTCTCATTGTATTCTGCATCTAGATTTCTTATCAGTAAGAGGTAATTACCTCCCTCAGAAAATCCCCTCTCTTCCTGATTGAGGCCGTGTCACTGCAGCAGAAATATTATTCAGCAGCCACTAGGCATCCTTGGTGGTGACATCTGTTTGGTTGTCTGGTGGGGGATTGAGGTATAATCAGTCATATAGGTGTTGAATAGTATTGGCTTCCTGACAGACAGATTGAGTAGCCATAGAAGCAATTTAAAAACCAGCCTGTTTGTTTGTGTCACCCAGTGAAACACTGTGATAGCAGCAGTTGTTTTACTTTCAGGATTGTATAAAACAGGAGAAGAAATTACTTCCAAGCCAGAAAAATGCAAAAATAGAAAAAAATAAATACATTCTTCTTTTCAGATTTTTATTTCCTTATTTGTGAATCTCTCACCTATGGTATCACTAATAATGAGTTAAATCTCCCATCTTCTCTAGAATTTCGAACCGGATTATACAGCGTTGTCTAAAATTTAGATGAAGGTAAGGCAGAGTTTGCAATTCCATTGTTACCAGGTAGTGAATAAAAGATGAAGATTAGCATCATTAAAGAAAAGTGAAATGGGTTCAGCAGCATTAATTCAAGGGAGTAATTCTGGACACTACTGGGACTGAGTCCATGACTGAGAACAGAAGAATTATGCCCTAAAGATGGCAAAAAGCAGAGCCTGTCTAACCAGGCTCCCCTGGGGAATGGGAAGCGATTACAAGGCATGCTGTTGTCTCTTCTTTCATGGGCATAGGAAGCCACCTGGAAGATATGGGATGGAATTGATGTAACTAGAGTACAATCTAACATAGCTGGCTTCAAACAATCAGGTGAAGATTACGAGTTAACTTTTGCAGATCTGAGAGTGAAAAAAATGATATAATCATTAGATTTTGAGCATCTTGTGAACAAGACCCAAAGAAAAAAGCAGATCTGAATGACTTCACGTTCTCCCAACGAAGAGGATATAGACAAAGGAGACTAGTGGACTGGTGTGGGATTTGGTGAGAGTAGCCTTGACAGGAAAGCAAGCAAGAAAAATTGGAGAGATTCATCTCACCTAACCGTAAGCACTTCACTACAGATGGCTGTACCTGAGCAAGTCGTACGGGCTCCCTTTAAAGTCAGTAGAGATAAATAGTTTCTTTTAGAGTGCAATTCATTTCACCTCGAGTAAACAACAAAAATGTGCGACATGAATTGTGCTTCAGATGTGTCTGTTTCTCTGCTTTAACTGTGCAAGGCATCTGAATGAGAATTAGCTGTGTGAACTGGGAGGTATGGATCATCCCCTTAGATTTCAGTGGGAGAACAGAGAAGATGGGCTCCAGGGTTTCAACATCTGCTCTGATGCTGAACTGTGCCCAGAAGGGCATCTCTCTCCCCATTCAGCTCCTTGTCAGGAAGATATGAAGGAAATCTGCAACTAAACCTGTATCACTCTGAAAACCCTGATGTTCATCTTTACTATTAGCTTCTCAGTACCTCCACATCTGCAAGTTTTATTTCAAAGAGAACAAAATGAAAAATGTGGATCCTTGTTGATTATTAGATAATTAAAAACTTAAAATAGAGAGATAGCTGCTTAACATATAGCATTTCAGTACACATTTTGCTAAGTTAACACAATCTATTTACACAGAGAACTGTGTAAGAAACTGTCTCAGCTGCCATAAATAATGCTGCATTCCAACTACAGCCCTCAAACAAATGCTTTTTCAATCACTTACCTCTGCCTCCTTCCAGTGGTTCCCTGCAAGTTTTGCCTAACGAGCTCTCCAGATTTGCTGCAGGCAAGGCACTCGACTGGGTTGGTGCCCAAACTCCATGGCTGCTGGACTTGAAAAAGTACAATATGTCTTAAAATAGAGAAGCTCAAGCCACAGCAGATATCTGGTAGGACATATTTATCGCAGAAGTACAGTTAGGATGCATTAAAGTCTCCATTAAGACCACTATACTGAGAAGACTGAAGAAATGGCAGATGATCTGTTATTTAGCTGATGTTATAAACAGCATAACCACTGCAATATACTTCCAGAAATGGAAATACAAATCATAAGAAAATTTCTGTTCCTTTGGTAACAGGAAAGCTAAACTATGGTTTTCTGATATAATTTCTGAAGGTACTCGGCCATGCAACTTTATGTCAGACAAAAACAAGACATTATAGAACCCTAGAAATAAAACTGCCTGATGATATTGTAAGGATGTTATTATATTTTCCCATTATTCTTTTCTCCAGTTCATAATTTAGGCATATCTTTTGTCTAATACCAAAGCATTTTGAGTTCCAGTTCAGATGTGTCTTCTATGACTGATACAAAGCTTGTGTGAGTTATAAAAAAAATGGTGAACATGACAAGGAAGAGAATCTCTATATGATACTACAAGAAACTTATATTTTGATGGACCTTGGGTTTTATTTTTCCTTCAGTGTTTCTTATAAAACATTAAGAAAACAGTGATTCTGTGAGCTTTGTTTTACTACATATTTAGCAAGAAGTTACGAAGCCCCATTTACTCTGCTATCCCTTTTTCTGTGACAAACATAATAGCATAAGATTGTTTCAGCCTGAAACGGAATGAAAGAACCAGATATTTACCTTTTCTGCCTTAAAGGAAACAGGAATATTCTGTATTTCCAGAGAGAAAATGAAAATACACAGTAATATTTTTCATTGTTCACAAGCCAGAAAGGAAAATATCACCCTCTGAATATTCTGATCTTAAAAAGGCAGATTGGAAATTATGCTCTACAGCCTTGTCTTCCTGCCTTCCAGCAATCAACAGCCTGGGGACTGTCTTAGCTGGAGGTCACACCCACACTGATGCTTTTAAAAGGTTGTCTAATCCCTAACCCATTTATACTTTTGGTTTTCTGAACTTCCTGTGGCTGTGTTTTACAGTTCATATGTTGTTCAGAAAATTGCTTCCTTTTGTTACATATAAAACTGCTGTCTACTTATACTTTTGTATGACCCATGGCACATGTTATCAACATATGCTGTATTTGTTTTATTATATGTGTTATCAATATATGCTATACAAGGTGACCCACTTAGTGGATGAAGGTAAGACTGCCAATGTGGTCTACCTGGACTTCAGCAAAGCCTTTGACACTGTCGCCCACAACATCCTCATGGAGAAGCTGGCTGCCCAAGGTTTGGATGGGTGTATGCTCCCCTGGGTGAAATACTGGCTGAATGGCTGGGCCCAAAGAGTTGTGGTCAGTGGAGTTAAAGCCAGTTGGTTGCCCATCACAAGTGGTGTCCCCCAGGGCTCAGTACTAGGGCTGCTTCTATTTAACATCTTCATCAACAATCTTGATGAGGGAATTGAGTGCACACTCAGTAAGTTTGCAGATGACACCAAGTTGGGAGTGAGTGTTGATCTGCCTGAGAGGAGAAAGGCACTTCAGAGGGACCACCTTTTTTAGCTCGACTGCATTACTTTTGTCATGGGGTAAAGAACTACGCATACGATTCAAGAAACAGGTGCATCGTTGATTTCCTTGACAGTATAGCATTTTCTATTCTACTTTGGTCTTTCTCCCTGTCCTAACAGTTCAGACAGTGCTGTTTGCTCTTTTGACCATCACTAGGCACTGTTGACACTTTCTCACAGTATTTGACAATATGACAATGAGTCTAAAATTTCTTTCCTGAGGGTTATTAGGCAATTTAGAGATTTGCGATGTACACATGAAGTTAAAATTGTTTTCTCACATACACTGAACTTACCAGAATTGAATTTCATCTTTCCTCAAAACCACCTGGATTGCTGGTGTGATCTGTCTGTGACTTCTCACAGTCAGCTTAGGAATGACTGACATCTCACTCTCCACTTTACTTTTCATGGCTCCATCTTTCACATCTATCAATCTCGGTCTAATTTATCTCTGCTATTAATTTTTGTACTGGTGCATCTTGTCTGAAGTCACATATCCTTGGTGTACGTTGCCTCAGGGATTCCTTTAATGTACTTTTTTTTTTTTTTTTTTTTTGTAGTTACTTTTTCATCATTATGTATGCTTGATCTTTTGAGACGAGAGAAACCAGCAGACCTGTACTGTTTGGTACATTATTTTCAGTACTATTTTTGGCTTCACTTTCTTTTATTTTGTGTCACTACTATACCAGAGAGTACGGTGAAATGTAAAACAGTATTATTGTTAAAAAAAAAACAAAACCAAACATTAATATGTGAAATCGATAGAGCATTTGATAAAGAGGAAGGTGAGTTAACAACTGGTCACTTGTCAGAAAGCAAATAAATGACCAGAGGGTCTTCCATGTACGGTCTCTAGCACCATAGTTTTAGAACTAATCTTCTGAAAAGAAGCTTTTATCTCCCTCCCCATCATAACCTACAGAAAAAGACTAAAAACTTCTTCATAAATTGCATAAATGTAGAACTTGCATTTATTTCATTTTCTTACAAGGACAAGACAATACTCAAATTATGACTTTGGACTTAAAATGCATAAATATATCCAAATTCTACAACAATATCATTTTTCTAGTAGAAAACTACCAGGCGCACTTGGATTTATCCAAAACACGCCTTTCATAACATTCCATATTTTGCAGGAGCTTTTCAAAACTGAAATGTTTTTTGTTTGCACTTCTTGCTGCTGTTCTCTCCTTGTCAGTTTTGGACAAATGTTGAAAACTTCTATTCTGATGTAGATTATAGAGTGGGAGGTTTTGGTACTGCAAAAACAAAGTCATTGCTTGCCTAAACTATAATGAAAGCTACTGCATGAAACATGACTCTCATGAGTGATGATGGCTTTATCTGAAGCAGTTGGTTTTATATTTAATTTCAGTGACTGTACTTATTATAAAATAAAGAGTTCAATCCTAATGATATGTATGTATTCATTAGGGAAAACACTTTATTCAGTGACGTTCCCTTCTGCTCTGACATTTCTGAATCAAATATTAGCAATGAATTGTTGGACCTGATATTCTTCCTGCTGGGCAAGTTAGGAATAATTCACAAGAAATCAATGAATCTAATATAATTCTAGTTTATCTTTCTGTTCATGCATATTCCCAATCCTATTTTTATCCTCCATTTCTCAGTCCTACTCTCCACTACCTTCAGCCAAATGCCTACGCCTTTGTCTAGTAAGAAGAGATATTCTCAAGTATTTCTAGGGACAAAATACATAACACAACATAAAGGAGAGAGGACAATCTCATGTAGGGGTAAAATTGATATTTCATTCTGGTATAAATTACATTGCTCTGCAAATGGTATTATCCAGTTGAAACTGAATATATTATTTTCCTGTACAGTTGGTTCTACCTCATCTTCCCTTTTCACAGAATCACAGAATGGCTGAAGTTGGAAGGGACTCCAGAGACCAACTGGTCCCTGCTTTAGCAGGGACACCCAGCATAGGAATTTCAAGACCAAGCCTAGGAAACTTTTGAACAGGGAGACTCCATGACCTCTCTGGGCAAATTCTGCCAGCATTCAGTTCTGTTGTGACTATTTTTTTCATGGCAGATAAAACTTTTCTCCACAGTATTTTTGAATGCTTCTACCTTGCCAATATCATGTAGCAATGCTCATGTCTCTGTTCCCCTCAGTACATTTTAAAGAGTCAAAGTTCATGACAATTTTTGAAAGTCAGTAGTTTTTGTATACTATAATAATGAAGCAAATTTAATAATTCTTAGCAAAGGATGAAGATATTACAAGATATCCTTGGACCTAATTACAACTTAACTATTACAACTTAACTGCCAACTATCAAGGATTTTCAAGCAATTTACTTCCTTCCCCAAAGAGATTTGAAATTCCAGACCTCCTGATTGCTAAAGAAAGATGAGCAATTTTCTACTTCACAGGCAAATTCCAAGTTTTAAACCATCATTTTTGTGAGAGATTATAAATGTTACATTTCTTAACATGTGTAATGGTTCTCATGCTACACTATGAGTCTTTTTTTATTTTATCCTTTAACTATAAAGCACAAAAATTTTTTAGAAGATAAGAAACACAGAGGGCATTTTTCATCAGATCAAAAGGCTTGAAATATTTAAAAGTGTCCCTTTTGTGTTTGTAGAAGTTTGTCTGTGGCACTGCAGAGTCTCTTATGATATGGTGTTACATTTTTCTGTAGTGGGAGATTTTCCCAAAACGTCCTTCCAGTTTTCCATTTTAGAGATGTGTTGGATGAGTAGATTCTGTAGCTGCTAAAGCTATTGTTTTCCTGGATATGGATTGTATTTCTTTTGTTGCCTATAAGAAAGTAGTCATGGAAAGAGATAATATCATCACTTAATATTTATGAAAGAGATAATATCATCACTTAATATTTATGAATGGGTAGTTTTCTTTTAATGGTGAAATTGATACTTGTCACTAGAACAGTTTGTTTTACTTGTAAAACAGAATAGTGAGCAGGACTGCCAGATAGCTTTTCAGTTTCCACAAACGAAAAATATCTGCTTATTGGCTCTCTTTTATTTTTGTGTAGTCTTTTGTATTATGTTCTCAAGCCAGTCACACAATGTTCAAGAGAGGTCATTGAGTACTTTAGTTTTTTAACTCTTCTCCTTGATTGTGCAATTGATTTTAAGAACTATTCAGTATTTCACTGATACACAGATATGAATGTGTGCATCTGTGCGTGTGTTTATTTATGGAATCATCACTCTGCAGAGAATTGTCTGTGACGTAGACAGATTTATTAATCTGGTTATCTGGAGCATAATTTCAAAATAATTGCCAGGTGAGATAGAGACTTTATTGCTAGTCTGCTCTATTTCACAGTTTTGCTGAAGTAGTTTAATTATCAGCTATTAGAGGTGATAATTCATTCAACAAATTTGAAGAGCACTTTAAAAAAAACCCTCCATGCGCCATCAACACTAGAGAGAAGAGTTCTTCTTTCTATTTATACTTCTTCTCTTTTTTTAATTTTTTTTTACTATATACTATAAGAGAGGTGTAATGTTGCCTCTTTAGGATTTTTTTCATCCTGTCCATTCAGATGTGCTCATTGCCTATGGGCAATGAGGGACTGGTAGCTGGTACATGGTGTGATGCCACAAATAGAGCTGCAGTGGAGCCATGGGTGTGTTGCTGCAGTGCATGGAGGGTCACGTCTACCCTCAGCTGCCAGGTTTCTGTGCAGTATTAAGGCTTTGCACAAGGGCACCTACTGATGATCTATTCTTAATATAGATGAACACAGAGTGTTGATCCTTAAGCAGTTCTTCAAAGAAAAAGTGCTTGAAGAAGATGTAGCTGAATCTGCCAACTATGGGGGAAAATAGGGAAATCAAGCACATACCTAGAAAGATTGTCATTTGGAATATACGGAAGGGCAGAATGGTAGATGCACTTTGAAAAATATTTTGAAATTATCACATCAAGATCCAAGGTAACCTCTGTGGGACCTCTGTGTTACTCTGATATATATCAACTCATATAGCCATAATGCTCTGTTCCTATGGACATCATCTGTGTCTGCTATGAGATGCTAACAACACCCAGTATGTTGATGGGAGAATACATGCATCTAATTACCATTTTTGTCAAACAAAGCAGAATGTCATTGTAACCAAGATACTTCAAATCAGGATGGCTCATTCACCCTGTTTTGCTTTTTTGTTGCTTTTTGTATTGACTTCAATAAAGATGTAACGTGAACCTATGAACTGTTTCCACTTTACTCCCTTTTTTTCTGTTTCATTCCTTTTACTGTGTTTTTCTCTGTTTAAAAAAAAATAGTATTTTGTTTTGAGAGCTAAGAAACAAGGATGGTTCATTTCTAATTGCAGTTACTGTATTTAAAATGCATTATTTAGTAGTACAATAATACTCCGGGTCTTAAAAAGTTATTTCTGGAGAACATTTAGTCCTTTGTCATAAACATTTTCATATAACTTTACATATGCATATAGAGTGTTCAAACAATTTGTATGATTAATAACGTAACATTCTAAATTAAAGATAAAGATTTTGGAAAGAAAATGTCTGCCATTCTATGTTACTCTTCTTTGAAAGTAAAAAAACTCAAGTTGGATTGTCTAAATAAGAAGTCATCCCTGTTATGGTGAAGGGTCAAATATTCAGTAAATGATAACCAGAATAAGAAGGGATCAAGGACTGCAAAACAAGACCAAGAAGTAGAAAAGCAGTAAAATTTTATATTTACTGAATAAAACATTTTAATTTGGAAAGATGAGAAAAAAACTAACATAAGGGGAAAAGAACTTGGAAAATATAAATGGAAAAAAATAAAAAGAGCAAGAAGATAGACAATGCATTATTTTAATGGAAAAGGGAAACCAATAACAAGAGCAAGAATGCCACATGATTTCAGTTTTACCTTTATTTTGTTAAAGGAAGATACATTTTGAAAACTCTGTCTCCTCTTCTTTGTTGACTTTTTCCCACAGTAGTATGAAATCAGTGTCACTCATCTAAACCAGTGTGTTATCATATTTTAAACAATCATATAAAATAGCATTTCCTATGTCTTAGTTTCCAAAATTGCAGGCTGTGGAATTGCTATGTTATAGTTTACTTATATTGCTGACTAGCATTCAAAATAAAATGACTGCATCAAATGCTTAATGCAGCTTCACTGACACTGGTGACTCCATCATACTGCAGTGGCAGTTGTGGGAACTATTGACAGATCAGAGGAACTACCACAATTGACACATTTGTGTAGCGTTGCTGAAGACAATGGGACAAATTATACCCTTGACATTAAGCATAAATTATGTGCTACAGTTTTTATTCACATAGCAGAGCATTGACTTGGATTAAAACCCTGACAGAATCAGACAATACTTTTTAAAGTACATTGTAAAAGGGGGAGGTAAAGGGAGGTAGAGGAAGAGACAGCAATTGGTGGGTTGATTCGACAGATAAAAATACTGTTTTATTGACTCATTTTACCTCAGATGACTATAGGGAGGGTTTTTAGCTTAGCTCCTTATTGCAGCAGATGGGGATCCCAGCTGCTTGTGTCTTTCCATCCTGACAATCTGGTTACATCAGTTTTCTAGCAGTTTGCGCATCCAAGGTTTTAATCATAAAGAAAGAGGCTAGAAATGTCCTTTCTTTAGAAACAGAACTGAAACCAGAAATTATGTCCAGATTTTCTTCCAGTTGGGTCAGTTTTGGTGATGATAGTCTGCACGTGGTTCACTATGCTTGTTAATATAGATGTGAGCAAAGTATGCCACAAACACCTTGCTTCTCATAAGCGGTCTATAGTACTCTTACCTTCAAAAAAGAGATGACCATCAGCACAAGCACTCTTCTGTTGGACTGGGAGCTGGCTACACTATCAGACTGCCTTTGCATCTTTAAGTTCTGCCTTCCAAATTTTCTCCCTTTTATAAAATTGGAAGATTTATTTAATTCCATTTTAAAATAGTTGGACAGTGTAAACTGTAGAGCTCAGTCTCTGAACCTCTTAAAGTAAAACTTGCAATGATCATTTATTTAAAGGGAGCACCGGTATTAAATTGCACTGCTGATGGCTGTGACTCCCTAACCAATTGTCTTGAGATGCTTTACTTTCACTAGATGGATTTTTACTGACTTAATGAAGCAAAATGTAGACGATATTGAATCTGGGAGAAAGAAAAGATGAATTATTGAAGTACTTTGAAGACTGAAAGAAGGAAAGGACAAAGAATTTTTGGAAGTTAGGCAGTCCCACAGATACTCTTGTCTGGTTGAAAAAAGAAATAGCTAAGAAAAAAACCAAACGTAAGGTTTCACCTTCATTAAGCTTTGCAGAGCACAATTTCAAAAGATCGTCCGTGAAGCCTTCAGTTTTCCCATTCAAAAATGCAGCTGATAGTGTAAGGAGTGACAGGTTTGTTTAATGAAATGTTTTCTGTAGGATCTTTGCAATACTAGGAGGACATGAAGGAAACAAAGGATAAACTTCAGTAAGCAGGAAAATCTTCAGTTAAAGCATTTGTCTGTTGTATGAAGAAATATCTATGTGTATCTAGCATTGCAATCTCTTTTCATGCTAAGGCAGAATTTTGAATTATTTTTTTAATAAGAATTCCTAATTTGTTGGATTTTTTTAAATTGTTTTCTTTCTCTTTGTCCCAATTTCTAAATGTTTAAATCTCAAAATGCGCTTTTTTTTTTTTTTTTTTTTTTTAAGTTCTGAGGTTCTAATGTCAAAAGTTAAGTTGCAAAAGTCAGTTCCCTTTGCATTCCAAATGCTACAGAATGCTCTGTTTTTTAAAAATATCATGTGTTAGGTGCCTTAGAATGGGCACTTAATGCTAGTGAAGATTTTGACCTTTCCACCTCTGCTGCTGGGCAGTGTGCATTGAGCACTCAGTGCAGAGCGCTGCTGGAATTCCAGGAGGAAAGGATCAGTCCTCTCTTCAGAAATTGTTTGAGTAGTGTGCCACGTAAGGCCACATATTAAACAACTCTCCTTCTCTATAACTCTCATCTTCACCCTCTATGAGAGGTATATTGGGCTTTAACTGAATGAATGCTACTGCTACAAGCACAGAGTGAGTGCTAATTCCTGAGGGGGCAATTGGGAGCCTCTTCAGAGCTGTAGTAAATAATGACTGTCCATGAATTACACAGGTAGTTAATGCACTCTGCTTTGTGTTCTTAATATGCCCTATCTTGCATCATAATTGGCCTACTACATGTTACACTAACCTGCAGCAGCAAATGATCTTTAGGCAGTCTTTGACTGTTACTCAGAGTTTTACTGAACCATTCCAGCATTTTTAACTTTTTCAGTTTGGGAATAAATCTCATGGCAACTGCTTTGCATCAGAACCATGTCTGCTTTTCTTGAGCTATTCCACCATCTCCAGTTCTTACCTGAAGCAGAAAACATACTGGTACTTGTGGAAGACTTGCGGACACTTTTCAAACACTTTCTCTCAGTTAGAGCTCAGATTAGTTTCCAACCTCTCTATTGGTTTGTTTCAGTGACAGATTTATTCTCTTCTTCTATCATGATAAATCACAATAAAGGCTAGCACAGACTCCAAAAGCAGGGTATAGCCTCATACGGAGTGATATTTATTTTTTCTAACTTTATTAGTTAGCTGCCACTGGGCATGTTTTTTGCGTTCCCTCTGCAGTCAAGGAGAGAGAAGAGCATTTCTAAAGTCTGATTCATCCCATTCTGAGTGTCTTGTGACTCAGGTGAGTGAATTGGCCTCTGGATGTGCTTGCCTCTGACTTCCTTTGTACAGACTCTAGAGGAAATCTAGATAACCAGTTTAGACTAGACACCTGATTTTTAGATGAATAAAGATAGTGAAATGACTCCTACCCTCAGGTGCATGTCTATGAAGTGAAAAAGTATAGGTGATGGGAGAGATAAAATAGGACCACAGTATGAAAGCAGTGTGAGAGTGTCCTTCACAGTCTCCCTGTATGAGTTTTCATTTTAAGTGTCTGCATATGTTTTTCTTCCTGTGATTTTCCTTGGCTCCAGGATAATCACAAAAAGTCTCTTCGAGATTCAGAGTAAATTCAGATGTTTCTGTTTAGAAACAGGTGAAACTGCCAGCTGTTGGCTGCTGCAAAACATCCACCTAGAAGATGGCTGCCTTTAAGAGGGAATGGTATGAAGTTGAGCTAGGAAAGGTTCAAGTTGGATATTAGGAAATCTTCTGCAAAAGAGTAGTGAGATATTGGAACAGGCTGCCCAGGGAAGTGGTGGACCCTCTGTCCCTGAAGGTGTTCAAGAACTATGTAGGTGTGGTAGTTAGGGATGTTATTTGGGTTAATATTGGTGGTAAGTGGATTGTTGGACTAGATGGTCTTAGAGGTCTTTTCCAAGCTTAATGATTCTGTGACCTTCTTGAACATCTCAGGATATTAAAGGTTCCAATGATGTGGAATTGAAGTATTGTCCATCATTCCTGTGATTTGCAGGGGAAATTGATTTTATTAAATTTATTTGATTAGGAGACACAAGAATTCCCTCAAGGAGCATAAACAAACATGTTACTACAAACATGATTGATGTGGTGATCCAGAAAACAAGAATCTTAGGAAAATTTACATAACTGCAGTTTTGATTTCCTGTATTAGTTAAAGATGAAGCACTTTGAAATGACAAATTAAGTGAAATTCAAATTAAGTGAAATTCAGGTGGATAAAACCCATTGTTTTCAGAAGTACATTCCTGCCTTTGAAATCTATTAATATTTTTATGCTTAAAATACACAGACACTGCTTCCTCTGACTGATTAACAATTTTATGAAATCTGAACATTTATTATTTATCACAGCTCTCCATTTAAAAGCCATTTTTTCTCCCTCAGTTATGACAGAGCATACCTTAACACTATTTCAGTGGCATAGGCCTGTCATCTTCAGCAGCTTTTATTGTTCAGTGTTGGTAGGTATGTACACACAAAATGAAGCATCTTATATAGATGTGACAAAACTAAACCACATAGGCTGCTAATGCACTACATGGCCTGAGTAACCTGAAAGGCACTGTATGGAGAAGTCAGTCACCTGGACAAAACTGGGTGATCTCTAGTGTGTCACCTGTCTATGTGTGTCACGTTCTATGGTGCCCATCTTGACCATGTTGTTATCTTATGTCCTGAAAAGCAATTTTTATTCCTTCTGATGTTATTCCTGAGTAAGTAACAGGAACTTCAAAGGTACACTTGTTGGCAGACTCTTAATGTCTCAGTGGCTTTGTCTTTCTTTAAAGCATGTGAGCTCTACTGGGGTTGCATGAAGAAGCCAGTCTCAGATGTTGGTTTGAAGCTGGCCTTGCTTCCAACAATTAAAAAAAGTGCATCAGCAATTAAAAAAAAAAAAAAAATTAATCTCACCCAAATTTACTGTATTAATGTTAGGTTCTGGTCTCATTCTTCCAGAGCAATGCTTTTCACATACTTTAGCTGCCCTAGGACTTCCTGCTCTCCAAAAAAGCCCTGCTGTCAATGACCAAATCAGAGCCACATTGGTTTGAATAAGTTCCAATTTTAAAATTGTCTCAATTCTATGAAATAATTCCTACCTTTGTGGTATATTTTTTTGTATAAGGTTCAATAAGGGAGATTTTTAAGCACCCACTGGTCATTAGGAGCAGCTCTTATTGCTGTTGCTAAATTCTAGATATGTCTTCCATGGTCTTCTTGCAAAACTGGACTTATGGGATTTAGACAAATGAGATATAGAGAAATGGGGCAAAAGATATATGGGGTGAGATTTAGCTCACCTAAACTGTGGTGTCTGCAATGTTGAGCAATGCGTCTGGTATACTGGGTATTTAAAGCCAGTGGAAAGAATAGGCTGGAGGTCTCTTCCCTCATGTAGATGTCTAATAGCATCTTAGTAACAACTGCTCCTTTCAATAATTGTGAAAGGGTAAGTAACTCAGGTATGGACGTATATACTTGATATTTTCAAATTTAGTCAGCATCCTATACATACAGTTTCTTTGTTAAAAGATTGCATTTCAATTTGTGTGATTTTTATGTTTTAATCATAGCTGTCTATACTGTTCTAGGTGCAGGGTGATAAACACAAGACATGCTACTAGCCAAATTAGTCAGTTCAGTATTAACATGTTTTAATATGTAAGATTTTGCTTTAATTAAAAGACAAATGTCAGTGCTGCACAAGTTTTCCAATCAGATTTGCAGAACTAAGCCATAGGTAATTGGGGTATAAATTATCTCATTGTTTAAAATTTGAAGGAATGGTTTTTGTTTTTTATATTTAGATTTCCAGCTTTTGGGGAAAAATAATATTGTCTATTAAGTCCAAAGTCAGGGATAATGTAGCCAGAAAAATAGAAAGTTCTGCAATAAAAAGTTTATAAAGTAATTTAATTGGAAGGTTTTTCGTTTGGAGAAATGTCATTATTTGCATATGTGTTTTATTCACATAAAGCCATAAACTGAAAAAACAGCTTCTTATTAGTCAGAATGGAGATTCCTTCTGTAGGAATTGATATTTCTCTGTGTAGTCATTACTTTTATTTAGTAACCTTAATTGATGTCTATAGTAACACCAGTTGCTGGGGTAACAATAGAATTTCTCAGGCACAGCTTCGATTTCTGTGTGTTCAAGATCTCAACCTGAAAACAAAAATTTTTTTAGAAAACAAAATCAAAAACAAGGAGAAAAATACTGTGATTATTGGTGAGCGTGAGAAATCCATGTCTTTTATTTCTGAATTGAAATCATTCTGTCTTGTCCTTGATACTCTAACGAATGCACATTAGCGGAAACTCGTATCAGCTGAAGGCAATCATGGCTGCTCAGAGTGCAGACCATGTCATGTCCTAAGTTCTGTGCTGGAATTCACTAGGTGTGGTCTACATGCATTTGGAGCTAGTTCTGACTAATTCATACTTTGAACTAGGAAAGTATTATATATAGATATATATATACATCAATCATATGTATGTGATATATATGTATCGTTATACTTTATGGACATAATTGTCCTCACATTATCCCTTTCCTTGCCACCCAACCTTTTTAGAGAATAGACTGCTGAGTGGCTGGAAATACTTCTAAGGAATGGTCTCTACCACTCCTTCTTTATAGTCCTGTAGCTATCTGCCTATAATCAACTTGTAATTAGTTTTTAAGCATGCTAGGGGCTTTGCTGTGTCTATCATGAAATGTAGTGAACCTCTGCCAATGGCTAGAATTCTGAGGCAACATAGATGTAAATAATAAATTGTTCATCTTTATGGAAAGCCGATATTCTTATAGTGGTCTCTGCTCCCCTTCAGCTGCAGCACTGTCTCAGCTAGCACACTCTCAGCTACTTTTCTGTTTGAAACCCAAAAAACAAAAAACAAATTTGCAAAAAACTCTCCAGTAAATAGAATGACACAACCTTCACCAAAGTGCTAGAAAACAAGCCCATGGCTTTTGCAGAATTTCATCTATACTTAGCATTTTTGCCATGACTAATCCATTCTTTCGCTCTAAATTTGCCATGGCAAAATGACACGCCTGGATCTTTATACTGAACACAAAACATAACTAAACCCTTCACATGTGCTATCAGGGAGCTGCTTGATTTCAGCACCAGAAAGGTCATACCAGAATGCTCAGAATACAGAACAGCCTGCCTTAGAAGGAAGTGACATACTGTTATGTAGAAATCACCCTTTTCACTTGCTGAGTATGAAATTACAGTGTCTATGAGCATTATTCTGTGGTAAGTCCAAGTCATACGGAGAGATTTTAAATTCTCTCCCACAGCAAAACTGCAGTACTCCATAGTAATACTAAACTTCTTTAAGCCCTGCAGTCATTGTACTTCACAAGTTGCAGTGGTTATTTTTTCTTATATCTTATCTATTTTTTTCACTTTCATGCAGAAGTGTTTAATAATAAATACAAATCAAACTCCTTGAATCTGAACTGGCAAACAGCAGGAGAAAGACTAATGTTTAACCTCTTACATACCCATGATCAAAAGTCACATACAATGAATAGATGTGGTTACTTGGCCCTCCATCTGTTCCATTTTTTCCAGAAAAATGAAAACCACGATCCTGGACACTTCTGTGGCTGCTTGACTTGACATATGTTCTCAGTTTCTGTGAGAGAAGGCAAAATACAAATGAAGTTGATTAGAACTTCTCCTTTGCCAAGTCCACTTCTGCTCAGACTATGGAGCTAAAGAGCGAGCTCTACTCCAAGCACAAAGCAGAATATGCAAGCCAGAGTCTTGCAATCCAAAAAAATCTGAACCTTTTAATGATCTTTCTGTTGATCAGATTTTTGTGATGATAATGAGATAATAAATCACCATTGGCAATTATGAATTCTTAAACCTGTTTAGCTGCTATAGCAGTACAGAAAAGCATGACCTAACATTTCTATGTCCTGGCTGCAGCCCCTTCTGGGTCATGCCATCATCCTACAAGAGAAGTACACTTTTCCCTGAGGGCTGTGGAGAACTGTGCATATATTAGTTTTCTGGTAGCCTGCAAGACAAACGGCACCTTCAAAATAAGCTCTGACAGATGGCTCTTTGGACAAGTTGCCTGTCCTGGCTTGTGACCGAAGGAGAAATTTATATTTCTTACATTTTTCCTATAGCTACTCAATAGAGGTTAGGACAGAGTCCCAGGCATGTTCTAAAGCTTCACTAATGTTTTCCATATCTGCAGAAATAGGGCCAAGTCTGAGTCCCTTCACAGTCCATGGTGAAACTCACTTTGAGTATTGGGACAGATACTTGGCCTACATTCCATAGTTTGCGTTATTTTATCTGATTGTCCCTAGTGCTCAAGGAATAAACTGTTAAGAATGGATTTATATATCCTCTAAGGAAGAGCTGGAAATAACTCAGAATATGGAGAAAAAGAAAAACAATAAAATAACTGCTATATCATGGTGCTGACAACCCACAGAGGAGAGATATGAAGAAGCTGTGCTGTCCTCTCCATCCCAGAGGAGGCAGTGAGGGAATCTCAGCAATAGGTTTGGCAGCCCAGTGCTGTGCAAGGAGGAGTGGAGCTGCTCTGGGTCACACGGTGAATGGAACAAACTTGGAACCTCCTTCCTTCTTCAGAACATACCAAACCAGTGAAAGCATGCATGGCCTTAAGCTCAGCTGGCCATGGTAGTGAAATACTTTCTGTGATGATTTGCTTTGCCTTCTTCATTCTTATTTCCCTTCCTGATGGCAAGCTTAAAATTAATAAGAGGGATTGTTTTCCTTAGATTGCACAGTGTACAATTTTATCAATCCTTTTTCTCTAGAGAGTTGGAGACTTGATAAGGTCCACCTTGACTGGCTTGCTGCTGCAAGACTGAGGTAATACCTTTACACCAGGGCAGGGAAGCCAAATACATGCTGCAGAGCTGGTGACTCAAGAGGTCAGGCTGAGAGGCTGCCAGTGTCCGTCTTCCTGCTCCTAACAAACTACATATGCTGCTTTCCTGAAAGCAAAAAAATGTGGTTGGCTTATTTTCTATAGTGGGCCCTCTCTTCCTTCACATCTTGATTCAAGAATTGTAAACAGTGTAGGGGTTTTGGTGTTTAATTTCTTTGTTGTTTTTCTTTTTTTCTTGTCTGCAGTGATTGGCTTCTCTTCGGGGGTGTATGAGCTCACTCAGCACAAATCCCATTCTTAGAGCTGGTCACAAGGCATACTGAACAGGACATCTATTACAGCTAGGATAAAATTGTCACCCTCATTGCTGCAGTTGGTGCTATCACCCAAATCAGTGATGATGGCACAGGAGATGAAACTAGTAAAAGAATTCTCAGGGCTTTTAGAAAGTGATCAAGCTATCAAAAAGCTCAAAATGATTAGGTTTTTCAAAGGGACCATTTTCTGAGTTTTGCTGGTGAACTTAGTTTTTCTGTCCTGGCTCAGGAAGGGAAGTCTACAAAATGTGTAAGGGTTCTCAGATCAGGAGGTATCCTCAGCCTCAATGCACCCACTGTGTGTCTGCAGACCATGAAGCTCTGTCTGACCCTGGACTGCAGTTCCTCTGGCTTCACTGTTCCTACCACAATGACTGCCAGAAAGCCCACGTATTTTATGTAGGTATATGTGGGCAATAAGATATGTGAAGCTTTTTTTTTTCCCCTTAAATGTGCATGTTCTTTAGAGAGCTCAGATGGAAAGATTTATGCCTTGCACTTCAAACTGAATATGCTGATGTTTGTTGCAGATCTTACAGACTTCAGATGTTTTCACTGTCACTAAGCTCCCTGGAAGTTCTGTCATTCCCCAGGAAGAGCTTTATCTCCTCACTCCTCAAAGAAAGCCCTGCTCTGTTAGGAGATCTGTAAGGAGCAAACAGTGCAAAGGAAGTCAATTTGCCCAGTATTCAACCCTGTATATCTCATTTAATTGAGACCCCACTAATGAAAACTCTCTCTTCTCTTTGCTGATGTCCTGCATCCTAGCAATGTTACCTTCACTGTGGGTGATATTTCCACGAAAGCTTCAGGAAATTTCCATGTAACAGCTATCTCTCCTATCAATTGAAAACAGGAAGGATATAAACCATGGTACTTTCAGACCACTTACACTTGTAATTCTGTTTTGGTATACGTGTCTCACTAAACAGTCAGAGGAATTAATTTTCAAATATGAAAAATATACTTGCAATTTTGTACGAAGTAGTAATATTTTTGACCACACCTGGAAAGAGTGTTTAATTTTATATTTTTAAAGGCTGTGACATTGCCAGAAATTACAGCAATAAAAGAAAGCTGCGTGCTCGTCAGAGCTGAGCAGTGGATAACTGAATAAGTCAGTGGTTATATAAACAAAGCATTCCTGTATAAAAAGCAGCATTGAAGTACTAGGTTTTGTTAATTTGATGTTGGTTGTGAACCTGCATATAACAAAACTGAAATATCAGTCAGAGAATCACAGATTCATAGGGGTTGGAAGGAACCTCTGGAGATCACCTAGTCCAAACCAAAGTGCTAAAGCACTTCCCTACAGTAGGTAGAGAATGAGACAGCACAGCCTCTCTAGGCAGCCTGATCCACTGCTCTCTCACCCTCACAAATAAAGAATTTTTTCTGCATGCTTGTACAGAATATCCTGTGTTTCAGTTTGTGCCTATTGCCTTGTTCTGTTGCTGGACACCACTGAAAGGAGCCTGGCCTGACCAATTGATTCCCTCTCATCAGATCTTTATAAGCATTGATAAGATCCCCCCTCAGTCTTCTCCAGTCTGAACACTCATAGGTCTCCCAGCTTTTCCTCATAAAGGAGATGCTTTGGGTCTCTATGGCTCTCCTTTGGATTCTCTCCAGTAGCTCCCTGTCTTTCTTAAACTAGGGAGCCCAGGACTAGACACAGCACTTCACATGCGGCCTCACCTCAGCCCCTCCCTCAACCTGCTGATCATGTTTTTTTAATGTGCTCTAGGATACCACTGGCTTTCTTGGCCAACAAGAGGACACTGCTGACTCATGGCCAACTGTTGCACACAGGGACACTCAGGTCCTTCTCTGCTCCTCTCCATCAGGGCATCCCCTAACCCATATTAATGCAGGTAGTTATTCCTCTCCAGTGTAGGGCTCTGCATTTGCCCTTGTCTTTCACGTTACTGTTGCCACTGCTGAAACGCACCACCCACTACCTCACTGTGCTCACATCCACTGCTTGGTCTCCACAAACATTCTCCATAAACATTCAAGTGTTGCTGAATGTCAATGAGGGCAGTTCTTTCTGCACAAAGGAATTCACACGCCCTTCTGTGTCAGACGCCATTTTGTCAGACTGCCCATCTGCTGCCATCACATGGCAACAAAATGTAATGGAATCCTGGCTAGAAGTTTCAACCTCTACTGCCATATCACCAGTATCCACCTGCAACATTGTGGATCAACATAATAAAACAGGAGGCATTACTTTCGGAGCAGCCCACATTGCTGAGAAGATGGAGAGGTTTTTTTATTATTTTCTTCAGATTTTTTTATTGTAAAAATATTTTGGTTCTGTACTCCTTAGGCCAGTTATAAATTCAGCTGAATTATTTTGTAGCAGCAGTACATCTGAATATAACACATGAAGTAAAGAGAGGAAAGAATGATTCTGAAAACAGAAAAAAAATATTTTGAAAGGTACTTCACAGACTGTATACAACACTATTGTGATTACATGTGATTAGGTGGATAAGATCTCTCCTGATGAAAACAGAAGTTTTTCATTAAGAATATGACATGCTATGGAGAGAGAAACACAACTCAGTCTGACAGCTCATCCCATAGATGAGGGAGACGATATTATTCAACTGTATGAAACTACATCTGTAAACAGTGACATTAAAATTTCTTATGGTACCAAGGAGAAGTTAACTAGCCTAACAACTAGCCTAGTATATAGTCTTCTTAACTTTATTGACTTTGACATAACTGGATGCCAGCCACTGAGTCATTTCTTTAACTTTCTCTGTATGTGCATATGTGGGCATTTCTCTGTGTCTATATCTATCCAAACACCACTTGTACTATAAGTATTATGAAATCCTATGTATTTCAAAGTACAACAGGATTAATAAAGACTGCCACAAAATTGACATTCTTTACTAGCTTAAAGCCACTTTTGTAGATTTCTACTTTATTATTATGTCTGACACTTTGCACAGCATGATGGGTAATGTAACTGTGACAATATTTAGAGCTGACAGAAGAAAAACTCATGGGAAATATCACTTGTTTGCAATGCTTATTCACTTAATGTCTCTCCAGAACAGGCTCCATGTTGTAATCATCTCCACACTAACAGAGAATACAGAGATTTTGAATATTGGAAGAGGCTTAACAGTCTGATTTTATAGCGAGTAAGACTTTGCAGTAGCCTGACAGGTCAAAGCATATTGTCTGTATCCAGGTACTCGAATGTCACAGGTATGATTGCCTTGAAAATTCATAATAACTTGCAGTGCAAAAAGAGGATGGGAAAAAGAATTGGGAACATCTTGTCAGTGATCTCATTTCTTACTATTTGCTGTAGGGCTGCCCAAATCAGCCTGCCTGGGAAAGTGTAGCTGCCAGGACATGGAAAACTAAGTCTAAAAATTTGCAGAGTGGAGTAGACAGCAGATACATTTGTGGAAATGCTTCTTTGGTCCTTATAGAAGGATGGTTTGATTAAAAGGTCCTGGGAAAAAGAAAAAAAAAGTATCCCCTTTATTGTAGTTGACTGCAGCTCAGCAGACAGGGTGCCACCTCCTTATCCCAAGCCCTGTATTAAAACACATTTGAGGAAAGCTAAGTGTATTCATATGTAACAGTGATTAGTCAACAATGATTAGTCATATGTAAAAGTGACTCACCATACTGGATCTACGATGTTTTACAAAGTTCAGCTCATGACCTTTTCGGTGTAAATATGATGCGATGCGATGGATACATACAAGACATCTACAATTAAGCCTTGAATTCAGTCAAGTTACTTTCAGCTGGAAGTTTGATGAGTTGTGTGAAAATAGCCGTGAGCAATGAACATGCACATGGCTGGAGAGTGCTGTGCTCATTCCCAAGGCACAGCTTGCCCAAGCGCTTCCTCCTCAAAGCTCTGAGCACAGCTTGTAGGGTCTGCATGCTGGAATTCATCCAAGGGTGAGCTTTAAATACGATGATCTAGCTCTTCAGGGGTATTATTTTTGTTAAAGACATAAATTTCTTTAATGTTGCTACTAATATCCTCATTTACTAGAATTAGTGGAAAACAAAGGCCAGAGATATGTGAATGTAGGAACTCAGGAAGTTAACAAGGTGAATATATGCATTTTTTCAAGGTGAGTTTCTCTGTGTATCTCTCTAACCTGCATACCTGCTTAAGTAATTCAGCTTAAAGTTTATCTGGGATTGTGGGGTTTCTTTTGGTGCCATCTTTCCCAAAGGAATATTTGGCATTTGAAAAGAACTTCATCTTAATGAAAATTGCTGGGCAAATTTCTGAACTTACATACACTGCTGCACACCTAAATTAACTCCATTTATGCTTTGTATAGCCTCATATTACCTGGATCAAAATGTCACTTATTGCTGTTCAGCTAAGAGCTTGACTTTTTCTTTTATGCAGGTTAATGAAAGTTTTTTCAGTGAGTATGGGAAGAAGTTATTTTAAGCCCAAATACAAAAATACTTAAAATGAGTGTCTAAAGCTGCTTTGTCCTCATAATATAGGAATCACTTTTCATGGTTCAATCTCAGTTATTTGCAGTTACAGCCACATTTACATCACAGCATTGGTGATGTGTCCTCGCCCGATACTCATAACTTGCTCCAGACTACTGAGGGAACTTGCATCGTCTTGCTATTCATTTTGTTACTGGAATAGTATCATTTTCAGCAAGATCTCTGAAAGTACTAGCATGTGCACATTCATGAATTTAAGCTATCATGCTTTCCCAAAACATAATTAATTATACTGATACTATTTTGTTTATGTTCTTCATTGCTACAGCATTTTTAAAGGAGCAGAACAATGTCATACAAGTGACAGTTGTTCATGCATCACTGATACTTGTAGGACTAGCAGAAGTTTTACCTAAATACATAGGTGATTAATGGCATTTAGATTAAGTGAAACTGAGTGAAAAGAAGAGGTTAATGCAATCTAGTGATCAAAAGTCTCTCTTAGACCGTAATTTATTAGCAATCTATATTGATATTTTTTTCTCTTACCTTAGTTACTATTTCACTACATCTGTATTGAAACTTATGGGTTTAAATTTCCTATAACTGAAATCACATCCTGATAAACACTTACCTTTGGAAATGAGAGAGTTGATGTACAAAGTAGAGGTACTGCTGAGAAGTAGAGGAACTGATAGGCTCCCAACAGTACCTCAACCAAAGAGAATGCTTTTCCTGGGTTAAATGTTTTGTATGATGACACGATAGACTGAGTGCTTTTCATTTGTGAACAGAATTTTGGCAAGCAGGAAAGAGCAGTTAGAGATCTGATGACAGAGCACTTCTTTGGGATGGTGCTTTTCAGCCACTGGTTGCTCACAGCTTGCAGCTGCAGCCTTTAATGGTGGAGAGCAGAAGCCTACTTCTTCAGCACTCAAATTTGCTGAAGAGAGGGTAGAGAGGAGTTTTAGTCTCATGTAGGCACAGAAATTGTTGGTAACCTTGAAGGCATGTTTTTTTTCTGTTTTTGTTTTTTGTTTTGTTTTCTGTTGTTGCTTTGTTTCCCTTCTTAATTTGAGCATTTACTTTGTGGGTTGAATCGAGATATTTTCTTTACCTGGTGTGAAATCCTAAGCCTCCAGAAAAGGCTTCTCTTGTCTACTATCTTGTGTCTGCATTTATGACAAGTGGATAACCCACAGAGTGGCAGGGTAGGCGCTTGTGTTACTTCACTCCTCTTTCTCAAGAAAACTTTCTTCAAAGAAAGTTTTGTTTTTTCAAAGAAACTTTTCTTTCAAAGAAAACTTTCCTCTCACTTTCTCAATAAACTTTCTTCAAAGATGCCTTTGAAATTCCCTCCCACCACTTCCAATGAAATAGTTAAATATAATGAAATAATTATTACTTTCCTTTCTGTCGATCTGGAAAAACACCTTTTTCAATAACAAAACCAATAGCTTTTCCGGTTTCAGAACAAAATGTTTTGATTTTTCATTTTAAGTGTCTGCTTCTGATGAAATTTATTTTGTCTATATAATTAAAATAGCTGCGAAATTGAAAAGCATATTCCAGTATATGTTTTCTGGAAGGAAAAATATCCTATTCAGACTGTCACGACTGTGACATTTTTTAGCAGGAAATACTGAAATACTTATTTACATTCCAAAATGTGAAGAAGAAAATCAGAATGAAAAAACTTTATTTGCCTCAACTCCTTTGTATAGGTGGGATTTTCTAGCATAGACTCTGAGCTCTTCCTGATGCAGCAACTTGAGGCTTGTACAGCGTAAAAATACTGTCAAAGTTGAGTAATGTAATTCTTCACATTCTTTTTCCTTATGATTGATTTGGCCATATGACAGTAAAATGACACTGTATTTAAGAAGAAAAGCAATAATGACAACAGGAAAAAAAAAGGCATTGAGGGAGGGGAAAAAAATCACTGTTTGGAGATTTGTTGACCAACAAAGCTCTAAGTTTAGTTATACTGCAGCTGCTCTTTGGCATTTTGCTCTTCCTATTACACTGACTGCTCTTTTTCAAACAATGAAAACTATATCTCTAAAACTGTATTTCGTTGTAGACCTAATTTTTCTAAATCTCCCTGGCCTTGGAATAGGTAGAAAGCACAGGTAGAGAGCCCTGTATTTGGAGACTGAGGGAGAGCATCCAGCAGTCAGGGGCTGTGCTGATTGAGCTGGCAGGTGCGTACAATAACCTTGGAACCTGGCCCACTGCTATCAGTTGCTTTCTTCTACTATTATCCCATTGTTTTACTCCAACATTATAGATGATGTTAGAGGGAGAATCTTTAGAGTACTGTTCTGTATCCCCTGAAAATTTGATGAAATAAAAAAAAAAAAACCTCAGGTGGATCAGGTTTTTAGGAATTAGTAGCAATGTGATATTTATGATGGCTGAGAAGTACATACAGGAAACAGCATGGAATGACTGTAGAACGACTCAATATCAATAATGTCAGTTAATAAAAGTTAAACTATCTCATAGTGGGATTTTTCTTAAGTTAGTATAATAGTCCCATGGCTATTGTATGGGAACTGCTGAATCATGGCCTGAACCTCTGATTGATCACCTGAGACGAGCAATGAGTCAGCCATGGGAGCACTGGTGAAGGCAATTCTCCTGTGCTGCCGGAAGGGGTGGAGCCTGGCTGCACCTCCCCTAGACCTATTTAAGAGCTGACTAGCTGTGGAGAAGGATCTCTTCTGGAGATCCTCTCTGCTGGAATTTTGTGAGTGGGCCTGGGATGTGGGTAAGCATCCTATCTTTTCTGCTTTGGTGTAATAACTGCGTAGCCAAGCTCTCTGGTACATCTCATAACTATAACATCTGTACATTCATTGATTGTACAGCTATACTGCAAGTTGTAGATTAACTAAACAGTTTTCAATACCAGTACTTCATGGGGGGGGGGGAGGGGGAAAAGGGGGAAGCACAGGAGTCCAAATCTTTCTTTTTAGGGATTCAATTACAAAATACTATCTTCAGCTGTCACCTCTTGAATGTTTTTATAAATGGTTTAAAATTTGTTTTGAGGAGACTGATAACCAGCGATATGCTTGATAAACTTGCAATGAATACTTATATGATATAGTGGCCTGCAGTATTGAAAAGTAGAATGTGATGTTTCAGAGAATTCCTCAAAATGTTATATCCTGTGTCCTTAGATTTTTTTCTGTGCATGACACTGAATTTCAGTTGTCCAAGAGCTGCCTTGTGATTTATTTAAAAGGAAGATACTTTTGTAAGTCTGTCAAGCACTCCCCTTTGTCTAGACAAACCTAGACCAAGTTTTGACACTTGCAGAGACTGATACGGCTGTTCAGTCCTTTTCCAAGCAATTTTATTAATTGCAGTTTCTAAAATGGCTTGGTAGTTTTTTCACTGGTGAATTTCTAACTTGAGAGTAAGTTGTATCCTTCTATTTGCTATGATTTTGTCAATCATTTTCTGAACTACAACAGAATATTCACTCTTCTTACATGATTACTTTCCTTTCCTAATTGGTTCCTCAGGAAATACTTTTTCAATTAAGTACTTCAGCTTTCAAGTGAACTTATTTACCAAATGGTCTTCATCATCCATTGTTTAACACACTCGACGCATTGCAATAGACTAGAGACAAACAATTTTCCTTAATAAAAGCCCTGGCAGCTTGGTCTCATAGAATTCTCATTTTGGTGATTTTATACTTTTGTCTTAATTATCCTTCCAGAAACTTTTCTGAAGATTTGTAGTTTACAACTCAGAATTCCCCTGTTTCCTTTTTTGGATGGAAAGGACGATATTTGCTACCCAGCCATTCTGTGATTATTTTTTTTAATGAGCTCTTCTGTATTCTTTGTTAAAAACTGCAGCTTTGCTTCTAAGAGATCTCCTGGAGGGATGCCATCAGTCAGGTGACATGCTGCTCTTTAATTTATCAGTTTAATTTTCCTACTCTTCTTATTTTGACAGCTCAGCCTGACATGGACTGCGCTTTATTTCCTGATAAGAGCAGGGCTTGGGTAGGTATCTCCACTGTATTTGATATTGTAATGCTATTTTCAATGGCTACAACTAAATGTCTTTCAGCTTTTCTTTTTGTATGGGTTATAGCCAGGTGTTATATTCTGTTAAATTCTTCTATGGCCATATTTCCTGAAAAAATCTATTTTGAGATAACACCCTGCCAGGCAGTCTGCTTAACTGGTTTCTGCTTCAGAGTTGTTGGTGTTCATGTACGGGCATGCAGGGTTGTGATGGGATTTTGGTTGGTCTTTTTCTCCCTCCCAAGTACAGAGAATATGACTCTTATTGAACTCCCTTTCATAATAGCTGCAACCTGACCCTGTTTAGTTCTTTCCAAGTTTCAAAGCTGTCCTCTCTGGGACACAGAGCTACTTTCTTGATTTTGACATCTCTTGCATATGTTTGTCTGACTCGAGCTCTGCTTGGCACATGTCAAACTTTCCCTTGCTTTGGGTGAGCCTCAGAACTTGTAAATATTCTGTGCCAGCAATCTGGTTCCACTTTGGGTTAAGTTGGAGACTGTTCCATTTAGGCACTCTTCACATATGTTCACTGAAGTCTAAGCCTTAAAATCTGTCCTGTATGCCACCTGTCCAAATGTCCGCTGGTTCTGTGTGGGATATTTGGTGTAACTTCGTTGATTCATGACTCTGAAGCAGAAGCCCTGTCATGGGAACAGTAGGCTAAAGTCTTTTCTCCAACAATGTGATTGTACGTTCCGAGGCCTCTGAATCTCACTTCTCATGATACATTATGCTGTCGTGGTGTTCTCTCTGCTCTGAAACATTTTAAAAATGCTTTGTCATTCTTTGAAACGTGTTTACATTATTTAATATCAAAGGTTTAAATAACTAATGTATTAATAACATTCTGAAATATCCAAATAGAAAATAATTGTGCAAAGATCAACTTTTAATGAGAAAGTAAAATTTATGTCTATAGCCTGTGTGAAAACAAGACTGCATCATTTCCTGCAAAACCTATTACTGTGTAGGGAGATTGTCACTTATCCCAACACAGGCTGTGCAAAGATCAATGTTTACCCTCCTCTGAATCACATATAAAACAAATGATGTGAAGAGAAGATTCACCATCTATTTAAAAACACTGGTTTCTATTTTGGACATAACACGTAAAATTTCTGTTTAGCAATTTCAGTTAATTGTTAGATTAACATTTTTGGGAACAGATTGCAAACTTCAAAATGGAAAAGATCATTTTAGGGAGGGAACCAAGGCAGCTGTCAGTGAGTGAAAATTAACATAAATTTGCATAACAGATGTACAGTAAGGTGTCTATGACAGACAATCGCTGAATATTAATGATACAGACCACGACATCATTTGCGTAAATGCTGTCTGCTGGGTATTGAAGCTGCTGCGCTATTTGCAGAAGACAAAGGAGTGCAGAGCTGAACAGATGCACCAAATACATCGATGCATCTTAATTTATGACATCCTCATGAAAGACCTTGTGGTGCGATTTCAGGTTTTATTACAAATAATTTGGAGATAAAGGAACTAAGTAATTATCTTTTCCACTACAGTCAGTTCTTTCAAAGGAAAGGGAAGCTTACTTGTGACAACCATTGTGATTTTTTTTTTTTTTTTTTTTTTTTTTTTGTGAAAGCCTCTTTAAAAAAGAAAGACCCCCATTACAAAGAGTCAAATATTCATCATTATTAAAAGATTAGAGCGTATTAGCATGCTTCATGGGACTTGCCACCTAACGTACCATCACCACAACTGGAGTCCTCCAACAGGCAATGCATTTAAATGACTCTGGAAGGGGTAAAACTGCAGGGAAAAAAATAAAGCTGATAAAGACTAGGAGAAAGAGAATTTGATACAATTTTCTTAGATAAACCTTAGCTATAGTTTGCTTTCAATCAATGGCCTTAGTCTTGTTAGAAACTCCAGGTACAACTGCAGTTTCTCAAAGATTTAGAGATATCCACTTCATATAGAATATTCTTATTACACTATTTCTCCAGCTAGAGAAAGTGATGGGAGGTATATTTTGATAACAGGAAAAGGCAGAATAATTTAGGCTCTGGCTATATAATGCAGTAAAGTTAACAAGTAAGGAAGGGATGAAAATAAAATACAAACACAAATCTAGACTTGTGTGCCATGTTTAAAGAAAATCATGCAAGGTAGGGGATGCTTCTCTGTTATTAATTTCTTTGGGCCTTAATGGATTCCTCTCCAAGCCTGTGCTACCATCAGAAAATGAATTGCATCAGTTGGTAGCACATATAGGGTTTTTATGTGCATAGTGTTCAATTTCATTCTTGTCAGCTAATCAGCAGCAGCCAGACTTTTTATTTCAAGGGATTTCCTTTTCCCATCTGAACGGAGAATGTAGCCCAGCAATCATTCTGCCGAGGCACTATGTGAGCTGTTATTTCCACCTGCTTTTTCCTCAGAATCTCTATCAAATCCTTAATCCAGTAACCTGATAAAATCCTTTCAAGGTCCTGCAGGGTCCATTGTGAAATTGTTCCTCTGAATGGTTTGTGAAATAATGTGGAAGTTACTGTATCCCAAAAAGTGCCATATGGTGATTATTTTAATGGATGCTTACTGTATGCCCAGAAGGCAGTTAACATGTAATTTCACATTTTGTGTGAAAGAATGGAATAACTGCAATCTGACTCTCTTCTGTCCGATTTTGCACCCAATGTCTTTTTCAGACATGCAGCTTTATTCTGTGTTTCAGCACACTAACAGCAGGTGATAAGCTGATGACCAGATATGCTAACAAGAGTTAATGCAGATAATCTCCCCTTTTTTAGCATTTCTCATGAATCCCCACTCAAAATTTAGTTATGTAGAGTGATGCAGGGCTGGGTAAGGAAGGACATCAATGGTTATCTCTTGTGTTTTATCTCATCTTGGCTGTGGATGGTTTGGCTTTGTTTAGCTGGAGTAAGGTTTTATATACCTGTAGGTAAGTGAACTATTTCGTTTTCTTCCCACAGCTTCTGAGCCTTCTTGACCAACTTTAGCTGCCACTGATAGGCAAGATGGGCCTTGAAAATAGCTGAGGCCTCATAGAAGAGAAAGAGACCTCTTCAGTGAGAACTAGTCTGGGACTCTTCCACAATTTACTGTTTGGCTTGCCAGCAGCCAGCTGGCAGGGTCTCCTGAGCATGAACTTCGCAAGCACATAGCTTGCAGTGAAATTTTGCTTGCCTGGCTCATGAGGGATAGGTGCTATAGAGGTATGGGTCATCTGAAACCTCAATGGAGCGGGTGAAATAAGGTTATTACAGTGGGATTCCTAGAGGAAACTTGTAGAGAGAGCATTTGGATATACAAGCATACAAGCTGTTTGCATCAGCCCTCCCCTTTCCACACTCATTTGGACTCAGTTGCACTCAATGTGCAGCTGTCTTAGCAGGAACTGGCAAACATCACTGGGGAGAAACCTACTGCTCTTTTGCTGAGGCCTCCAGGTTGCTCTGCTGAAATATTACCTTCTCATTGGACTGGGTAGACTCTGGGCAGAGGTGAAAGGGTAACATGACAGCCGGGGCACTCTGAACCTTACAGGGAGGTATTGTGAAAGTATTGCTGCCCTTGTGTGGAGAACTAAGTCTTGCTTTCAGGCCAGTGAACAGATGTCAGAGTCTGACTTCTCTAGAACCATGTAAGGTGCTAAATGCTTCTTTCTGGATCTACTCTTCTTTTTAGCAGGCACAAACAAAATAAAACATGACAAGTGTCTCTGGATTGTTTTTTTTTTTGTTTGTTTGTTTTTTTCCAGCAAATATAAAGGTCATTAATGCAAGTAAATTAATATTAGATTGAAAGCTCATCTCCAAAAGAAAATGATCAGTATTGACTGGATAAAAGAGCTGTGATGCTGGATGTTATGGGGTTTTGAAGAAAGTGTGAGCCCGTGTTGAAATGAGGACAAAAAGAGTCCATGAGAGTGGTTTGTAGTTTCTGTTAATGTTTCTCCTTCATATTTGGGTTTTAGTGAAAAAATTCTCATTCAACTGCAATTATTGCTTCCAGGAAACATCCAGGAGGTCTTTTTGCCTTACAATATAGCAAGTAACCATGTGAGAATAACAAACTAGTGAGAGGAACTTCTATGCTTCTGGCTATGAAGCCTGGTTCTGGTAGCATTCGCAAATGACTGCATTGTCATGGGATATAATAGGGCTTCTTTGTTGCCTGCCAAAGGGCTCCCAAAACCTGTACATCCTGTCACTGTCCATTTGCCAGCGTTACATGAAAACACTTGGCAGATAAAACATGAGAAGCTTCAGAGCTCAATTTGTTTGCTTTTACACTATTAGAAAACCATTGACTTCATTAGATTTATTCTGAATTAAGCCTGCCATAAGTGAGAGCAAAAACTGGTTCTGTAGAAATAATATGTATTTTATTCATTCTGTTTTCCTCTTAAAACAATTTGAGAGCCTTAGTAGAAGGAGCCGTAGGTTGATGCATAATATACTGAGCTGAAGAATAACTGAAATAGATTTATTTTTTTTCCTCTGCTGCAAGTCTCACTGGGTCACTTTTTGAAAACTGCTATAACGGATTTCAAGAAACAAATATTTTTTTTGTTCATTTGGATTCAGTGTTCAGAATGAGGTCACCTTCTGAGTGGTATCCTGCGGCTCAGGCACTCAGCAAGATGTGCCTGAGGAATGGGCTGCACAATTTAATAGCCTCTGTTTTGGATAAACAAATATCATTTTTATTTGAAATGTCATGAAAAGATCTCCTTCCATGCCTGAACAGATGGAAGCTATAGCATGGTGATATCATGTTTCCCCTTTTTTATGTGATACAGCAAGTTCCTCCTTTCAATAGTTGCATGTAAATAACAATTTACTATTGACAGTGATGAAGTTATAGTAAAGCTTCGCTGCTTGCATCTTTTTATTGTATGCTCTAAGTATATTCAATGGCCCTTGTTCCCAGACTGGAGTTAAAATCCCTTGGATTGAACCTTGGGATTGGACTGGCAAAGCCAGGGGAGCATGGGTTCTGTGAGCAGGGATCCTTTTATATTTTTGTTGCCCCTTGAGGAAACAAAGCCAGATTTCTGATGAGAGGCAGGAAGGATATCTTAAAGCTAAACTAGAAATATTATCCAAAATTCCTTTCCAATACAGTGCTTTAGAGCACGCTTTCTTCATCTGTAAACTCAGTAAAATAACAGTTTGGCAGAGAAGATTTAGAACAAGTATCACAGAATAGCTAACAAAGGCAGACTGGTATCTTGTTGCTTTATTTCTCAAATTGCTTATGAAAGAAGTGGTTCTAATTTTTGGTCAAAGTGAGGATGATGTTAACATACGTGCATCTGGAGATTGTTACAGGTATAAAATTACCATGGAGGGGAAAGATGGAGGCCCTGAAAAACTTCTGTGTGTAGAGGTTTATGAATAAAAAGTAAGGAGAAAAGGTATGTCAGCATGACAAAAATAGCAGATATGTAGAAATAAGAGAGACAGGAAACCTTGTTAGGAGACCCTTTAGAGAAGAAGCAGAAAAGGTATTTGGGCAGGAGAAGCATGGGAAGCTAGTACAGAACTTCAAACCAGGGAAAGCGTTCAGTGAGACGTGAGAGGAAAATGGTGTCAGAGAAACATATCCAGTGGATGAGTGGAGAGAAAATCGTGAAATGAAGGGAGAGAAGGGGAGTGAAATGTGAGAGTTACTGAAATATAATTAGTCTCCAGAGGACATAAAATGAAAAGGTGCAAAAGAGAAAACACAGTAAATTTTGGGCAAGCTGCGAGGATGCAAAGAGGAAGAGAATTTTTAGTGTGAAATTGATTAAATGCTACAGAAAACTTTGAGTTTCTTATTTAATGTAAGATTAAGTCCTAGTGAAGTAATGCCAACTCCACAGCTTCAGCAGAAGTAAATTCCAAAGCGGAAAAACAACCTGAAGTACCTTTCCAAAGCACACTAAGCAAAATTGGTGGGCAAACAGCAGTCCAAAAGCTTGGTGCATTGCATTTCTAAAAATTAGGATGTGAAATGCTGGTAAAGTAGACTGGGCCAAGATTTCTAAAACAGTGCTACTAAAAAGGGAAGGAAAAAAAAAAAAAAAAAAAAACTAATGAGAATGGCAAGGAAGTAAACAAAACCTTTTGAAGTAGAAAAATGTCTGGTCATACCTCCTTTTACTAGAATTTCCTAGTACTAGATTTTACTACTTTCTGTTAAAGTCACAGAAGAACAGTCTGCTGCCTGAAATGTTATCCCAGTTTTGAAAAACTGATAAAGTAATAAAAAGGCAGCAATTTAGACCTAATAAATGTGGTCAAAAATCCACTAAACACCACCTACCTATCTCAAGCCTGAATTGACCTATGTTATTCCTATTAACTAGTGGAATGTTCTTGGGAATCCCTGCCAGGAATAAGAAATGCAGCCCTGACACTGGGGCATACATGTCAGAAATGCAGCTGTGTAAATAGTGAATCTTTTGTTTTGCTGGTAATTCTGAAAAGTAAAGAAAGAACGATTCTGCATTGAGCATAAAGGAAATGTTAAGGTAAAATAATTCATATTTGGTCAAATTACTCGCTTTATATATCTATGGCAAAATTCATTGTTTAAATTGTATTTAGTTACTTTTACAGTTTTAAAATGTCTGCTAGAAATTTTCTAAGCAAAATACTATTTTGAATGAAGAAAATATAAACGCTCATTTTCTTTAACTATCAACGCATCTTTTAGGAGGCCTAGTTTATAAATCTGACAATTTTCTACAATATTGAAACTCATAAATATTCTCACAGTAGATTGTGGGCGCCGGGGGGGGGAACCTAGGGAAGTGTGGGTGAGGGCTCCTCACCCTGAGGGACTGATGAGACAGAGATACAATGGGTGTCAAGGCTGGAATCTGGTAGCACATAGAAGGCATAAGCTCTAAAAATTAAACCTATAGTATTTCCCATGGTCAGAAATGTTAGATATTTAGAAGAGACTTCCATCTTCAGAAACGTGAAGATTCAAACAACCTGGAAGCAGTTTTTCAGCTAAAAGCAGATAGATACTTTTCAATTTGTTTCTGAAAGACTTCTCTCAGAAGAGCTGTAGAGACTGTTTTTCAAGTTGTATTGGATTTTCTTATGTGACAATCTTTATTTCCATGCTTTATTACCCCTTTGTCAAAAAAAAAAGAGAAAAAATCCATTCAGCCCAAACTTCTTAGCTCAAAGCTTCTGAATTCCTCAGCAAAACCATGACTCTGCTTGAGGTGTCTCTGGGAATTATTAAGAGCACAGGCAGATGCTAAAATGCAAGCTATGCTTGGATGACTTGGAATCAGGTGCCCCATGGCTGCTTTTCTGTCTGTACTGCCAGTCCCTGGATTGCAGTCCTCTGCCTTTTTCACCTGTGATCCTTTGGTCTACGTGCATGAACAGAAGACAAACTCAGAAGTGTAGAAGTGTACTGCAGCCTTGTGCCACTTATAAACCAAAGGAAGAAGTTAATAAAGGTTGAATTTTTAAAACAGCAAACGTGCTTGGATGAGCCTGACAATGTACAGATTGTAGGTTTTTTTCCTAACTATAATTAATTTCAGAACTGTTTGTGAAATATAGATTTCCAACTACCTGTAAGACATGCTAGAAATTAAATCTTGCTTCTAATTGATACCTTGATTGTGGTGACTTCTTAATGAAGAATTAAGGAGTATTTTCAACTTATATTTCATAAATTCTTCGTGAGTTCCTCTTTTTTTTTTTTTATGGTCTGCTTCTGTCAGTCTTTCAGTGTTTATCCTTGATTTTTTTCTTCTCTGTGCACAATACGCAAAGATCTCTAGGTGACACTCATATTCTTTGAGTTGTTCTCTATGATGTGCAGGTGATGCATTTCCAAGGTCATGGTCCTTGTTGAAAAGAAGGAGAAAGGTGAAGGGCAGAAAATGATTTGAGTAACTAATTGCTGCAGATTCTGTTGAAACTAAAGCTTTTACTGAATAAGAATCTTTTCTTTATAATATGGAGAGTATACTTATGCTGGTATTGCCAGATCTAATCTACTGTTTTGAGAAATATAACAGAGAAATACAGATATTGTGAATCACGGGCTGACAAATATCAGAACCTGGCAAATTAATGTCATTGGTAAAAAATACTTGTAGAGATTTTCTCTCTTAAATTGAAATGTTGGCAAGAAAGGTATAAATTTCTGTGGATTAATTCATATTCATATTACGTAAGTATTTCAAAAAAGTGCATATCTAAAATAAAAAAAAAAAACACAAAGATTTAAAAATATAAATAGTAAAATGAGAAAGGTGGGTGAATACAAATTCTCAGTAAATTATCCCTACCTGGTCATATAATTTGAAATCGTTAAACAATTTTTTTTTTTATTTTATTCTGAAAATGTAGATTTTTAAAAATGTGTGATTACTGAGGGAAGAAAAGACAGTAATATGTTCTCAAGTTTAATATCTTCTATATTTCAACCCCAGGCTTTTGAGTTACTGGCCCTTGGAAGTTAATAAGCAACAAATAATAGACATGAAATGGAAAGTTCACTGCTGTGTAAAATTGACTGATTGTACTTCTTGAGGTGTCCTTGTTTCAGGTTACAAACATGAAGCACAGACTTGTATCAGTTGGGAGGGACCTCTGGAGATCATCTAGTCCAACTCTGCTAAAGTGGCTTCTCTGCAGTAGGTTACAAAGGTGGGTCTTGAATATCTTCAGAGAAGAAGACTCCATAACCTCTCTGGGCAGCCTGTTCCAGTGTTTTGTCACTCTCAGAGTAAAGAAGTTTTTCCCCAGATGGAACTTCCAGTACTCCTGTTTGTGCCCTTTGTCCCTGTTACTGGGCACCACCAAGAGCCTGAACCCATCCACTTGACATCTACTCATTAGGTTTGAAAAAACTGCTGTTGATCTCCACTCTGACTTTATGTCAGGATCTGTGCTTTGATCTTTCACATTTCACCAAAATAAGCCATCTTTGCAGGGGTGAAAATCCTGCTGTTGTTGTTGTCACTGGAACAGGCTGCCCAGGATAGTGGTGGGGGTGTTCAAGAAATGTGTTGATGTGGCACTGAGACACATGGTTAGTGGGCATGATGGGGATGGGTTGATGGTTGTCCTAGGTGTCCTTAGATATCTCTTCAAACCTTAATGATTCTATGAAAAGGTCTCTTTGTTTAGCATGAATTTATTAATAATTCCCAGTTTGGTTACTACTAAGTTAAAAAATTTCATGGTAAACTATTTTTTTTTAATTGTTTTGTCTGTGAAAGTCTTTTCAACAGCATCTTGACTATTCAGCATTCAAAGGATGCGATAAGTATGCTGATTCTAATAAGTGATCCACAATTGATCAAACCCCTCATCCTTCTTTTTTTTCCTGGAAAAACAGCTTTCACTTTGTTCAGAATATTTGTTGATTCAATTTCCTTTCAGGTGAACTCAATGTTTGAATTGTTAAAAAGGAAAATGTAAGTTCAAAACATTGCTGAACAGAACATGGTAATACATTTTTATTTACTGAAGACATACATACCTATACAGTGAGGGAGGGGGAGAAGCGTAATAAAATTAGCGTTTCATATACATTGCATTGATGATTCTTCACTCATGATAATTTACAATTATAGGGTCCAAAAATAATTTCTTCCTGGGTGTGGTTGTGACCAGTGTGATAGAGTTTTAGTATAACCAAATCATACCTCTGTCTTCTTCCTGGTAGATTATTTGGTGAATAGCACCAGATAATAAGCGATATTTTAGCTTGATGCAGGAGAAAACTCTCTCAAGAAGCAAAGAAAAGAATTGGGGTTGTGATATATAAATAAAATAAATAAATAAGACAATGAGCAAAACTGTTTTCAAGAAAGGGATGAACATCTCTTCTGGATGATCTGTGCTACTGCTCTTTATTAATGATGTGAAGTCATATGGATGACCTGAGACTCAAAAGTGAAGATTTAGTATTTCATTTTTGAAGTTTCACTTGATTTTGCTCGTTTCATTATTTTTGTTTTCTCATTTGTTTTCTTTTTGTTCTTTGGCTTTTTGTTGTTGTTGTTGTTGATCATGGTGTTTGTTTTGAGCTCTTGTTGTTGTATTTAAATATTTTTTTTTCTTTCCCAGTCCTCTGTTTTTGTGGCCACAGGAAAGTTTATTTTGTATTTTTATGTTCAGAATTTTGTATTCTAACCAGTATCTCAGGAGAAGGTTAGTTGGTTTTTAGGTTTTTTTTTTTTTTTGTTTTGTTTTGTTTTTTTTTTTTTTTCAGATGCACTGTGAACGTTATTTCCTCCAGAACAACTGCCCTGTCAGCAGTACAGTCAGCAATATTGCACTTTTTTTTTTTTTCCTTCGCCCCCTATGTTATATTGCAGTGCATTTTTGGAGCAATCTCCACCATAAATCTGCTCTCTTCACTTCTAGAAAAGCAATTTGCGACGTTGTATTTTCTTCCCAAACTTCACCAGGTACTATTTCTGTCTTGATGCAAAATAAATAACGGGCTCTGATAGAGACATCTATTTTGACAGTACTGATTAAATGGCACAGCTATGTCCCTTCCAAGAAGTAGCTCCTTTTGAGTAAGCAATTCATTTCAAATGGTAGTTGGTCTTGTTCTTCCACTGTGTAATCTGTTTTTTGTTTGTGTGTGTGTGCGTGCGCATGTGTGTATGGGCTCTTTAATCATAGCCAGCTCCATTGGTTCCAATTGATCCTTGGAACTGTGCCAGTTTAAAAGTAGGCTGAGGACAAGAAAATTAGATTTGTTTTTTTTTCTCTCTTTTTTTTCTTTCCCATCTCTTTTTTTCATTTATTTATTTATTTATTTATTTTAAACAAGAATTTTAGTAAGTACTGGGACCGTTCTGGGGGTGCACATGCTCATAACTGCATCACGTAACTTGATGCTCTTTTTTTTTTTTTCCTCCAATGTGGATGCATTGTAGCCATTGGGAATTGGCTACAATCAGAAACCTTCATCCTAGTATCTTCTAGATAAATATTATAGCAAGGATTAGTAGTCATCTATCATTTTAAAGAAGCAACAGGAATTAACAGCACTTTACAGAAATTGGTCTACCAGGGCTGTCCTTTTTCTCTGTTGAATTAGAATAGATTAGAATCTGCTATTTGTCAACCTTCCAACTCAGGGATTTACAATTGCTTTACCAATGTGAATTCTGTGAGACCAGTTCCAAAACTCTGATTTCCAACTGTGGGTCTGTATGGGAAAAAAAGTGTGATTTGTTTAATTACCTGCAGCAAGATCTACTTTTGTTCATGAGTACTCCCTGATGTCCACGGAGCGACCCTGCAGTATTCAGCTTTGGAGTATGGTTCTGAGCTGAGGGAGATGATGTCATATGCTTGAGCAGAACACAGATCTCTGTTCTAGAGGATTTGTGACCAAATCAAGGCAGAGCATAACAGTGGCTGAGTATCTGTAGGAGTAAGTTATACTGTTTAGACCAGGTCTGCTTTCCTGCAAAGCGCTACAGTGCATGCAAGGTACTTAGGGCTAGATAATGGGAGAGCTGCATGCACTGTGACACATACTGCATTTGACAGACAGGGTCTCTTCTCTGAGGAGAGTCTCTATTTCTGCTTTAGAGAATTTCTCTAATTACTTACATAAAATTCTAGATAAGCTGAAGTATGCAGATAAATAATCTTCTACATTGGATGTAAAGCTGTGATAGCTGTAGTATTTTTTTTCTTTCCATTCTCACTGTCATCTCATTCTGGATCATGTTCTTCATTTATTTTTAATCCTGGTATTTATGCATTGCCCCTTTAAAAAAAAAAAAAAAAAAAGTACTACAACAATTCTGAAGTCTAATTGGGTGGTTTCTCTCTCAGCTGCTTACCTTCCTTGGATGCCTATGACTTGGATCCTTGCAGAATTCAAAGGAATAGGTCCAAAATACTATAAGACTGAAGTCAAAATTATCTTTAACAAAGAAAAACAGCTACTGTTCTCTGGTGAAATGACAAATTTACTTACTCTGATGTTACTCTTGAACTCCTGGAAGAGGTCTATAAAAGTGAGAGATGTCGTGTAGGTATAGCAAGGTTCCAGTCCTGACTTGTACACATAAATCTTGATTCAACTTCATCAGTCTTAATACTATGATTTCATCTGTGTGTTGATAGTCTTGAAGCCAGCTTTCTCTGAATACTGGTTCCAGCTGAAATCCTCTCAAACTGACTTCCAAGTTTGTGGCAAGCTGTGGAGAAGAGGATTCTCGGAGGAGGGTTCTAGTTAGAGTTAACTAAGCTCCCTTAGCAGCCTTGCATAATTTCCCAACCATCTATTTGTATTAAAGAAGCAAACTTGGTTTGAAGATTACTTTTGGCTTCTCTCTTTCCCAGAGTGTTAAAGGTCAGTGCCCTGCTGATTCTGGCTTGCCTGAGCCTTCAGGCCATTCATGATTAGGCTTATAACTGCAAAGTCTCTGTCCTTGGGAGCAAAGGGAAGTGCTGCAATGCTGATCAGCAACACAAGAAGGTGGTCAGGGGAAACACCAAGGTGAAAAATAACAGTTCCAGAGTAATTTCATTAGTGTTGCTAATATTCAGAGTGCTCAGGGCAGAACTTCTGCAAATCTCATGCATCAGAGTAAGATTAAAACTGAATGCTCAACCCAAATCCTGTGGTGATAGAGAGGAAGAAGTAATTCCACTCTATGTGAGGACTTGCTAGGGAGGCCAAAAGGGCTGTTATCTCTCATTAGCTCCAATGAGAAGAGTATTTACTTCTGGCCACATGGTGTGACAATAATTTTCTCTGCTAGAGGAAAGCATCCAGCCTGAATCCAGACACATTCCCATCATTTCCTAGAGCCCAAGAGAGCATTATTTGCCTTAGATTTTGTAACCCTTTGTTCTCACTTCTGCAAACAGTTGAGAAAATATCCTTGAATATGTTTGATGACTCTGAATTTTCATCTTAGCTCTTGCCTCTTATCTCTGGGTCCTAATAGAAATCTCAGAG
>NW_024884475.1:13135231-13295561 GCF_019232065.1 Centrocercus urophasianus | reverse complement strand
TTGAAAGAAGCTAAGGAAGGGTCAGCATAGCTGAGAGGTATCATGGAGAAGATGGCAGCAAGGGTCATTTTGATTGTACAAGGGATTATCCTAACCCAGTTGGATGACAGTGAACTGATTACCTTATCTTTACAGTGAACATCAGTCTAGGCCTGGAGTTTCTTGAAGATCTTTGGGCAGGGAGTATCTTTCTGTGTATTAGAGCAGTATGTTAAACTGTGGGCCTCTGTTCTTAATTGGATCATCTGGATGCCTTTGCACTGCAAATAAAAGTAACCAGAGCTGATGCTTGGAGTTAGGTAACTGTGTGCATGGCTTCTATTCTGAGTAGACATTTTCTTCTTTGAGGGTTTCCCTAACCCGTATGAATGTTCCCTCTCTTTGTTTAGTAAAAATTGCTCCCATGGACCACTGCCTCTTGAATTATCCATGAGTTTCCTTACTCTTTGTACCATGGAGAATAAAGCTTGTGCAAAGGATACATAGGATCCATGCAGTCAGATCAAACGGGAGAGTCTGCAGATGTTGCAATTGGTCTTGGGCTGGAGTTTTCCTTGTATCTCCATTTTCAGAAGCAATTGAAAGTTCTCTTTTTGAGGAGTGGAAAAAAGAAAGCGCTGTACTATCTTGCAGAAGCCTGTGATTGATGCATACAGAATAACACGGCTTCTGTGGCTGTGCTTGGCTTGCAATAGAAATGTGGAACAGTTCTAGAACTTCACTGTGAAGATGCTAGATGTAGATGATAGATTAGCAAGGATGAATGAGCTGTTTTCTCCTGCACATGATGACACTAAATGATTCCTTCCTATCTATACCACATGTTTTTATTAAACTTTACACAAAGAAAGGCAAAACTTTACTTAGAACAGGTGAAATTATAGTACATCCTATGGAATCCATTTCCTAATTTCCATCTTAACCTGAGGAAACCCAGAGTTTGATCCAAAGGGCAAAAAAGTCAATGGAAAAAACTGCCTGTTGAACTGAACAGATTTTGCATTAGGCTCATGAGGATTAAAGGGCTTTTTACATTGGCCAAGCCTTGAAGATTATTAATTTATGAGAGTGAAGTTCAGTCAAAGTTAAGTGCTCCTGAAACACCCTATCAAAGTTTTCTATTTTAATAAAAAAGTAAAATTTAATCCCCCTACTTCGGAACAGTTGCCCTCTGAAACATAGCCAAGCTGTTTCGTTAATGTTAGACCATCAATTTAAAAGAAACAATGTATATTTTGTGAGGGTGCGTGTGCAGCAGGACTTAGGAATTTTTTTTATTTTAGTGGAACTTCTGACAATTAGGAAGCAATTACATGTCAAACTAATTATGGTAGCATTTTTTTCCTTTAAATAAAACAAACCTTATGTTTTGAAGTGGTTCCAGTACATTCAAAGCACTGAAATTGGGCCTGAAAGAAAGCACTCACATCTGCCTCTCAAGGTCTACTCTCCTTGTAAACTCATGAATAATCATTGTCACCAGCTTATCACTGTCAGATTAGGGGCTTAGTATTACATTTTATTTAAACCTGATCCAGATGGCTGCCAAGAGATTTTCAGGCAAATGAACTGTGAGGCAGACTATCATCAAGAAACATTTTATTGTTTGTGCATATGAGTGCATTGCAAGTCTCCAAAGTACTTTACCCTTGCAGCTGACAAAGTTTTTGTTGGTTTTAGGTTTTTTTTCACTTTGGAACCTATCAACTTAATTTTCATCCAGCCATTTGTCAATATTCTTTTGAAGGCAGGTGAATGCATCTATGACCTCTCAGTTGTCAAATATTTAATTTACTTGAATTTTTCAAGTCATTTAATTAACAAGATATATTAGAAACTTAGAATGTGAGCAGGAGTCTGGAAGTTTTGCATGTCTTTCTAGACATGATTTTTGAGGAGCAGTGAGTTTCCATAACTTGTCTCCATTCAAAAATTGCCTACTCAGCATGATGTGTGAAACAGCAGTTTTCTTTCTGCTGATTTTTGTGATTCTTACTACTCAGTGCTTACATGTAATGTGCCGAAAGTAACAGAGTAACATGCCTAAAGAACATGGAGAGATTCCCAAGTGTAAAAATATTTATATCATCTTCATTTGCAAGTCTTGATGGAGAACAGTAGATCTGAATATACAACTGATACATGACTACAGTATCACTTTATAGCTAAATCAGCATACCCTTTGTTTCTGAAAGGTATGCTTGATTCTATTTTGAACAGTGCTGTGTGTGTGAATGTACGTGATTTGTCTCTGTGCAAGTGAAATTAATAGTTCACTTTCATTTCTGTAAGTGTTGCATTAATTATGTCATATTTTAATATTAAATAATACTGCTAGTTCCAAACCCAGCTCAGGAATGGCTTTGTCATCAGAAAAGTTGTTTTTCCAAAGCTTGGTTATGTAAAACCACTTCACTGGGGAAAAAATTGCTAGCAAAAATATGTTTGTTTCCATTTTATTGAAAAGATCTTGAAGTTACTAACTAAAAAAATTAGTTCAATTTTTCTTTTTTTTTTTTTTATTTTTTTTATTTGTTAAAAAGCTTTTTTTTTTTTTTTTATTTAAAATTTGTTAAAAATTCACCCAGAAAAAAAAAAAAAAAAAAAAAAAAAAAAAAAAAGGGCCTTTCCATCAACGCTAGACAGTGAATGTAAAAATTTCCCAAAAACAAAATACTTCAACTGCCAAACTTTCTCACATTTCAATAACGGTACAACTCCATCCTGAAACGGTACAACTCCATGCTAAAAATAATGTTAAAAGAGGTTGTTCATAAAACAAAACTCAGAAAAATTAAAGAAAATTCTGCAGTGAATCTGTTATCTTCATTTGTTTATAGATTTCTAGGGATGCCTATGGATCGTGACACTTGACATTGCCTGTTGATATGAGTTTCATTTCCCTGTGGAAAAAATAAATGCCATTTATGATGTCAGTGAAAAGTGTTCAACCAATAAGAATGCCCTGTCATCTTCATCTCTCTGTCCTCTTCCTTATGCCTTTCTCTTGCTTCTGTAAGGAATAATTTTCCTTTTCTATCCTTATAATTTCAAGTAAAGTCCTGCCTAGCAATATTTTTTTTTTCTGCCAGAAATTGAGTCTAATAAATTAAAAATATTATAAATTCCATTTGCCATCCCAGTGAATCTAACTAATATGTTTGAACCCTTGTACTCTCCTGGAAATGTTTTATGTGACACAAATTTGAATGCATCTGTGGGTGCTTGGGAAGCAATTAGAAACTGTGGCTGTAAATCCACTATCAAAGCTGGTTCTTGGTTTCTGAATGTGGTGGGGTACTTGAAAGATAGGAAGTAGCTACTGACAGCATTGCTCATTTCTGTATGTAACTGATTTAAATGACACTTCATTTCTGCTGGGCTGCACAGACACAGGTTGCTGTCCATCCTCATAAGCAAAGCTCTGACGGGGCTTGACATTTCCCTTCATCTCCTACAAGCAATGATGCTCAGTCATGCACTACTGGGGCCGTCTGTGAAACTTGTTTCTTTTACAAATCTCTCTAGATACACATTGCACTGTTAGGGGCACACTGTCTTCCTGCTCTGAGTTGTAGTAAGAGCGTATCAAAGACTTCAGAGCTCTGAAGTACCCTTCATTCAGAAATAGCTACACCTTTCAAGTTGAGCACGTCTCAGGACTTGAATTATGCTCCTTGAACATCAGGAAAGAAATGCTGTGCTGGCAACACGTGCCCCAGAATCAATATTTGAAGGTGGTGCGTTCTTTTCTTCACCACAGCTTTTCATGCTTGTGTTAGTACTCTGGTTTATGTGGCAGGCAGTGTTCAGCACAGCTAGTGAAATCCTGGGCAGTACATTCTTCTTGTGATTAGTTTGAATAATAAACAGCTTTCACAATTGCATATTTATGTTAGTATTAATAATAACTGACATTTACAGAGCAACTTGCATCCTCAATTTTTTTTTTTTAATCAAATAGTAGACAGAAATCATAGAAACATAGAATATCCTGAGTTGGAGGGGACGCATTATGATCATCAAGTCCAACTCCTGACTCCACGAATGATCCTCCAAGAATCAGACCACATACCTGATAAGATGAAGGCAGTCATTGGCAGGTGGGTGTACTGCACAGTGCTCTTAGTAATGACCATGTGGACATTTACATCTCCAGCAGCATTCCTCATTGTTGTGGATCTAACATTCTCTGTCTCTGTTCTGCTGTCAATCACCTTGTATGGGAAATCAGATAATTAAATGAAGCCCTGCCACTCTCGTGCCCACAGATCCAATGCAGTAGAGCTCACTCTGTCTGCACACTGCAGGATGGGCACAACTTCTGGTAGGAATTCACCACCTTTTCTATTAGAATCCATGAGCATTTTTTCTCTCATTTATCTGTGTAGCACCCAAAATGGGGAAATCCCAAATGGCTTTTGAGAAGATCTAGTGGTATTATTAAAAAAAAAAAAAAGTCCTGGAAGAAAAAGCCATCTTCTAGCTGTCAGACATTATAACTGTGTCATATTGTTGCATCATTTTCCTAGACACCTGCACTTTGCCACTGCTAGAAAGAGGGAACATGAATCAATGGACTTTTAATTTGACTCATTACAGCAGTTCTTAAGTTCATATGTATTATTCAAATACTTAAGACCCAGTGTCTGAGCAGAGCACACATTTTACAGCAGGTCACACATGTTGATCCATTTGACCCAATTGAAATATACCATTCCTCAAACCTCCTGATACCTGTTTATACTGGAGTTGTGAAATCAGATACAGGCAGCAGATATCTCAGAAAGTTTTACTCTGTCTACTGACCTCTGTCTGAAAAAAACTAGTTTGGCACAACAAAGATTGATATGTTGCCTACAGAAATTTGGATAGAATTCAGCTTGGCTAATGTTAGCTGTTCAAGGTTAGGTGTGCAGCCTGAAGTCCTCATTTAGCCTCCCTCTGTGGCCAGGAATGAGAGACAGGCTCTTTCACTTTAGGGCATGCCATTCATCTTATCCACTGACTTATGAAGAGAGCAAGAGTAACTCGGGCTAGATGGTTATATGTAGTTGTTCCTCTCTGTTGCTCCTTCATTTGGTTTCCTTCCTTTATAGGAAGCTTTCCACCTGTGTGTGTGTGCGTATCAGTGTGTCATAAGTGGACTGAATTATCCAATATTAGCGTCACACACAAAATCCCACTCATGACATAATTACACTTTCCTATGTAAACCTACATCCAGAGATCACAGAGCACTCTGCATGCCTATGAGCTTTTTTTATTATTATTATTTTATTTTTTTTGTAAATGGTTGCAGGGTGATCAATTAGTTCATTTTATCAAAATTATTAGTTCATTTCATCGAAAGGAATGAAGAAGGAATGGATCCAATAGTGCTAATTTTTCTCTATGAAAAGAGGTGTGTTGGGGGGGACTCTCATTCGTTTATTAGATGAAGATGTCATGTAAATCTCAAAGTGTCACTCTTCCCAACAATATCATCAATACAGTCAGAAAATAGGATTGTTACTTATCCTTTAGCATAGTTCAGTTTGCACTGCTTGTGTTTGTCCAGAAAATACTGGCTGGAGTTTGCAACATCCTGTGCAACATCAGACATGTAGCCCCTGATTACAAGATAGTGCACTGCCTGGTGTGTTGATGTGCAAATAGAAGCAGCAGCTCCTCAGGTGTATTATTCCCAAACTCAAAAGCACTGACTAGGGTTAAAGGACCTGTCAGATGAAACAGAGGAATTCAATTTGTAACAAAAGAATGTCTTCAGGCAGTTGTTTAGAAATATCACTAAGATTCTACAGATTCCCTTTATCCTCTGCTGCAAATGGCAAAGGAAATTAACTGGCTAGAGACCCATTGGTGAGCTGATTACCTAACCCTCAGTGAGTGAATATTGAAGTTGCTGATGTTGCCAAGCAACTGCCTGCGGTTGGCAGCGGCCAGAGCATGCACAAGCATTCACTTGGAGAAGTATTTTGCAACAAAGGCCAGCTCAATTTACTACCATGCACTACCATGCACAGTTAGCAGGACAGTCAGGTCTGGCCTTGAGGTGCAAGTAGCTCTATTTTGGTTGTGAGAGATCTTTGAGAGCCACTGAAGGTCAGCTGGAGAGAGATGGAGTAGCAATTCTCCAATCAGCACAATCAGACTAAAAGGAAAGATTTTTGAAAGCAAATATGGCCTGAATTTTTAAGTATTATAAATGCAAGACTGAGTTCAGTAGTTTTTCTTAGTGCTAGTGGATGAATGAGAAGATTTATCTGTGATTTATCATGCCTTGGACAGATCTCTGTCACTGAACTCAATTGGCTCAGTGGTATGTGTCCTTACACACCTCTTATTCTCCAGAGCTGGGTACTTGCCAATAGGCAAACTGAACTGGGAAGGACTCTGGACTCCTGACAGCTCATGAGCCTTGGTCAAGAACCTTTTGGGAGACTGCTGGTCAGCCCTGGCCAGGAACAGCTGGGGCTGTTCAGGAATTACACAACTTATGCCTAGTGCCCAAGAATGCTCCCTAGCATGTATATTAGTATAGAAGTAGCTTATGATACTGCTTTCTCTGTATTTGTAGTCTAGTTTTGCATTTGTAGAGTGGTGGAGGCCCAATTCTGCATGTGTTCTTCTCAGGTCACTGCTAGATTCCATTTGTCCTGAAGTTGTCAACACCGTCAGATAACTGATATGACACAGCAATAGTGTGTTACTCCAGCATAAAGACTGCAAGGCTAAGCGAAGTCTTCCAATGCACCCTTGCTCTGTATGCAAGTCTCTTGCACTTGTGAACCTCACTCTGGCAATAGTGGTCCGTATGACCTTGGGAAATTTATTTAATCTCTCTGCTTAGTCTTCTCATCCCAAATGGATGCCTCATCGGCATGCTTTCAGGATTCATTATTGAACAGATAGCACTGCTGTTTAATCTCTGTATTATAGTAGCATCTGGAGGTCTCAGCTGAGAGGCGATATATAAATACTATGTGAAAGACAATTTCTTCTCAAAGACCTGCCATTGTAAGCAGAAAAGCAGCACTGCAGGCTGATTTGCTTCAAATCACGCAGGGGAGTAGTATCAAAGCAGTATCTCCCGTCTAACTTGTGACTGCTGAAACAATAGAATTGATACAGTCTTTACATATATGAAGAATAGTATGTACCATAGGAGACTGTGTACTTTAGGAAAGAAGAGTCATCCTGAGGATAGATAGAGATAAAAATATGGCTTAAAGCAGATATGTTTGTAAGACATCAGTGAATATCTCCTAAAAATGTTTCTTAAAGAGGCCTATTCATGAAAAAGTGATTTGAAGTGAAACCGATTATGTAGATTCCATGACAGTCGTGTATACTGACGTTTCTCAGTGGCATAGGATATAATACCTTTTCAAAATATTTTTTCATTGAAAATTTAAGAATTGTGGAAGCTTTTGTAAAATCGAGTCTGTTTTTATCTGTAAGGTATATAACAGGAAACACTTTAGAAAATACAAAGCCTAAACAATCAATACATTTGACCATTCAAACATTTCAATTTTTCTTTCAAAGCTCTTTTCAAGAATGGCTTTAAAAGCTCAGAATGGTTGTTGACTTTTATTTTATTTTTTAAGTTGACTAAAACATATGAGGTTGCATGTAAAAGAAATTGTTGAACATAAAATATTTTACTTTTTTTTTTTCTTTTCTGAAAATAATTTGAGACTGACCTGAAATATACTACATTTTGAACTACAGTACTGAACTAACTATATTTTATAGGATATTCTTTTCAAATTTACTTCTTCAGGCAGACTATTTGAGTCCTACATTCATGTTTATCATTGATTGTTAGTGGCTATCTGAATGCTTTATGATCTTGATTCATAAATATGTCTCTAGGAAGGAGAGAAAGTGTCTGGAGTCTTGCATGTTCTTAAATTTTTCCCATGCTGGCCCAAGTCCAAACAAGATATTGTCCTTTTTCATTACACTTTATATACCTAATTAAATTCAAATTCACATAATCACAGAAGACTGCATTTCTCCTCCTTTTTTTTGCCAGATCAAATCATGGCTTGTTCCCTGTGCTCCTGAATGTGGCACCTTCCTATCAAAACCCTGATTTTAGATCCAGAACTGAACATTGATCTTGTCCAGAGCCATCTGAGGTCAAATTGCAACCTTTACGTAATCAGGGACTTTTGGATCCATCTCTGAGATTTCAACAGAAGAGCAACAGAAGGTGCTCTTCTACCAGTGAAGCTACTCTGTGAGGCAGCAACAAAGCTGTTATAAAATTGAAATTGTAGTCTGAGAGCAAACTCTTTTATTCCTCTGGATAACAAGTACTTCAAAGTTTATAATCTGGCAGTAGTTCATCTGGCATGTAGTATGTTTGGCAGAAGCTTGGATATGACCATTAGACCTAAAAAAAGCCCTTACCCATGTCACTTTGCTAGCATGAAAAGAATGGTTGTGAAAGTTAGAAATTGTAAGTTTGTTAAGTCTTAGATATGGATTTCTTTTTTTAATTTGTTATTTGTTGCCTTATTAAGGGTACAACAATTTGCACTAGCTAAATGAAGAAATAAACAATACAAGCATTTAGCAATCATCACAAGACCCATACCCTCCAGCAAACACATTTAACTTCAAGATGTTTCACTGCAGTTTATGGAACTACTCACATTTAAGGAAGACATTTCTTCGGGTGTTTTGAAGATGGACAAAGTGTGTAAGCAGCATCTTTCTCAAAATAGCAGAGCGAGCTAACAGCAAAAGCAACAGGCACATATTCCCTTGAGTCTCCAATTAGTTTACTATCCTCTGATGCATTTGTCTCTCCAAGCTGATTGTATTTTATTTGGATACATGATTACATACATTAAGAGAAATTAAGAGAAACATGGAGGAAAAGAATGAACATATTCTTGGAATTAAAGACCTGAGGAAAGACTATTGTGAACAAAAATGCTTCCCTGATCTGCCACACCGTCTGCTTACTTGATATTTAATTCAATTTTGCTGCTTTGTCAGTCAGAGCCTCTGTGTGCACACACAGTGAGAGGATGAAATATTAGATTTAGAGTAAAATGGGGTACATAGGCACTGGCTTCTGTTTTTCCAGGGCCATCTTCACAGGCTATGTTATCAAGGTGCAGAATGGTATTACCACAAGGCACAAATGGCTGTTGCTTCGCCAAAGCCCACATTACTCAGTGCTGAACAGAGAGATTTCCAGCAGTGAATAGATCAGGTCCATGTCAAGACTTCTTGGCTTCATGTGATTGCAGAGCAACACCAGAACAGAGCCTTTTTCCTTGAAGTTCCTGAACTTTAGAGTCATCTTTCTTGACTCTTCCATTTGATTCACTCAGTGTAGTTTGGGAAACTATACTTCAGATAATGGTTTTTCCTTCTTGTTTTCTTGCTGTAAAGCTGCACAGTGAGGCTGGGTTAAAAAGAAAGGAGGTGTGAGTCTACATTATTTCGTTCTATAAAGTGTTTTCAGGTACAGTTTATATCACTGGATTTGGGTATGTGAGAAAATTGTGAAAAAAGATTAAAGCACTGATATCACTGTTTCAGATGTGTTAGAATACAGTCTTCAGAGGTGGCTAAAAATTAGCCATCACCAATGTTTTTAATAGATCTTGGTTTTCTGATTTTTATGGAGAAAAAGACGCCAAAAAGTTATAGAATCATAGAATGGGCTGAATTGAAAAAGACCACAATGATCATCCAGTTTCAATCCCCCTGCTATGTGTAGGGTCACCAGCCACCAGACCAGGCTGCCCAGAGCCACATGCTCTTGAATGCCTCCAGGGATGGGGCATCCACAGGGCAACCTGTTCCAGTGCGTTACCACCCTCTGTGTGAAAAACTTCCTCCTAACATCTAACCTAAATCTCCCTTGTCACAGTTTAAAAAAAGCCAAATGTCTCCTCTTCTTCCTGTATTGCCTGGAGGGTTCAGGAAATTATAGACACATAGGTCTTGATTCTCCATTACTTATATAATCTCTGGTAATTCTTTGTTCCCAAGAGCTCTTACAATGAACACTTCTTGAAAAAGAAACCATGCATCATAGAGAAGGATCATAGAATCATTAAAGTTGGAAAAAACCACTAAGATCACCTACCTAGCCCAACCACCAACCCATCCCTACCATGCTAACTAACCATCTCCTCAATGCATCATCTCCAGTTTCTTAAACATCTCCAGAGATGATGACTCCACCACCTCCGAGATGGAACCAAGTGGCAAAATGTGAAGTCATAAAACTAACAGTCTCATGAGGAAAACAATGATATTTCCTTACAAAATTGTCTGGATTGTCTGGCAAAATATACAGAGGTGTAGGTCGTTTTAATGAAGGCATTTGAATACCTACTAATCATAAAGGCATTTAGTTTTTGTACTTGAAAAGAACATTTTAATGAGTATGGATTCACACAGTTCACTTCTGTATTAAAACCGGAAAGATGATCAAATCATCAAGCTCCTGCTGACACAGCTGAAGCAACGCTAACACAGCTGGGAATTTTTTCCTAGAATTCCCTGGTGTGAAAAGGCTGGGGATATGCTAGCACTAATATCTTAGAACTTAACACTCCCGGACTTTTGGGAAATGCAATTCAAACGTAAAATTAGATCTGTATGGTGGTTCAGAACTTAGATATGCATTTTTCAGTCCAAGCTAATATGCAATTTAAAATCATTCTAGAGGAGATAAATTTAAATATAACGAGTAAAGTGTTTTGCATTTTGAGTAAGATAACTTTAAAAGGCACATGTGAGAAAGGAAAGCTGTATCAGAAATGAAATCTTCTGCCAAGTATCCTCGATGTCTACAAATTAACTCAGTTATTAATGTTTTGATTCATTGCAGTTTCTTTTCTATACCAAGTAATTTCAAAGTCATAACCTGACTTCTCTGTTTTTTCCTTTGCTCACCTATCAAAAATTTGATAGTTCATGCAATCTATATTAAAGCTACTCTACTTTTGGGTTTGCTGAAGTTTGAGCAGCAATAGTAAATGCTAGTTCCTTTTAAATAATTAATTTATCTAGCTATCTGTCTTCTGCCTGTCGTATACAATGTGATGTGTCTTGAATATTCTAGAGCATGGACTTGTCCTAGGAATTTGAGAATAACAATTTAAAAGATTTTCAACAAATGCTCTGCAAAGATCACTCAACATAGAAAAATTTTAGTAGAACAAATGAAAGAATGTTTATTTATTGCTACAGAAAATATTGTGATGTGGAAAAGAAAAGAGACTTGTCTTAAATTTAAGATTAACTTTATCCCCTTAGCCTGAGCCTTTAATCTGTAGAAAAGCCTGAGGATTTATGAGTGTTAACAGACCTGAATTTTTTATTTCTCCTTCTTTCTTTTTACTTGTTCATTTTCCATCCGTGTGTCCCCTAAGAACCTGAGAGCTATGATTGAAAGGAAAGATATGGTGATTTATTTGATATGTCTTTATTCTGCCACACAGGTAGCAGTACAGTTAAAACCAAGGTGATTGCAAATGATTTAGCTGAACATAAAGTTTTGAAATTCAATGGCACTGAGTGTGCAGCTGATAGCAATACCTGGCAAAGCAAAAACGTTTTAAATGAGCACTGTTAATCTTTTAGTACTGTGTCAGTCTATGACCCTGAGAGGTGATCCACAGCTTTTTATGTTCAAAGCTCCTACGCAATTTTTTCCTGCTTCCAATAAAATCAATAAAGATGATTATTCTAAATGTGAATATTTTGAAGTATATGCTAAAACATACATTTATTATTTCTCTAACTTCTTAATTATTCTTTATTGAAAAATACACTTGGTTTTCTAATATGTGAACTTTGATTCAGATTTTCAGTTGAAGAAAGAAACTGAGGTCTTCATAAGGTCATATTCTAAGTATGGGCTATTGTACGGGGTTTTTGTTTGTTTGTTTGTTTGTTTGTAAAGAATCCTCCTCTAATAGCTGCATACAAAGACATTTGAGTTTATTTCCAAGTTCTTCATCTTCAGTTCTGCTAAAAGATTTGAAGCTTCAAAGTTAAGGTCAGGTTAAATACACTTACTATTTCCTTTTAAAACATTTTCCAATCCAGTAGATGTTGTTGGTTTTTTTACAGATCATTCCTTTCAAGCAGTTTTCCATGTGTTCTTGAAAAGAGTTTATGTCCTAACACCTTGCTTCCAAATTGAATGTTATGCCTAGAATTTACATTTTGTAACATCTAACACATAAGCACCCATGTTTTTCAACTTACCTGCTCCAAAAGAGATTGTACGGCTGTTTGTCCTTGCAAATTCACTGGAATAAACCAGAAATAATTCCACTAAATTTGATGCAGTTACAGTCATAACTGTATTGAATGAGGTCTTTCACAATAGGTGCAATTAGCTCCTGATTGATGTAGGAAAAGCAATTTAATAACTAATGAATATTTGAGAGAGACTTGCTGAAGGAATGTAAATGCACTGTAAATAGATTCACTAAAAAACAAATAGGAAAACATAAATCAGGAGAGGAAAATAATAAAAAATTCACTAACATAAAGACAATAACAAAGAAGTGCATTTTAAATTCAAGAATGGTGTCTTCTTTTGCTGGAACATTTTTTCTAGTAAACTCACCCCAAAACTTTCCTCTTGTCTCTTGTATCATCTATTTATTTGAATCATCCTGAACAATTGCAGTCTTCCTGTACTCAAACCTCACTTACTGAAACACCTGCAAGCTTCAGTTCGCAATTTTTTTATGATAATTCAATAGGTGAATGGGCACATGAGTGTTTTGATATTCATATACAAGCAAGCACTTATTGGGTAGCGCTACTGCATCTAAATGAATATTGGACAAATAAGATTTTTTATTCCTCCCCAAACTTGAACACTGTAGCAGAAAGTAAAAGTATAGGTTCTCTTATTTGATGGTTTTACAATGTTTGATATTTTATCTTGTAGAAGAACAGGAAGTTTCACTGTGGCTTATGTTGAAGGGAATATCTATAAAACCAGAGAAAATAAACATCTGAAGATTCAAGTACAACATTTGACAGGAAGATAAAATGAGGGATTAATTGGTTTCAAAGAGAACATGTGAAATGTATCTCATTTCTGTAATAAATGTGCTCAAATGTCACAACAAAGTTGAAAAAAAAGGGAATGAAAAACAAAGAAGGAAAAGGAAAGGGAAAGAAAAAGGGAAAGGGAAGGGGAAAGGAAAAAGAAAGGAGAAAAATCTTTGCCAAATCAAACCAGAATAAAAGCTGGAAGGAGTTTTCTGCTATAATCTCAGTGATGTTGCTCCTGTAATTCTATTTGGCAGTGGAAAAGATAATTGCATTTTCAACTTTGAACCCTTACCATCATTCATTTCTGTACCATGACCTCAAGAGTCTGTTTGATTGCCAGCATACTGAGGTACAGAGAGCAAAGAAGTGGGAAATGACACAGCAGAAATCAAATTGCATGAGTCATTTTTTTTTTTAATTTCCGTTATGTTCCTTATATAATTTTGATGGCAGTAGACCTAAAGTTAATGAACAGTAGTAAAAGCATCTGCTCTAGCTATGTCAGTAGATTCACCTCTGTGTTCACAGCTGCAGCTCTGCAAAATTTAACCAAGGTCTCTTTGAAACAAGTTTTAAATGAGCTAAAAAGTACTGGAATTATATAGCTCATGAAGGATCTATATAGTGTTGTGGTACCATAAATAAATGCTGATATTTCCTCATTAGTGACTACAACAGCAGTAGGTTAAAAAAATTGGAAATTCTGCATTTTGCACCTCCATTAGGAGCCTGTAAAATATTTAGGAGGTTAAGCAAAGTGAGCAACTGGAATACTGTGAAATGTTCACTGTTCCTTTTACCCAGATTACTAAAGGTAAATACCACCTTTTTCTCTCAGTGGTGCCCAGACATTCCAAAGAGGAGAGAAAAGCCCCATCAAATAAGTTTCTGGTCTTTGCCACAGGAGGTGTTACCTGTATGTAATTGCTCAGTTTCATTATTCCTGGATTAAAAGAAAAGTGCACAGGTGAAAGAAAGTGGCAAGGGCCAGGGCACTATAGGGAAGATATTTTAAGGACTGATTCAATAAATACTTTGTAATAGCTTATGAAAATTAATTTCCTTAAAGATTAAATACCAAGCATCTACTTAATTTGTGTGTGTTGGTGTTGTCGTGTGCAATCTATGTGAGGAAGACCATGGGAAACCAATTGGTTTCTCCTGGGAATAGAATGAGTAAGGGTAATTTTTTATTTGTGTTTTATATTCTGATCCTGCTCCTGGAAATTAAATCATGAATGCACACTAGTAGCTCAGTTCCCACAAAGGTTCCACTGGAGTGATTTTCATTCTCCTTACAGGGTTGCCATGCAGTGGTACCAGCAGGGTAACAGGATGCTGGCACAGGGATCAAGATCTTGGTTATTCTTCACCAAGATCCTCAGGCCTAAATCCTTAAATGAGAAATCTAAATCCAGTGACTGACTTGGAAAGTTGTTGCCTGAATACACTGGCTTTGGGAAAGCTGTTTACCTACCTTTGCCTTGATTTCCCAGTCTGATAAATAAAGTTAAATAAAAGTAAGCTACTAGGGGCTGATTCAATAAAGACTTGGATGAATAAAATCAAGCGTAGATGTAAGACAAGTATCTGTGTTATAAAGCTGTAACTTTGAGTCCTCTTTTCAGCTATTACTTATCCCTGAAGGCAGTTCACTCTGTGGACATCCACATGTCATCTGCTGGACATCCAGACCTCTCTTGAGCCCATTCCCAGAAGCACTCTAGACCTGATGGTTCTGTAACAGGACACATCTGTCATAACTGAATTCATCGTGGTCTAGGAAGCAGATATATGTATTCCTCCACCAAGACTCTAGCTAGAAACATATGAAATTGGATTCCACTGAAAATGCACACCATGTTTTGACTAAGTTTTGAGCAAAAAAATGCAGAACACACCTCCATCTTAGTGGATTTTATAACCTAATATTTACAGAAGTGGTGAACATGGAGACCAAATCTGTGCTCCTAACGCTCTGACTACTGTCAGGAGGCTCATTATCAGCAGGAATGTTGTGGAAGAGGCTGTCTAGGGAAACAGCGATCTCAGTTTCTTCACCCTCTGTTAAAAGCAATCATCCTGCTTTTTAAGTAGCTGACCATATTCCATATTCCTTGTATTTACAACCCTGAAGTCTGGTGGAGCTAAGCCTGCTCTAGGTCAGCTTCCTACTCAGAGAGGCACCTTCTAAGATTGCCAGAGTAACAGAGGTATGGCTTCAGGTTCAAGAGCAGTCAGCTCTATGTCACAAGATGGGAGAGGCTATCCTGTTCTGCCTTGGTATCACTGTCAGGTTCCTTCAAGAACAGGTAAGAAATGACTTTGCTTGCACATCAGTATTAGACTACCCTGAAGCAATTGAGGAAAAGCGGAATATTATCCCTAACTCTACTCACAGAATAAAACATTAGACCATTTCGGTTTCTTTTAGGAAAGGTCACAGGCTCTTTGCTTTGACAGATTCTGAACAGATGCAGGAACTTGTATTTAGGAGAGGACTGTATTCCCAAAGATTGCCTGCTGCACTGTTAGAGGCAATTTCCTCTTCAGTGTGTTTGCCTTAGGGATTTTCTTTGCAGAAAGTGCAGTTTATTTGAAGGCCTCTATGATGTAGCTTATTTTTCCTCAACATTGCATAAAGATTTGAGGACCCTACCTCTGATATTGCTAGAAATCCAGTGCTCTGGGTTTCTGCCCCAGGAAAGCCAAATCATTCTCTGTCAAAACAGGTGTCCATTTGAAGACTGTCTCAGATTTTTATGTGTTTTAGTTTTCTTTAAAAATTAATGTTTTCTTACTGTAAAAGTCACAAAAGCAACTAAGTGCTCTGCATCATATATAATATAAATTACGAGCGCTTTTACAGCCTTAAGAATGACAGCTAAAGAAAATAAATGATTTTGTGTCACAGTCATGATTGCACTTAAATCTATGGAAAAAAAGCTATTTTTGTAGGTGGCAAAACAGTTGGGTAAAGAGCAGGTGCGCAACACCGAGATCTTCTTGTAGGCAGAAAGATGGCGTGATACTGGGCACACAAAACACCACTGAGTGGGGAGAATGAGACTGCACTGTCTTTAATTCTCATGGGCTGGGAGCTCCTGGGAATTCGGCTGACCTCCAGCATAGGTCACAGGTGCTCAAACGTGCACTATGGCACGTGTTTGCTGTAGGTGGAAGGTTGTTACAGGAGAGGAGGCATCTGACAAGTGAGGAGTTATGACTCCATCACTGCAAAGGTCAGGGTTCTCCAGCTCTCTGGTCTACATGCTGCTAATCCTTGCAAACAAAGTGTTTCGTGCAGCAGCCTGGAAATCAAAGTGCTGGTAACGTTTTTGTTCTGAAGATCAAAAAGACTTGCATTTGGTTTCCAACTTTGCCCAGAATTCATATTCCTAAATACAGGAACCAGTGCTACTTACCAAAACTGGAACCAACAAGCATTTATTGAAGCATAGTAATCATAAATAAGGGGTAGTTACTTGCAGTTTTATAACCCCTTTCATCTAGGATTACTGTATGCAGTGTAAGCATTCATTAACTGAAGCCTCATGATAGCACTGAGTTATAGCTATTTAAAAGGTAGAGGATTGATACCAAGAGAATAAGCAACTGCGTTATTTTTGCAGAGGGAATGACTGCAGAGCCTGTGATGAAAAGATGCCAGAAATTCCAGTAGTATGCCCTTCTAAATTATGGTGCATCATTAAAAGTCACTGATAAATTTTTGCCCTTCTGAAACACAAGATATGCTACCCTTCCCTTAAAGCAATGAAGCATTAATAGTTGCATGGCCTGTTATAATTATAGAGCTATAGAAGGGTACAAATCTGAAGGCTATCAGGAGGACATTTAGTCCATTTCCCCAGAATAATCACTATTCTGACTGTTCCTGAAGGAGATCTGTTATTACAGGCTGTTTTACAACAGTAGGATGTGCTTAAAGAGCTCTGATATTAGAGACCCCCTGGCATACGTCTGCCAAACCGTTCTATTGATTTTCTAGCCCTATATTCTCAGTACTTTCCATGAAGTCTGACCTGCATTTTTTGTCTTGTTATTTAAACCTGTAGCTTCTTGTCGTGCACATGAGCACCAGATGTTCCTCCTCACCCCTTCACAATAACCTTATATGCATTTGAAAACTGTTATCATGACACTCATCCTCCTTTTCTTTAGGCCCCTTTGATCTCGAGGTCATGTTTCCTTGACTGCTGACTGCTATCTCATCTCTGGAATACTCCTCAACTGATCAGAAACATTCTAGAAGGTTACTGCCTGAAAGCAAACCTGGGGCATATCTAGGGGAGACCTGACCATACTTGTAGTTCACAATCAGCCCTTGTGCTTTGTTACAGAACAGCTACCTCACCAGTTGTTCTCCGTCTTCAGTTCCCACAGTTGATAATTTCTGCCTGAGAGTCGCATTTGTCTCTATTGAATTTCACCTTGTTCTTTTCAGTCCAGTCTTCCAAACTGTCAAGATGATTTTTGAATTTGAATCCTACCCTCCAATTTACTTGCAGCCCTTCCTAGCTTCATGTCAGCTGCAAATTTAATAAGTGTATGTTCTATTCCATAACTCAGGTCATATTGCATAGACTTTTATGAGCTCTGGGAAGAGTGAAAGAAATCAGCAGACAATTTGACAAAAGCCCGTGCTCCTATGTACCACTCAACTATAAAAACACTTTTTTTTTTTTTTTTTTTTTTTTTTTCCCCTGAATATATCTGACTCTTCCTTGGTTTCTGTGCTTTTTTTAAACTCCCCATTTTTTTACTCCCACTTTATTCATCTGGAAAAAAAAAAATCTAATATTTACCATTTTTATAAATAATTTTTAAATGTCTGTAGCAGGATGGAGATATCAGATGTAGAATGGTTTTTCTCTTAGGTAGTGCTTTCATTTTTGATGTTGTATTAAACTATGAAAATCACAAATACAATACAAATGCCTCTAATATGACAGAGATTATTCAAAACTGCTGACACCTACAGTTTCCAAGGGAAAATTTATCTGTGATCAGCCTTAATTGGGTCTTTCTCAGAAGCTTTTATGTAGCCTTCCGCTCACGCAGGTCAGGGCATCTGCCAAAAGAGTATTTTCTTTGCTGTTTATATAGTGCAGCAAGTGACCATTTAGCTGAGAGGCAAGAACGTAAATCCTAATGTGTTTGATTTGCTAGGCTGTGGTGGCACCTTTTCCATCAGAAACAAAGCTCTCTCCTTGCTCAGCTTACTCAGCAGGGATCGTAAAGCTGGATAATCCCATGAGTTTCAGCTGCTAAACCTGTTGCAGATATTTAATATAAAATGACAGTGCCGCTGTTCTCCAAACTATGCTTTTAGCACTTAAAAAAATCCAAAGGAATTGACCCATCATGAAAAAAAACTTACAGTTAACAGTACCTTTGTTTCCGACCTTTGCAATTTACATTCATAAGTAGTCTGAAGTTACCTAGAAAGCAAAGGTTTTCAGTTGAGGTCATGTGACAATGTCTTGGATCTTGTAAAAATCTTTTAAAACTTTAAAACCACCTTTAACGTGGGAATCAATGCATATCAGGAAAATAGGTTTTTCTTAACGTGTTTTTCAGATTTTGTTTATTACAATTTGTCTATGTCTATGACTGGAAGCTTTTCTCGCATCTTGAGGAATTTATCAAAAAGAAACTTGAATGGGTTTTCATACCTGTTATGTTCTATATGAGGCCTTGCACTCTTTGCCAGTACAAGCCAGCAAGGACTTCTGTGATACCCAACAGCTGCTGCACAGGATGCACCTTCTCTTTTAACTTCTTCATATGGCAGATTTTGGAAGTAGTGTTTTCACTGTTCTCTGCAAGGAGTTTTAAAATTAGTCCAAGACTTTACTTTTTAGACTACGCTACCCAGAACTCTTAACAGGCTGCAGACTGAGAAGCTGTGAGGTGATGAATTTTTAACTGAACAGCCTATGATCCTTTTTTGCCAAAAATAGAATTCCTCACTTCACTTCAGATGTTCTCCATCCTTAACAAGGAAGGTATACGTATGCCACGGAGTATATTCTTTCATTTTCTGCTTTCTGAAGCATTTCTGGCTAGTGACTTTTAGTTATGTGTTAGAGCCTTTTTTAATGCAATGGCAGGTCCCTTTAAACTTTACCCAAAGTAACAGCAACTAAAGTTTGTGAGATGACTTGATCCTGAGGAAACCTGAATATGTTGCCAAGAAGAGGCATTGACACATACTGGCATGCATTTCTCTATCAGACTGTTGATATAACCTTAAGCAAGATAGCAAACAGTGCCAGCTGAAAGACCCAGTGCACATAAATACATCAGCTGGAGAGGAGGGAGCCATAAATAACACTTTTAAAATTTATAAAAAGGAACTTCGGGCACAGGAGGACTTAGTAATTATTTTTCAATATTTCCTTTCTGTAGGATTCTCCAGACCATAAAGTGGAAGTCTTCGTGTTCCTTTCATTCCCCAAAAGGAGACTATCATCAAAATCTCCAATTCTGTGATCCATCTATTTTCCAAGGTCCAAGCAAAGTGAATAACCTGAGTATATTAAAAATTTGGAGGAGTCTTTCCTGGTATGACAGGACATGATTTAACCCCCACCTAGGGGCACACTGAAAAAAAGTCTCAGAAGCAAATGGATCCAGTGCTGCTGCTATGTGGCCAAACCATTTTATATTCTTGACTCTTCTCCTGTATTCCTCAAGGGCTGGTCAGTAAACCAGAGAGTGCGGGAGAATTGTCTTAGAGATTTGTTGTTATTATATATGTCATCAGCTGTCAAGAGCAAAAAGACCTTGTCAGCCTAAAACAAAACTGAAAAATGTATCTTGTATTGCTGCAGTGAAGAATCATTTGGGAAAGAATTGAGAGGAGTAAAGTTTGATTGCAGTTTCTAGAGTAAAGCACAAAGAGTTTGGAACTCACTAAAAGGAAAAAACAATAAACTCTCCCAAACACACTCCTTGCCTTTTAATGCCCCAGCCTCAACATTTATTTTTCCCTTTTTTGAATAATAGTCTAATATTACTGAACCAAAGAGTGAGCAATATCTCACTTCTTTGAATCTTCACGGTATAAGTTCACCAGCATAAATTCACTTCTCAGCTTGGTCCACTGAATATTAAAATCTACTACTGCTTGCCATAATCCCACAAGAGTCAACAGCTGATATATAGAAAGTAGTTTTCAGCTATATTATCCCTAGGTATAGTGAGGATATTTAATATATCTGTTCAGAGATGCCTTGCTGGTGGTACACTAACCAGCAATAACAGCACTACTTATGATTTCTGTATATTTTCTCTCATGGAATAACTAAGGAAAATAAAGAATATCTTTATTACCAACAAAAGATAGACCCGCACTGCCAGTGTCATACTGACCTACTTTCAACCAGTAAACTTTATAGACCACCTTCATTATGTGTCGGAGTGTGTAATTGATCTAAAACACATCAAAAGTGAGAAGGAGGGACACCATTTCCTTTCTTTAGGAACCACATGGTATGTGGTCATAACTACCACTAGGCTTAACAGAAAGAGGAGGTGCTTCATTTTTATAATTACTGATATTTTCTTTGGAAAAATAAAGATTTTGCTCGTTTAAGAAAAAAAGAATATTTGTGAAATCATGATGTAGAACCATTTCTGTATTGTAACAGATTTACTTCACTCCCTCACTCTGGGCTGATGAATGGAATCATCTCTGATGCCCAAGAGGATATGATGGACCGCCCAGCTGTGGAGGTGTGGGCCATACCTTCAACATTAGAGTGAGCTGCGTAGAGGAGATTGTGTTTAGCTAACCTGTCTGGCTTCTAGAGGAGAAGGGGAAGTATGAGGAAAGCAAATGGTATCAGCTCAGAAAGCAAATGGTATCCTGGGCTCCATCAGAAGAGGGGTGGCCAGCAGGAAGAGGGAGATGATTGTCCCCCTCTACTCTGCTCTTGTGAGGCCCCATCTGTAATAATGTGTCCAGGTCTGGAGCCCCCAGTGCAAGAAAGACAGGGAGCTGTTGGAAAGGGTCCAGAGGAGGGCCACGAAGATGATAGGGGACTGGAGCACCTCCCCTATGAAGGCAGGCTGAGGGAGCTGGGCTTGTTCAGCCTGGAGAATAGAAGGCTGCAGGGTGACCTCATTGCAGCCTTTCAGTACCTAAAGGGAGCCTACAAACAGGAGGGGAATCAACTATTTGAAAGTGTAGATAACAACAGGAAATGGTTTTAAGTTGAGGGAGGGAAGATTTAGGTTGGATGTCATAGGGGAAGTTCTTTACTGTGAGAGTGGTGAGGTGCTGGAACAGGCTGCCCAGAGAGGTTGTGGATGCCCCATCCCTGGAGGTGTTCAAGGCCAGATTGGATGGGGTCCTGGGCAACCTGGTCTAGTGTAAAATGGAGAGTTTGGTGGCTCTGCATGTGGCAGGGGGGTTGGAGCTTGATGATCCTTGAGGTCCCTTCCAACCCTGGCCATTCTGTGATTCTGTGAAAGGCTGTGAAAACACTTTACTGCCCCCAAATCAAAATATCTTCACTTCTATGGCTTCTGTTCTTCCAAATCATATTGGCACTTTCAGCAATGGCCACTTCCCATGCTTTCCAAAAATGTTTGCTTAGGTGCAAGCTTAATCTGCTTATAAAAAAGAAGTAATTCAATAGAAATTTCATTCAAAGGATGTGTTGGTTAAACATGATGGACAAACTCTAAATCTTATGGCATTTGGCACTATTTTCAGTTCAGGAGAGTAGGAAAACATTTTGGTGAAGAACTGTGGAAGAAAATCAACTTTAATCAGAAGCACTGAGCGAGTGAAGGAGTTGAGAATCAAATACAAGGGAAAGTAGCAAGTTTTTTTGAAATGCAGGCTGATTTGTATCTGCTGTATGGATGTTACAGATGACTGCAAATATTTTTCAAACATTTCTGTATTTCTATTTCTCGCTATTCACATGGCGTAGTTATATCACAAGATGTACAAAGTCACTTTTTTTTCCCTCTTCTTTCATAACCTGAAAATTGTATTCTTTATTACGCACTATTGTGCCTCTTTGGTAATAAATAAAGAGACAAATACAAAATGTACCTCAGCTGAAGAGGTTACTTTGGGAAGCATGGCAGCCTGTGTTTGAGGGAAAGAGTGGATGAGAAAGGGAGTTTCATCCAACCATAAGAATAGCCTTTCTGCAAAGGCTTTGTTCTTGTTGCTGTGTTAAAAATTGGAAAACATTTTTTCTTGCTGACACTGGGAGTAGATCAAAGCCACTACAGACGATGAGCAGAGGTGAAATGACACAAGACATAGCTGTGAGGAAATGTGATGACTCAAGGAAAAGTGGCCATAAATTTTGGAGGTACACCAGTAAAAACATGTTGACCCAACACCAGAGCTCTTAACGCTTAGGCAAAGACAGAGGTAGAGCACTGATACTTCTTAGGGTGCTTCCTCAAAACACAGATTCACTGCTTCTTCATGTCAGTTTGCTGTTCCTAGAATGTAGGAAGGAATCACCACAAATGTTTCGCCACTTACAGATATCCCCAAATACTCCATGATAGTTTTAAGAGCCTCAAGAACCCATCTTCAAAGATAAAAATATGGGCTGCTGCTATAACTGGTGAGTTTGAGGTAGAAACTCCCTAAAGTCATTTCAAGTATAACTGCTCCAACACCATAGGCAACAGAGGGAAAATACAGCTGTGGCCAGCTGTTGGAGGATACCTGCTGAAAAGTGGTCCTCATCAGTGAGTACTGGCTTAGCTTTTCCAAACACACTGTCTTTTCTTTCCCCTCTCAGCCCCCCCCAAGAAATATGTGTGTTTTACTTGCATGGATCCATTGCTTGTGAGAAAAAAATACAGCGGACTCAATTCCAGTTTTACATCACTAAATATGACCATGGTGTTTCATGCTATCACAAGGAAATACGACTCATGCAGAGCCTCGTGTTTAAATTTTGCAATTTTGAACTGTACATTGAAGTAAAAATTTTTTAAGGATCAGAAATGGTTAAATAATATTTTTATTTCACCACCCCCACCTCTTAAGATGTGTATCAAAAGTGCAAATGTTCTCACTGTTCTTTCTTTCTGTTTCAACCATTTGGACATTCACACACCTGAATGAACTATATGACTGAAAAGCATCATTCTTTTCCTGCTATGATAGCTTACAGTGCTGTGCCTAACAATCAGGGCCTCTGGCTTCTGTGGACTTTTAGCACTGAAATGTATTTAGAAGTCATCATAGCGAGTGTTTTCCAGGGAACTCTTCATACTTAATCTTTCTGCAGCTGTCATCGTTTTTATAAAGCTTAACTGGATCAGTGCTTGATACTAAATCTAGCAGTTACCTCACTTGCTCTAGGTGATGGTCTTCCAGAGGAATCTTCCAAGGAATCTTCCAGAACATTGTGTGATCTTCCAGGACTGTGCTGCCCAAGACATGCTAAGAGGGTACATCCTCTGCTTTGACAAGCAGAAAGCATGTTACGTAATGAGGAAAGACAATACAACTCAGTGTTGCAATTACTCTGAAAGCATGGGTACAGGGGAGTAAACAACAGATTTAGATATCTACCCTCTTTCTCATAGACTGCTTTGTACAGATTATCTCAGAACTGAAACTTAATCACATACATTTTCTGCAATGAAACGTGAACTTTGATAATTAAAGGAATAATTTTACAACAGTGAGATAACAGGCCTTCTATGTAGGTAGAAAATCAGTAGATGTCTCGTATACTGAATTAAATACACAGCTGGACTTTCATACATAAACTTAGAAATTTGGACTATATGAAAACAATTATTAGATGAGTGCATTACTCAGTGGAACTAAGCATATTAAATGAGTAGGTGTTATTTAATACATGATTAAATTTGAAGGATGAGCTGAGTGGGTGTTTACAGGAATTGTCCTGAAGTCTATGCAATGCTTCTGTTTGTGATTTGCAAGACAAGGTGAAGAACACACGTATTAAGTTCACCATCTGGGCAGCATGTGTACAAGAAGACAAGATTGCAATTACAATGGTTGATAAATTGAAGACATAGTCTGGAAAAATAGAATGCAATTCAATACAGAAAAAATACAAAGTTTCGTCTGCCTTTTTGCAGGAAAAAAATGAACTGCACAAAAGCAGAAGAGTAAGGCAGTTCTGCAGAAAGAAACTGGATTCAAAATGTGTCACCAGAAAAAAAAAAGTTGTTAAAAAGGCAAACAAGAGCATGTGTACTCTTTAAGTAGCAGTTTTAACTGTTATTTCTGAGTAAGATTATGTCTTCAGCATGTCCTGTGGTCAGCTTGGTACTAGAGCAGAAGAAGGATCTATTGAAAGACAGCAGTAGTGAAAATTATAAAGATTAAGATGGATATCTGGGGGAAAAATGGTGTTCAATATTTTTGGTTCAATAATGAGAAATTTTACATAACATTCTTAAATGAGGAAGAGAACGAGCTCTTCCTTTTGTTTGCCTGTCAGATAGGAGCAGATGCTCTTGAGTTATACTAAGGCAAATGCAAGCGCAAGAAAGGATAAAAACAAAGGCTAATGCAGCTCTGGATAAGTGTTCAGGACAGCATTGGAAACACTACCTGAGAAATTTTTAACAGCAGTTTGGACAAATTCCTATCAGGAATGGCATAACAATAGCTCATCTGGTTTCAGAATAGACAAAAGAGTGGATGACTCCTTGAGTTATTTTCAGTAATTCCAGGATTACATTAACATTTGACTATATTTGTATTTCATTAGCTGAAACAGCCTTACACTGGATTTTTAATATTTCTGTACTTAAAGCACAGTGAAATGTCTTCATTCCCATCAAACCTTTGGCCAAAACAAAAGAATTATCTCCTCTGACATGTGCCTGACATATCACAGGATAGCTTTATCCATTTCTTCCTGATTAATTATAAATGTATGTTAAAAACTTCATACACATTTGATGGATTTGAGCTTTTGATCATTTCATCCTCTCCTTGCCTTCAGTCTGCCATCTGTTTCTCTGGGGACATCTCTCACAATCCAGTCAGCTGAGTAATGGTTACCAAAGGGTATCTGTATCCAGCAAACAAAAGAACACTCATTATGGAAGTATATCCTCTCTCCTCTCTGCGGGCAACAGGTAACATCTCTGTTAGAGACACAGGAGATGCCTCTGATCTGCCATTAAAACCTTCACTCTGATCATACTGCTATCTTTACGGGCACACAGTGGGTTTACCCCTGTCTTTGCAAGAGGATGCAGAGGACTCTTTATAGCCACGTAATGTCTGTTAAAAACACTCTTAATGAATTAGAAGTAAATGAAAAAATCTATGAAATCAAAGGGCGATCTCCAATGATTTCAGCAAGGTTGAAACAGATCCTTCACAGGCAGTCTCCCTACTGTGCTGACTATGCATTGGTTTCTTCTTTCTGATCTATAATAATAAAGGAATCTAGAGAAAAATTTATGAAAAAAAAAAAAAAAAACAGTGGAAGTGTATTTTAAGAATAGTATTTCTGCCATCATTTGATTCCCTTTGAAAAGTCTGCCTTATTCCAACTAATAAATGGCTAAGGCATCCCAGTCTCCCAGTGATAAAACCTTTACACAGAACTGCACAACCGCGTGTTCTCTTCTCCTCTGCTTAATGTTATTTAATGTGAATTTTCTGCTGAGAAAGCATGAGCAGCCTAGATAAAATGGAAGTATTGCAAACTTGGCTGACAGTAAAATGGAATCTTTGCCTACTCCTGACTATAACAGTTATATCAGTGATCAGTGACATTTCTGCTTTGCATTTTATACATCATTCACTCCTGTGTATCCCAAATCAGTCTCTGTAGAGTGACGTATCTGTAAAATACCAATATTTTACACAACACTGCCCAGCACTATTGCAGGACTACAATTTCTTCACTGATGGAAAAAAATGTATATAATACTGAAAAACCGTGAACAGCTGCAATTTTAATTTAAGCATTTGAAAAATTCTCTGTTGCCTCATAACATGATTTCAGACAGCAGTGTTAGTGGTTTGCATTGCACACTGCTGAAGCAGAGCAATGAAGTGCAAATTTTAGTTTCATCCAGCAGTGATCATTCAGTTGGGAGCCAGAAGAAAGTCTGTCTGAAGAGAACTTTGTAAGAAATCCACTGTGACGAAATGGGAATGTGTCTGGGATTTTTTACCCTATTTGTAACTGCTCACTGCCTTGCTCCCATTGATTAATGCATGGTTCCTCAAAGCCTAAAAGATATATGGTATGACAGGTAGGCTTTTTTCCTACAGCCCTGAACTTTGTTTCTTTGAGATATTTTTGCTGATCCAGGAAGCTAAGCAGGTCTTTCTCTTGCTGTGAACTTCTGCATGCACAACTTTTGCAGACAGAAATACACTATTCTAATTTTTTTTTTTAGATGTACCTGAATCACAGACAACTTGGGGATGAGCTGTCAGTGAGGTGCACAGAAATGAAAAATAGCATTTCCTCCAGCAACTGCCTCACATTAAAAATTGTTTTGCAAACTGGCGGTATGGTGGTTAGATTTGGTTCGTGTTCAGATGGCCTTTCTTCCTCAGGAAAATGAGCACTTTGCAGTCTGCCCAGCGCTGCCGAGCAAAACAAAGCCCGGGCAGAGCCTGCCTCATAGACACACACATTATCACCTCTCTGAGCTGATAACCACAGCCGCCAGTGTATGAACGAAGGTGCCACGCATGTGGTGATTATGCAATATGTATCCACACTGTCCAACTCATTAGCATCAGTGCGAGCATCTTATCAGACTGGGCTGCTTCGCAAACGAATGCTGCCAGGCTGCTGGAATTATCTGCACAGTCAGATGCTCATTTTTAGCTTTTTCATTGTGGCTGAAGACAGCACCACTTGATCTCAGCAAAGTTATTTTAAAATCCGAGAGTTTGCCAATGTTTCTTTTTAAAGGATCACATCTAGTGTGACTCATTACTCTTGGATTTCATTTGTCAGAGCAGCCGAATAGTCTAGCTTTTACATTCCCACTGGCCATTATCTCTGTTTGTTAACAGCTAAATGGCTGATGCAGAGATATGCATTGTTCCTGTATTTTCTTACAAGGAAAGAGCTTTCACTGGAAACAAAATAGTAAGAGAAGAATCCAGAAGTATATGATAATCTATAGCTTTTAAAGAAAAAGATGGCTATTGACTGGGAATATTTTCATACAGTTTACTGGCTGTTAGCTCTGGGGGGTTGATTCATTGGATTTCTTTCTCTTTAGATTATACATTGCGTGTGCTGAAATAAGGTCTTGTGCCACTGACACCATATGTTAAATAATCATTTCTAGCAGAAATCAATACATTAATTCCAAATACATCAATTGGTTTCCACAGTATAATCTTTATTCATCAAACTAGCACCAGGATCTGCTTAAAGGTGAGTATGGGAATGATCCTGTATGTATTCAGACATCCATTTCGATGAGTGGAGGTCAACCCCTTGGACACTCCATACAACTGATTTTAGGTAAACACTCCAGTTAGTTGTGGTCTGAATCACTGTAAAATTTGACTTCAGAAACTCTTTGATTAGCTGATGCAGAGTCTGAACCATATAATTATAGAATCATGCACAGTTGGAGTGGAATTCATTAGCCAACATATTAGAATCCCCTTTTGATAAGCACAGAGGGAAAATCACTGTTGCTCCATACAATAGGTGTTCTACACTTTGCGCTTTTCACGTTTGCGATATGGTGCTGCATCCACTTGCTTTCTCATTAACAGTGAATGATGATGATGATGGTAGTGATGATGATGATGGTGTTGTTACATAGTTGTTCAAAACGATTTCACACAATACTTAGCTTAGAATATTCTTGCTTCTAGTACAAATGTTAAAGCAAATGTTATTCAAAAGGTTTCAAGCTATTGATATTTCACCTTTATAAAAAGATACCCTCTAATAAACTGCTCCATTATAAGAGTAGTATCAGCAACAAAAAGAAAGAAACATTGACATTGTTACTGCAACCAATCAAATCAATTCAGTCAATTTGTTGTATAAGTAACAATGTTTGCTACTTGTAGATCTGTTCATTTAAAGCTGATAGATCTAAAGCAGGCAAGATTTCATTCTGAAAACCAGTCAGGAACATTCGCCAAGGTATGGAAGATCAGACCGTTATGGGACACGGCAATTGCAGATATACGTGTGCCTGCATCTGCAGGTCAGCTGTTGAGTGGGCTTTGCAGTGAACCAAGCAAGCAGAAATTCTGTTGTGGTATGGGAATTAATTAAGGCAATACTATTAAATGCACACGGTACAGCTACATAAAACTATTACCTTCTTCTGTGATGATGCTCCACTTTGAGATCATAATGTAATTGTGTTAGTTACAAGGAAGGACAAATAAAAGACTAATGATATTAACAATCTGGTAAAATAAATAACATTTCTGTGATAGCAATTAAATATTATAATCACAGCTTTTCCATTATTATTTGAAAAAAAATATTGAGCTACACCTGTAATTAAAATTTTAACTTTTTTTTTTAAGAAAATAGTGCTAATAGGTGCTGTGTTCAACTGAACTGTTTCTGTACTCATTCAAACTATCATGTAATGATAATACTAACATACAAAATAATTCAGAAAATAGTTTTAGGTCTGGAACCATTCTGTGTGATTTAGGAGTCAGCAGAATCTGCGTATTTAAAATAACCTCCAGAAAATCATGTGCAACAACTTGATAGTATATGTATAACACTGAGAAATGACTTTTTATACAATTCATGAGTATGGCACTCTTCTGCTCTCCCTTACAAACAAGGTGTCCAATCCAAGCATGCCAGCAATCTACTAAACCTCTGGACTTTAGAGATCAGCTATCCTCTCTGGATATATTGCAAATCATTTTCAGAATGGCCATAGGGTGGCCTGGCTGTGTCCCAGAACAGGCATCATAGGTACATCTTAATACGTCTTCTGTCTTACTGAGACAATATTACACGTCTGGGTACCCATTCTATGTCATTAACTCATAATAAGGCAAAGAAGAGAGCTTAAATCCTCCTGTTTCCCCTAGTAAGTCCCTGCATGGGGTAAATGTAACCACCAAGATCAATTCTTCCTACAAAATGTTGATATGGTATTCCAGCATATATTTTATGTAGAGAGAAGTTGATGAATTCATTCCTAATACATCACCTCTGTGTCTCAGGTGACAAGTCCAAGCCAACAAGAGTGTCTTATGGGCATCATGGCAGTAGCATTCATAGGTTGTAAGTACTCTGCTTGAGCACAGTGTATTTTTTTTTGTGCTGAGTGACCTTGAGCAAATCATTTTTCCAGCTATGATACAAGGAAAATGACTCAATCTTCAATTTAAAATGTGTTACAATCTATGCCTGAAAAGCTCCATATGAGAAACAGCTATTATTATTAAAAGTGATGCAAGGATCTGCATGAAGTCCCCCTCAAACAATGTAAGATCTATTGTTCTTTATCTTCACGTTTCCTTTTGTCTTCACTCTTTTGCCTCCCACAAATCCATTCCCATACTCAACCTTTGTGAGACCATCAAAGCAGATGCAATAAGCAGCCTGGAAAAATTATTTCAGTTTAAGGCAAGTAAAGAGATAGAGGACAAGTCAATAAACAAGCTGATGAAGATTCTCCCTCACAATCCAAAACAACCCTATAAATTTACATATAATCCTCATACCATGTTTCTTCTGCAGTCCCTCCTCTTTCTCTCCTTGTTGTTTTTGTTGTCGTTACTTGACATGCTATATTGGCTTCAGTCCAAATGCCCTTAAAGGCAAAGGCTGTATCTTTCTCCTATCTTTATTGTGTCTCCATATAAAAGTAAGAATGAACATTACTTTTGCAATATTTTCAAGAGAACCCTTTGATGATTTACTGTTCTGCGTCTTTGTAAACACTTTGTTATCTCCCCTGCAGGGAATCAACTGCCTCTTTGGATCTTTTGTCACTGATACTTTCTGAGTGTTCCTGGATTGTCTATCACAGAGCTGAAATGGTGCCTTTAAAATAATTTGCTTCATACTGATTTATTTCTTGCAGAGTCATATCACACCAAGGCCAATTTTCACTACCCTTTGCACGGTTACTCACGCTGCTTGGTGCGCTGCTGACTTCTTCCTGCTCTCTCTCCAAGGAGAATGCTTTTTTCACTGCAAGACTGCACCTGATTTCTGAAGAAACCTAAAGGCTATCTTTGCAACAGCGTAAGAAAAAACGAGGGTCTGGCAGGGTGTGGCACTGTGTCCCTGGCCCTTGGTGGCATTCATGGGACATCCTTGGACTTCTGCTATCTTTATCAGCACACAGCAGACATTTACTCCTTGAGTTTCTCTCAGGGAGTTGTTTCTTGAACTCATAATTTTGGCTTCCAAAGCATCCTGTTGGAATGGCATTTACAGGCTGTGCATTATGTGAAGACATACTTTTTCTGTAAAGCCTTCAGTGTGATAGCCTCGTTTGGTGCCTCCATGTTCTTGTCTTATGAGATATAATAGCCATCATTCCCTCCCTTTCTTCTTGCCATTCATCATTTTATAACTCATAATCTCATTTAAACTTTTTTTTTTCCTGTATGTTGAAAGGTGCTATTCTGTTTAATATCTCTTTGGACAGAACCCATTTCAAACCTCTTCTCTGTGCCCTTCATTGTGCCTTATCCTTTCTGAGCTGGGGCATCCACAGTCTTTCCTACTATTTAAAACTGGGGTTCTGTGCAGTGATATAAAGATGTTTTCTCTCCCTTCCTCAATTCCTGGCCTGACTAATATACTACCAGTATATATTTCTAATATCCTGGGCAGGAGGAGAACTTGGCTGCTATTAATCTCAGAATGAACACTTTCAAAGGAGCATCCACAAAGACTCCTGCAGTCCAGCAGATCATTATTATTAGATTGCATATTTTGCGTGTAATCCTGCTATTTATTTATGCTGTCTTTCTCTGGATTGCTTTTACTGAGAGGGTGACAGCTTCTGATCCTTAAGACTGAAGTGCACAGTTTCTGATGTAAATAGCAACAAAAAAAAGGAAAAAAAAAAGTTTGTCTTTATGTAGCATATTTTTATAGTTTGTGAGCTGTATGGATAATTACTGGTGAAGAGTAGCAACCTTACTCTGTCACTTAGCTAGAATGACCTATAAAGTTCATTTCAGTTCACTTTCCTTCCCAGAGGCTCTCATTTGATCCACATAAGTTGATTTTTTCCATTTTTCCCTGCCCTCTTCACATTTTATTTGAGTTTTCATTTTCAATGCAAACAAAAGTCAAAAGCGAAATGAATGGACACCAGACTTCTCAGTGAAGTTGCATCTAGTTCTCCTAGGTCATTAACGTGTCTTGCATCGGGAGTCTACAGAAAAGGATGGAAGGAGAAGAGATGACTGACAAATTCTTCTCTATGTAAACAATTAAAACAAAGAAATACATCAACTCTTTCTTCCCCTCAACTCTTTGTGGACATTAGTTTAATGGCATTAAAAAAGTAGAGTAGAGGTTAGGAAAATATTTAAAGATTAGTTCAGGGAAAGCCTGCAGCAAACAACCTATGAGACTGGTGGAATTTTTCCTTGGGGCATTTTTATAAAACAGAAATAGTTTTGGAAATGATTCAGTTATATTCATTCTACCTCAGTGCAAAGCAATGGACTGGACACTAGGAGGTTCTTCTCTGCTCTGCCTTTCTTCAAAATATAAATTAGAGTTGAAGACACTGCATGACCAAGCCATAGCTCCCAGCCACATAACATACGACTGTTATTGGTTCAACAATATCAGAGAAATGCTCCTTTTCATATTTTTTAAGTGGCAAGCTTCAGAAATCTGTCAGTAAAATAAAGCCTGAAAGAGAGCATTCCATCTGGCCTAACCTTTTTTCCCGTATGTCAGTCCCAGTGAAATGTTTTATGTATGTATTCTTTGGAAAACATCTAGCAGAAACAGCTGTGTGTGCTGCCCACCTGCTAAAGCCTACAATCTAGTGTTATTTCAATTAGATTTGATTGCAGGAAAAGTTTATGAAACAGCTATCAATGATTTCATGCCATCTGGCTTCCGCTTTTCTCCTGTTTAGAGAAACCCTGTGTTTACATTGATTGGCCTTCTATATATACAAGCATGATTGAGTTTTATTATTCTTTTTATTTGTCTGATAGCAGTGAGCTTGGTGCTGTACGAACTTACAATGGAAGAGAAGCTGTCAAAGATTCAAGCTGTGAAGTTCAGCTCAGATGTATACAAGGCTTCAGCTGAGAACGTACCAGAAGGGAAATTGTATTTCTGAAAGTCTGATTTGTTAATTAGGATAGAGAGTTTCCATTGGTGGTAAAGCATACTTCATTTTTGTTTTGGCCATATAATAAATTCTAGAGCGACGCAGTACTGTGGTTCCTTTCCAGAGTCAGCAGAAAGAAACAGAAGCTTTATGAGGAGTGGATCCAGGCAAAGTCATGTCTTGAGTGGGGGTAGACTACCTCTGGAGATACTTCTCTTTGTCATCATGAGAGCTTAGACAGCCAAACTAGTTTCTAAAATCAGTAGATTTTAAAAGAAGTAGAAGAGTTCTCCCTTGACTACTGACTTTTGTGGCAATTTTTAAACCTCCTAGTTAAAGGATGTTGAAGAAATGGCCTCCCATAAGTTATTTTTTGCATTTGGCAACATTTAAAATTTTTTTCTCCTGTCAGATGGAATGTGAACCCATTAGTCTTTTAAGATACTGACTTCATTTTTCTTTCTCTCCCCAGATTCTTCGTGGTTTAGTTGACTGAGAGGATTTGGTATGTAAACGTCAATATGAAACTGGCTGTCTCATCAGTAGAACAAATTCCTCTTCCAGCTTTGACTTGGACTCAATTGAGGCAGGCTTTAACTCCGGTTTAGTTAAACTCGATGTTTCAAACTAAAACAGAAGGGTTCATCCCTGTTTGGATGAACCACCTCTAGGAAACAACACTTCAAACTGAGCCAGCTATTCTCCCTGTTTGTCCCTCCTGATACGAACCAAGTTTAGGAACATGACTTGACACTGGAATTAACACCATCTGCTCACAGTGCACTTGCTTAAAGTTTGCTTGTGCCACTCGCCTCTTCCTTCACAGAAGGATGACATGTTGTGTGAGGCTTGCAGAAAGGCTGGACATATGTTAGGTTGTCAAACTCAGCGGTCTGGAGGAATCTCTTCACTTTGGAAATGCTATAACCTTTTGAAACTTTGTAAAAAGAAGAGCATTCTTCCATTAGAGGATACATACCTCTTTTCAGTTGACATTTTGGTGTTTCTTCTATAGCTGTGTACCTGCCTGGAATGATAGATATTCATAGAAATTAAATTAAAAGAATTTGGATAAAAACAGTGAGAGGGATTGAGGGGGGGGGAGAGGCAAAGGGAGACTCTGGTAAACAATGTCTCCCTTTAATTTTTCTGTAACATCCACTACAATGGTTATTTGCTCCTTGACTTTCACTGTGTTGTATAACTGCAGTGCAGGGGTTGTAGTAATATTTTAAACCAGTCTGCAAGCATATGATTAAACTTCAGTGGAAATTTTCTGTTTAAACATCATGCAGACCTGGCACCAGGTACTCACAAGAAGAAATCCACTCCAAATTATATGTCCTTCTGTCTTTTAAGAACAGAGTAAGAACATCAGTTGTCCTTACATTCCTTGCTTTCCCTCTTGCACCACATTTTCAAACATTTTACTCTGAAAATAAAAATGACACAAACCAAGTGGAGTAGAAAACAATGTACTGTTACTGCATTTTAAAATAAAATATTTGAACAAAGTGAACAATTCTCTTCAAACCCAATAAAAGTGGAGGGAAAGACAAACATATTTCCTTTGCAGATTCTCTTATGAATTATTTACTACTTTACTACAGCAATTTATGTTAATAATATTGTAATAGGCAGTGCAGCTCTGACTTGTGTTTGGCTGAGGACACTTTGGGGAAGAGCTCAGGAAACACTGCTTCAACTTCCCAAATTTCCCTGAAATACAAATGGTATAATGAGGCCAGTACTGCTGAAAGTATATGAATGTAAATGGATATGGAGTATAGCTCATGTTTAAAGAGTATCTAAACACTGATATGATTTTACCATTTTTCTTCTTTATTTTAATTATTAACTTGCATGACCAGCACACAAAGTGGCTAGAATCAAAGCTATCTGTAATAATAATTACATATAATCAAAGCTATCTGTAAAAAGACGGTGTCTGCAAGCACTTTAAAATATAAAGGCAGTGAGCCTTACTCTTACAGATTCAAGATCTATCTGGGCCCAGCCTTGCTTTTTCTTTAAAGGGTAAGGAATTAAAGCGTAGGAACAGATGTGCAAACATCAAAGAGATGGGCATTCTTTACAGGAGTAGCACTCTGCCTTGCTGTAATCAGCTGTAAGAAACTTTGCTTACCTATGGAAGAACATATAGAACTCTAAATTTGAGAAATATCAAATCAGGGAGTTTAGGAAGCTGAAAAACTTTGGGTATCTGAAGATCAGTGATTTACTTCAAACTCTTGTATGAAGCTGTGGAAGAACCTGGTCTTGTCCCAGACCTTGTTTGGCCCAGCTCAAAACTTTGTGCTGTGATGAATTTTCCCATAATTGACATTACATTTTGAAACTATCTGTTTAAGATGTTATTATCAGTAGATTAAGTCATAAAATTCTATTTAAGCTCTTAAGCTGCCAAAATTCACATTTATCCTCAGTGTTAATTCTCTGCACTTGGCAGGACAGATCATGTGTAAAGTAATGAACATGGATCCAAGTCTTTGCAGGAATGATCACAAAAAAAACAAGCAAACAAACCTTAAAATCTCCATATTACCTGCCTGTTCTCTGGATGGATGAATGCAACCTCCTGTAAAGAAAGGAAGAACACCCACCCTCACCAACACAGAAAACAACAATACGATGACAAGCTAATACAAAGATTCTGAAAGAACTGGGTTGTTACCATGAAAAGAAAATCAGCAGTACAATTGGCAATTTAAGGAGCAGCAAGAGTCATTAAATAAATACATGTGCAAACCAGAGTCTAGTATTATTGCCAAAAATAGATCTGCAGAATATGGATGCAATTAAGTTATTTCATTTGAAAACTTTTTCATGCTTTGGGTCCATCAGATCTGAGAAGTGCAGTAGGAATAAGCAGGATTTGTCTCATATATATATATATATACATATATGTTTCTCTCTGTATATAGAATAGATTTGAATAGATTTGAAGTGTAAGGAAGTAGATAAGAATTTTAAATTAAGCTTGAATCATTACCTCAAAAAAAAAAAAAAAAACAAAAATCTGAAAGAAAACTTTTGTTACAAAACCTCAAACCTTTATAGGTTTGTTAGAGACTTAAACTCAGATTTGTCAGGAGATCGAAATGGTTTATGAAATGTCTTGAATAGGTGAATGTATATTTATAATTCTCCATTGAACCCATGCAGATCTTTGGTTTTTTCTGCATGATTTCAGAGTGATATGAAATAACATTTTGTGGCTTGACACTTTCATCTGTGTTTCACCGTAGGAGGTTTTTGTAACTCCAGATAGATCTTCTGCTGGTGAAAATTTTATTCCAGCTGAGCATCTGGTCTTTATTTTCACTGATTTTATATTAGTTGAATGAATAACAAAACTGTGAAGAAATTCATAAAATGAACATGATATTTAAAATTATATTGCTTGAGAAGAATTGTATCAAAACAGATGCTGGATTACACAGAGGATTTCCCTTGTCCTGTTGAATCTCTTCCCTATAATGCTACATTAGACAACAATTTAAGAGAATAGGGACAAAAGGAAAACTTGAGGAATGCACACCGTTACATGTAATCTGATTGCAAAATTTACATCCATCATTTACAGCATCCATTTACAGCATCTCTAACACCCAGAATATCACTTGTTATACTCTGATATATTGTGACCCTCAGAAACTATTAATTATTGCTGTACTTTGTTGTCTGTCTGGTGTTAATTATGCACAGAATCAGCTGGAGAAACACAGCTATTGCCTCCAGGTGCTACATGGACAGAACTGCAGAAGAGTTAAGCACTGGATTAGTGGATTGCCTTCTTGAACTGCATGACTTGGTATTCATCCAGGCTCTCTGCAAGTGCATATATGTACACTGCATTACCAGCACCACAAATTTACATACCCAAGACACATACCCAAGTTTGCACTGATTATATCTAGAGATATTATACAGCCCAAATGGCTGGGAGCTGGAGATAACAAAGCACTCACATGCCTCAGTGTTAGACCTGTCAGAGATCTCAGTCATAGAATCACTTGATCATAGACTTGTGTACTGAGGGGCATGGTCTGGTGGGCATGATGGTGATGGTTAAATGGCTGGACTAGATGATCTTGGTGGTCTTTTCCAACTTTAATGATTCTATGCTCTATGATTCAGTTTGGAAAAGACTTTAGAGATCAACAGGTCCATCACTAGTCAACCGAACCTACTGAAACTCATCACTAAACTATATCCCACATCACACCTCCAAGCATTTTGAGGAAACCAAAGGGCATTGAGCAATGTTTGAACTCACTGATCTTAACATTTAAAGTACTTCTGTTAAAGAAAAGCTGTCCTTTGAAGAAAATACTGGGTGATATGCCATCCTGCATTAAATCTGAGCTGAGAAAAAAAATCAATTAGAATGGATAACTCTAAGATATATTTTACAACAAGAGGACCAGCAGAGAGAGGGCAATTTAGAATGATAGCTACATCAAGCACAGCAGAGTTGATTAAAAATTTAGCAGTTCTACTGATGAATGTCCTAGTTCAGATTTGGAAAACATCTATGAACTTAATTTTCCACTGATTAAATAATCATTTTATAAACCATGTATAATTCATGCAATGTTAACTTGACAGTCTTGTGAAATATGACTGCAGCTAAACAGTTAACACATGCCCAGTGGAACAGGACTTGCAGCATATTGTCAGCATCAGCTGGACAGAGCAACAACCCCTGATCATTATGAACAACTGCCTGATTCATTCACTTTTCCACTGTAACTGAACATAGCACTACAAATACCATTTGAGGTACTCTTGCAGCACCAGATCCCCATTACAAGAGTTTCCAGGTGAGAATCCTTAAAGATGGTGCCTGCATCCAAGATTCAGTATATTCATACAAAACCTGCACTTGAGAGATGCTGAACAGCAACTGATCTTAGCTGTATCCTCAAGAAGTAAGGAATAATCATAATTCATTTCAGATAAAAAAAAAAATCCTCTAAAAAACTGAAAAAAGTGAAAACTGGAATAATCCAGATTATCCTTTGTAGAGTTCTAGATGGTTGTGGAGTTAAAATATATGATGGCCTGGAAAAAATAGTTCAATTTAGCTGCAAAATAATTTCCACTGAAATCCAGATGCAGAATTAGCCATATTTCTAAGCTATCTATGGATGATACCTTTGTTAAAATGTATAGCAGCAAAGTGTTGATTAAAAATAATTTTATGGATAATCAGGAAAGACAGACTGTCAATAGAAGGGTTAGAAGGGTTAGAGAAGACAGACTTCCATCTGTCTTGATGAAAAAACTCTGTGGCTCTTAGCTGGAAAAATGTGAAAACACAAAGACTGGAATTTAGGAGACCATTGCTAATTATTAGAAAAATCGGACTCTGGAAAGGTATCCTAATCACCACAGTAGCAACTAAACTGGAGTTCAGTACATCTACAAAATGAGCAAAATGATGTAGAATGTGGATGTGGTAGAGTCAGACTCACAGAGCTAAGAGGCAGATCTCATACAGAGTGAAAGGAAGATAACTTTGTATTTAAATCAACAGAAAAGAGCAAAGAGGAAAATGAAGGGACTGGACATTCTGTTTTAGGTCAACAAAGATAATACTTTTTAATTAAACTTATTTTTTAATTAAACCAGAATTCACTATTTCAACTGATATTTTAAGATCTCTCCAGAAAGAACAAAACCTTAAGAATATCAGTACAAAAAAAAAAGAATACTTAAATTCTTGCATGATTTCAAATGTTTCTAAATGTGGTTTTTACAGTTTCTTGCCATTCAAACACTGTTTTCTTTATACTAAACCAATGTGAAGCAATCTTGCCTATTTTCGAAGGAATGGAAGAAATGAATATCCCAATTATAACTTTTCCAAGTGTTCTCAGTGTAAAACCAAGTAAAATCCAACAAAGCTGGGCTGGCTCACAGCTTTGAAATGTGCTTGAGATTTGCTGTAAATATTGAAATCACATTTGCCTTGCAGTTTTGCCCGGGTTTCATTATGAGGTGTTAGTTTCACTGATGCCTCAAGGACTGTGAACTCAGATTCAAACTAGTGAGAACTTTGACATGCACATTTGCAAAATATTTGCAGTGAAGCATTGCATGGCTTTGGCTCTGCCTCATACCTTTGAGCAGCTGCTCTGGGTTCCTGAATTTGGAGGCATTACAGAAGCCAGAAGCATATTTAAAAAAAAAAAAGGAAAAAAAAAATGTATGTGCAGTACAGTCAAACTTCTCCAGACATCTTTCCTGTTTTCTTCACTTCCACTCAATGCCAAAACATCTTATTTTTTTCATTATGTAGCAGATTCTGTGGGTAGTTTCTATGCTTGTTAACTTGCTCTGAAGATTATTGAAAGCTTGAAGGAACATCATAGAATGGTTGAGGCTTGTAGGGACCTCTGGGCACATCTGGCCCAGCTCCGCTCCAGCAGGACACCCAGAGCAGGGTGCCCATGCCCAAGTCCAGGTGGTTTTTGAGGATCTCCAAGCAGGAGTCCCCACAGCCTCTGATCAGCCTGTGGGACGCGATGTTTAGAATGAAAAGCTTATTGTCTAGAAGGGCCAGAAGCAAAACTTCCGTGCTGTGCAGGTGACAGAACACCAGTATGGTCTGCCCAGAAGCTGTGGGATCTCCTTGTTGGGGATCTCCAAAAGCTGCCCGGACATGGGCCTGGGCACACTGCTCCAGATATCCCTGCTTGGGCAGGAGTTGGAGCTGGCAACACTCCAGAAGTCTCCTCCAACCTCAGCCATCCTGAGATACTGTGATCTGGATCCTGCCCACTGTTTGGAGGTGACACACTGTCTGAAGGCAAAAGGATATGTTTAGATGGCAGATGTTCCTCTGCCCAGCTGGGCCCCTGCTTTTTAAATCACCTTTTCTGCTTATGGAGGCAGCAACACGGTCTCAGCTAAATGCTACAATGCTTGTTCTGTCACTGGGTGACAAAATGTTGCCATGGCAATGCTTGGCAGAACTTCATAGAGGATTTCTGCATTTCAGATAATGGAATTTAAAAGGGCTTTGTTCTGAACTTTTCAGGGTCATTTTGAAACAGAAGATCCTGTCCTTTTATCTGTTATAATGAAAGTGCAGGGGGGAACACAAATCTGAAGGAGTGCAGTTGCAAGCAAGCCAGGGATAGCTCACTTAAAACGGAGAGGAGTTGACCTTCAAGGCACACTAGGCATCCCCTCCACCCATTTATTTCTTTAGTTAAGCTTGAAGCTGTTCTGATGTTTGACTTTTCACTTACAGGCATATGCACTAAAGCACACACATCTCTTTGCAAATTAATAGCTATCATCTGTCATGTAAAATGGTGTTTCAAACTTACCTCACTGGCATTTACCAAGAGGTTTCCTCATCACTAGTTGTCGTTCTCAGGAGGATCAGGAAGTACTCTGAAAAATCAACGGCTTCTTTTGAATAATGGCAACATCTGCTTTTGAAAGTGATGTAATTTCATCAGATCAGCTTTTTAGTACACACTGTTTATACTCTGTTAGATGACTAAAAATATTTAAAGAGATGTTAAAATGTCTGAAACTCATGAATTAAAATAATTATCATCTGAAAAGGGAGATTTAGATTAGAAGTCAGGGGGAAGTTCTTTACTGAGAAAACAGTGAGGTGCTGGAACAGGCTGCCTAGAGAGGCTGTGAATGCCCCGTCCCTGGAGCTGTTTAAGGCCAGGTTGGATGGGGACCGGGGCAATCTGGTCTAGTATTTGATCGAGTGGCTGGCAGCCCTGCCTGTGGGAGGGGGGTTGGAACATGGTTGTCCTTGAGGTCCCTTCCAACCCAAAGCATTCTATGACTATGATTCTATTATTAAGAAAAATCAGGTTAAAGCTTATCAAATTTATCATGAAGTTATGCTGTCATGGGAAGTTTGATTTTCTCTGTTAGCCAATAGAAATTCTGTGTGATTTCAATACTCTGACACTTCTTCCTGAATCAGTGATCAAGTATGAACATTCTGGTTTCAAGAAAGAAGAATAAAAATACTCAGTGAGCTTTTATGTCTACCAGAAAATACCTGTTTCTTATACTAAGTAATACTAAAAAATTTTTCTGGGCATTATTTCCTAAGCACTCAAGTTTTAGCTTCAAGAGATCCTTCAGGCAGAGAGCATGCAGGAGAATTACAGATCTATGGATCTGGTCGTGATGCAAAAGAATATATATAGTAAGTAATAATAAAGTTAATCTCCAGATTTCTTACCTTCAGGTACCTGAAGTTTGGCTGCTTCTCACTTCTGATAACTCTTAGGAAAACAAGGAAGTCTCCAACATGGTTTCCAAAGTTTGCATGGGTTTGGGCAAGTATTTATCAGAACAATTTGCATGAATTGGCACTAAGTATTTTTTATCTGCCACAAGTAAGCAGCAAGCAATCATTTTAATGAACAGACATGCCCAGTGATACACAGATATTAATGTCAGTTCTTCGATATTTATTAAATAAGTGTACATTTCCCCATATATAGCTGCACCAAAGTGTGTGATTCGTCCCAGAATCAGAGCACGTCCTGAACATTATTTCAAGATTGCAAGTAACCATGGGAAAACTGCAAGGCATTCGCACATTAACTTATAGCAGTTATAGTTTAAATAACCCCATTAATGTGTGATACTACAAAGTTTATTACAGAGAGCCATGATGAGTATAACGAGTGAGCAAATGGGAGTACTGCAGAATAAATAACACTCCTTTGCTTACAAACATCCCCATAAGTTACAATAATAAAGTGTATAAAGTGACAACCCATGAAGAAGCATGGTTCAGTTGGCTACACTAAACTTTCCTTCCTAGGCAATAAAAGAAGCTGAAATAAATTTTTTATGTGTAAAGTTAATTTTTCATTATACTGACTAACACAAATGCAATCAAAATGTCACCAAAGGTTTTGGTTTGATTTAGCCCATTACTTTAAAAGATGTTACTCATCTCAAAGGTGCTTTGTGACACTCTTAATGTGTTTTTGAAAAATGTTTTATTGTCTCCAGCTCAGACATCCTGAAAGTTTCCACCTTTGTAAATCAAGAGGGGAGAAGGCGGGGGAAAGTGCAGTTTTATGGGTTTGCTTTATCACAGAAAGATTTAGAGTCAAATGCCATTGAAACCTGTTTTGATTGCTTGCAAAAACTCATTTTTACTGGTGAGAAGAAGAGGACAACAGTTTGCACTTGGGGCAATGCTTTCTTCTTTGTCCCATAGCTTTTACAAATGACAAGTTCTATTTAAAGCAGTGAAATTCACCAGACTAAGCGACCAGGATTTGGCCTATAGCAAAAATAAGCTTCCACATTACAATTAAATTAGTGTTTAAGCTTAGGATAAGCTTTATTACTCAAGTTCCATTTGTAATGAGCAGAAAACTCGGGCATGGCTCAGTCACTGCAGAGCAGCTGGTGAGTTCTGGGAAGCTGATCTACAAGCTTGTGCCTGTATGTCCTGAATCTGTGTAGGACTAAGCATGTGAATAAAATGGTGAACAGTTAATCCTGTGCAATTTTTCTTTCACGTAATCACTCTAATATTTTCTGTTCTGCAGGATTTCAGCAGGAAATCTTTGCGTTCAGCTGCTGGAAGTTGGAATTTTTATTTCATTTAAAAAAAAAGGTGGGGGGGGAATTAAAAAAATTAAATTTTAAATTATTTAATCCAACATGAAATGAAAATTCAAGTGAAATTTGTCATTTTTCTGATGAAATAATGATTTCTAAGGAAAAATAAATGGAGGTAACAAGTATGAAAATGAACTAATTGCATTTTTCTTATTTATGCTTTGTTTTACTAAGGTCTTTTTAGCCTTGGTGCACTTATAGAAGCCACAGAACTCTGCTGCAGTTCTTGCACCATTTCAGCATTGTGTCATGTTTATATCACAGAGAGAGTTGCAAGGGAGGGACTAGGAAAGCATTAATTGCCATCTCTTCAACCTCAGCTGTTGTGCAGACCTGTAATTCTCTGCAGCTTTCTAACAGGAACTAACAATGGAGCAATTAAAAGTACTAGCATAATAGGTAGAATTGTGATTTATGTAGAACACTGGTGTGGGAATAAGGCAGATACAAATACCTGTGACTGTAAACTATATCAGATTCCTTGCCTCATTACTTGGAGGAAACCCTTACTTCTTGATTTGCTGAGGAAGATTAAGCATAAAGTAAAGTGGACTAATAAAACTAGCAGTGATTTTTTCAACTATACATTGGTTAGATACTGGTTAGTATAAAAGACACTGATAAATTACTCATTTTTCTAATAGTGACATTCCTATCCTTCCATAGATTAGGGAATAATGAGTCTCACCATACAATTAGAATGGGATTCAACTGATCATCAACTGATGATTTCAACCATCTAAATGTTAGACATGAATCTATGTTGTTGCTTAGGAGCCCTCCATTGTCAACAGACAGAAACAAGCACCTTTAGAGAGACATTCATCCCATCTACCACAGAAATTCCCAAACTACCTTGGAATAAATGTTCGATTTTGAGATTAAAGTCACATAAGATTAATTCCACCTAAGTCACTTCTGGAAACCAGGGGAGCTTTGGGTTTCTGAAGCTTTCTCTAGCTACTTAATACATGTGGTGTTGCAAGTAACAGAACAGCATGAAAATATATTATCAATTCCCACCCTCCCACATCCCCATCCCCAGATTTGATTGAAAATGATGGTATCCTGCATAAGCATAGCATATTCTCATCGTGATGCATGGGAATTTGTGGTGTCAGTACATAACTCAGTGAGAGCTCTGAGAATGTGCTTCATAAAGTCCAAGACCTCTAATCTCTCAACTGGTACATGGTGCCTGGTGAGTAACAGCCTTACAGCTGGAATGGTCTTTCTACAGCTTAGCAAAAGGTGAGGTTTGATTGATAATAGATGGGGTGCTTACTTCCCTTTGAAACTGTTATAAATCAGCCAGATAGTTGCAAAATAAAAAAAAAAAAAAAGTCAAGATTAGCAGAGGATTTTTCAAAGACATTTGGAGTTTGGAGGTATTGTATTGCTGAAAGTCAGAAGATGAACAGGGCACTGGTCTGTTTGTTTGCCAGCCTCCAAGAATTAAAAACTGATCTGTCCTAGGTCCATAAGAAGAAAAGTACACAGGTAAAATAAGATAGCCCAAGCCTTCTGCACTATTTAGATCCTGCTGGAAAGTCTCAGGACTGTTCACCTGCTCAGGGCCTGAACAGGAAAGAACGAACTTGGGAATTTCACCTTTATGATTACAAGAATCAAGTCTGTCTGTGGTTCTCCATAGGTTCCATAGGTAAGAAATAACTCTGCAAGTTATGGAAGGAAATGATCTCTTTTAATGAAAAAAACGCTGTTAGTGAGATTTCAACTTAACTACCCTGATCTAATACAAGAAAATCACTGAGGATTAAGAGGAATCTCTTTTTTAAAATTAAGCATAGGAAAGACCAGAAATAAATCCTTGTCAGTAAGGAGCAACTAGAAAAGAGCTGGTAGCAGTGTCTATTATTAATGTTTTCCAGCCCATGCCCTGAAGAAATCCCACTTTCTGCTGCTTACTCTCTGCCAAGCTTCAGCTGTTCAAGCTGAAATTTGACATGGCAGGCATCACCCAAAGGGGGTCACAAAGCTCATCTAGGGAAGAAAAGAGACAGAGACATGCTTTTACGTTTCTAATCACTGTTAGCTGTTGTGTAACCTTGGTGGTGACAGAACTAGTGGCTTTCTGTTTATTATCTGTGCCCCAAAATCTTTCATTTCTTCCACAGAAGAACCCCAACTTCATAAGCAGGACTGATCCCATCGGTGCCATCCAAGAACCAGAAAGCTAAACCATTTGCTTGTAGGTCTTCAGAAAGATTTAATTTCTTAGGAAATAAGTTGTTGTCTGTGTTTTTTAAAGAAAAATTGGATTAATCTGCTTAAATTGTGGGCGTGGAAGATATGTGGGATGATGACAGTTCATTGAAAAGCTTCTTAAGGAAACCTGTGGGTGCTTAAATACAAATCATGCTAGTGAACATCAACAGTTGTCCTATGCTGTAGCATGACAACAGCTGATTAGGAGTGTAAATACCTTAAACAGGCTCAGGGAGTGAGTTTTATCTCATTAAAATGTAAATATCTACAATATAGACGCCAGTAACAGAACAAGTCACCTAATCATCAATTTATGTTGTGTGGCACTTTCAAATAGTGATTCATCTGACCTATTTTACCTGCTGAAGCACTGTTATGTAAAAGTTCCTGTTTCTCTCCAGTAAGATGGCTGTAAAGGGACTTAGATGTGGACCACTGCATAGCAGACATTGACACTGAGTTGGATGAATTTCACAGTTTGCTTTTGTACTGTCTGTAGACCTCTGATGAGTGTAATGCCAATGGGAATGTAGCAAGAAGAAAGCTGGCACTCCAGAATTCATGAGTTTGCAAAGACAGTGCTGAAGAAATAAATTCACTCATACCCTACACTGGGTAGCGTGGAGCAAGCAGCAAAGTGAGCAAACTTCAGAGTTTCCATCATGAGATGAATAAATATATTAAAGCTAGGGGTAGAAAACTTCTCTAGGGTGTGAATTTGAAGAGGAAAATGAGCAGTGTGAAAAAGGTCTTTCTTACCTCACCAATGGAACAAACCTTTCTAATTTTAATGTCTTATTCAAAATAAGGAATTAGTTTGCATCTGGGGAGATGCAAGGCTGCTCTGATACTAATGCTTCCTCTTTTATTATACGGCCCATGATGTCAGAGATGAATGCTGATGGTGTGGCAGCAGAGGGTGAATCCTCCTGCCAACATTCCATTATATTTTGTTGCTGTGTGACAGATAGCAGCAGAGGGGCAGTCTGACAAAATGGCTTCCGATGTGGAAGTGCAGATGAAGGAAAGATGTGTCACTGAATTTCTCCATGCAGAAAAAATGATACCCGCTGACATTCATCAACACTTGCTGAATGTTTATGGAGACCAAATGGTGGATTTCAGCACAGGCAAGTGGTGGTTGGTGTGTTCCAGCAGTGGTGACAGAAAGTCAAGCCACGTTCCAGACACGTGCACATCTGTCACACCACAAAATGAAGAATGTCTTAGAATCATAAAATCATAGAATTGTTCAGGTTGGAAAAGACCTTCAAGATCATCAAGTTCAACCACAGCCTAACCATACTACTCCAACTAACAAGCCTCAAACCACCTCCCTGGGAAGCCTATTCCAGTGCTTAACAACCTTTTCTGTAAAGTTTTTCCCAATATCCAAACTAACCTTATCCTGGTGCAACTTGAGGCCATTTCCCCCTGTCTTGTCACCTGTCACTAGTGAGAAGAGGACAACTGCCCTCTCATTGCAATCACCTTTCAGGTATTTGAAGAGAGCAATAACATCTCCCCTTAGCTTCCTTTAACCCAGACTGAACAGCCCCAGTTCCTTCAGTCTCTCCTCACAGGGCACATTCTCCAAGCCCTTCACAAGCCTTGTTGCCCTTCTTTGGACCTGCTCCAGCACCTCAATGTCCTTTCTTTACTGAAGTGCCCAAAACTGAACACAGTACTTGAGGTGAGGCATCACCAGTGCTGACTACAGGGGCAGCACTACTTCCCTAGTCTTGCTCACCACACCATTCCTGATACAAGCCAGGATACCATTGGCCTTCTTGGACACTTGTGCACACTGCTGGCTCACATTCAGCTGACTGTCCATCAGTACACCAAGGTTCCTTTCTGTCAGGCAGCTTTCCAGCCACTCTTCCCCAAGCCTGTAGGGTTTCCTGGGGTGACCAAAAAGCAGGATCCAACACTTGACCCTATAGAAACTCATACAGTTTGCCTTGACCCATCAGTCCAGTCTATCCAGGTTCCTTTGTAGTGTCTTTCTACCCTCTGTCTTCATGTACCACGGTCTCACCTCATCCACACAAACTGGCTAATTGTGCTGACTATGTTGAAAAATAGTGTTTTGTGGCTGAGAAGTTGCTCTATCAAATAGTATTATTGGGTCATTTGAGTCTGTTGTAGCATCCATGGAAATAAATAGAAGACATTACTTTTGGAGCGAACCATGTATATTTACATTAGCACTTACTGCCTTTGGAGTACTTGACTTACAATGTGAAAAAATCATTATTTTTCTATCATATGTGATATTTAAAAGTATACTAATACCAAATACTTGTATTCTGGCAGCCACGTGAGATTTAATTAGTAATCTTTTGTGTCAAAAGCTTGAGCTGGTACAGGCCATCTCTGCCTATACCATCTTCTGCCAGAGGAGCTTTGGAATGTATGGGCCTTAGTACTATTTTGGCAGTTTCAGCCATATCAGATAATGGTAAAATATTGACCTATTCAGATTTTGATTTTAGTGTTGCCCCATTGTGCTTAGATTAGAGGGGAAGAAATTAATTGTGGAGTTAATTTTCTTTTACTGCCTTGTACAAAATGTGAATGTTGTCATATATCTGTACTTTATAAGGTTTAACAAATAGTTGATTCTGTTTCAAGATTTTTTTTTTTACTAGATTATATTCTTGAAGTTTATCAGAGCCAAATATTAGGGTTCAGAAAAACAAAATGTAAGTGGAAGGAATTTTACATGTGAAGAGTTATATAAAATAAAAGCATGTATGATAATTGAAATGGTTCTGGACAAGAGTTCCCAAATGCCAAGGACAGTTGTCACCTGAAGAGTCACGTACACCCTGCAGTCACACAATATTTGATATATTAAAGAATTTTGGTACAGTTTTCAGTGTAAACTGAAACAGACAGAACATTACCCTTTATTAAGATGGTGGTTAGAAAGTTCGTACTATCCTTTTCTATCTTTGTCTCATTAATTTTATCTTTAAGACTTCTCTTTTATTCTCCCTGTAGACACAGTATTATGTTTTATATCTTAAACTTTTAGGAAATTGAAACCGAAATCAGTTCAAGAGAATTAAATTTAGATTGCTCAGTTTTGAATGACTGTATGATTCATTAGTGAGGAAATTTTTGGAAATGCTTGATAGTATTAAGCAGTAACTTAAGGACAGCCATGTAGTGAAGTAGAGAACTAGGCATCAGGAGATTTGGATTCACTGCTCTGCTGCAGGTTTTCTTCGCAAGCTGGTGTAAAACTCTCTGTTCCTCTGTATAACAGGAATAGTTATTCTTCCTCTGTCTGCATTGTCTAGATGTCCTGCAAGCTGCTCTTCAGAGGTACATTTGTTCCTCATCTGTAAACACTCCATAAGAGTAGAACATTTCAATATACTCTTTTTCCAGGCAGGAATGATTTTATTATGCATTTGAAAGAGTACTGTGTAACACTGGGATATGAATCTGCCTGTAGCTCCTTCTGCTCAGAAATACAAGTGCTAATAATAATTAATGATATTAACAACTTTTAATTGTGCTGCACTTGTAAGACTCTTCCTCTACTACTTTGCTCTGGTTTGAGGAACTCCCTATTGTCTACTTTAGCAATGGTAAATACCACAATTGCACAATATCGTTATTGTTCTAGTTGTCAGCAATTTATTCAAAGAACATCTTATGAGTGCAAATAAAGCAAGGAGGTGTCTGCACTGAGGAGTTTATAAACTACGTTAGAGATAGCACAGCAAGATATGAACAACAGAGAGGGAACATTGGAATTTGGTGCTTTTAAGAGATACAAAACACCAGGCTTTTTTGTTCCTTGTTTATTTCTTCCTGTTTACTTTCTTTTTGCTGTCATGGAGTCTAAATCTTGGTGGGTGCATGTGCAACCCTTTTGTGTTCTCCAAACATTGGGCAAAGTACACTCAGCTGAAGTTTAGACCAAGATACATCAAAAGTCTTCGAGGAGATGAACTGTGCAAGAAACAGAGTTGTCTTGGCAAAACCTTTAATAAAATGCCCTGTCCTGAGGCAGAATCATCCACTATGAAGAACACGGATCAATCATCACTTGAAAAAAAAAGAGGGGCAGATAAGTTAGGTCTTCATATAAAGACCATTGGTAATACCAGGTTCCTACTGAGCTTTGAACCACATCCCTTTACTAACCTATGCAGCCAAGAAAACCATTTTCCCTTTTCTCTTTGTAGGTTATTATCATGTCTTGCTGGATCTTGCCTTACCTGAAACTGTGCTTTCCATGTGCAAATTTACAGGCAGAAGTAAAGGCATGTGAAGAGATTTCAACCTCCCCTGCTCTAAGACCAGCTCATGCAACATGTCCTGCTGCATCACAAAATTGAGCTACAGTTGTTCTGAGAGACCCATCCATTGAAGTAAACATCTGCTGGCAGCAATGAGGCTCATTCCTGGCTGAGACTTTGATGTGCTCCTGTCTATCCATCTACTTGCACATACTAAATAAAACAAAGAAATGTTAGGAACATACTGGAATAGGAGAGAGCATATAAGGCCAAAGGGTAGAGTCCAAGTCCACCACATTTTATAGAGATGTTGCAGAGCCTGTACAGGAGTTGAAGACAGGAGGGAGAAGTTGCTGCAAGATATTTTCATTACAAGATTGCACACTAAAAAAGAAAATGCCACCCTAGAGCTTGGTGTTAACTTAGTTATCTTACAGACAACTCAATTTGAAGAAGAATTACAGTTTAGAAAGCAAAGAGAAGAATCTGTCACCTAGACTAATAGCAGTCAGAGTTTCTTCAAGGGAGAAAATGTTAGAGGCTAAATTACTGCCAAAATCCATGGCAAAGCCAAATACAGTGGGGAGGTTCTTCTGTGGCTCATCAATAAACTCTGGGTCAGATATTCCGTTTCCCCTTTGTGTGCTAGTGGAACGAAAAATGAGTCACCCCTGCAGAAAGCAGCTTGGCCTCCATGCCAGGTGGTCTGATGACAGCACATTGCTGTGTAGGGCATGTTATACCTCTGTGCTTTTCTTATCAAAATGTCAATACATTCTCATTGCCTTTGAGTGTTCCTAGGAAAGTATATACAGGCTGCAGGAAATCAAAGTCATGAGATTGGATGGGCTGAGATATGTGCTCCCAATAAAAGGCCTCAGGTGGAGACAGGAACTTTATCCAAAAGGACAAATGAGCTGTTAGTTACATACTTTTCTAAGGCTGCAGTTCCAATTTTGAAAGGCAGAAGTAGTAGTTCAGTGCTTGGTTCCCAGAAAGTTTTATGAAATCTGTTGAAATTAGAACAAACTAACAAGCCCACTGTCAACATGAAAAATGCAGCAGGTTTCCCTTTTTCTCCCCTGTACTTTGGCTTCCTGGCTGGGCTTCATTTTGTGAGGTCTGTTGTCACTGCTTAGGGAAAAACTGCAAATTACCTACACACATTTACTTTTTTGTGGGTCAATAGCCCTGCAGTGTAATGCTACTCAGTCTGTGACAACTTTGCCCCCATCCTCCCACTTCAGCTTAGCTTTGTTCCCATTTTGCATAGGTCTCATTGGGCTTTTGAATTCCTAACATCAAAGCAGTAGAAGGAAGCACTAAAGCTCAGTGTTTGGGCTTTTCCACTCTGTAACTTGCTCTGTCACCACTGTGGCTCTAAGCTGCCCCAGGCATGGTCTCCATGGCCCTACTGCTTCAGTGAGTATAAGGCAGTGCTGGCTGTACAGCACCGTGCCCCCAACTCCTGTTGCATATTGCTATAACATTAGTAATTATAAAAACAAAATAAAAAATCCAATGCTTCATTTTAAAATTTCATTGCTTGATTTAATGTCATTGGGAGCTGACCTCCCACCATGGGTCTGTAGATGAAGCTTCCCAAGGTGCTCCCACAGGACCTGTGCCCTGTGCAGAAAGGGAACACAACCTCAGGCTCTGCTGCCTTCTCCAAGGAAACTGTGAGCTGCTTTTCTGAGAGAAAAGAGGAGACCACATTGTACTACATTGCCTGCAAATGCAGCCTGAATTTCAGGCAAGGGTGCATTGCACCAGATAAGTTGATTGTTTGTAAGTTGATAAAACACACTTTTTAAAGTAACTACAAAAAAAAAAAAAAAAAAAAAAAAAGTAAGGTGTGCAACAGCAACAGACAGTGCTAGCAGCAGTACTAAGCTGTTTACTAATGGCCTGGGATTTAGGCATTGTTTCAAGGTAAATTTGTATTCACACAGATGCACCAGGAAAGATTTTATATGAGAAAGTCAATGAAAAGAAAAACCCAAACTGATCACAGATGCTTACACGCTATTCTGCCATATCTGAATTTTATGTGTATGTTTGGTGGCTGATCATTTGGATAGAGACAAATTTGTTTTATTTCTTCCCTGCAGCTTGTTCATTAAAATTCTGTTTTACTCCAGCAGCCAGCATTGTGCTGCATCCTGACATCGGCGCAGAGGGAAGCTGCCACAACAGACACATGCCAGCCGTCCCTACCAATCCAGCAAACTATTGCTTCCCTGCATGGAAATATAGTATTTATCCTCTTCCTGGGGAAATAACACATTCTGAAGCAAGACAATGGAACGCAGCTTGTTCATACACAGTGAAAGTACACATGTGGTAAACACAACAGCCTGATTTCCCTCTGCATCGCCTCGGTTTTGCACAGATGCGTACCAAAATGATTTCTACTGATCTGTTTTCCTGGCAGCTGTAACGCTGAGCTCCCATTCTGCCAAACTCCCACATAGTTCCCGAGTCCCAGAAAGGTGGCTGGCCCCGTGCTTGTTCCCATAGGGCCTGAGCAACGCGTGTCTTCCCAGAGAGCCACGTGCTGGCAAAGGACATGTCCTGTGAATTCCAGGGTGCATATCACTGCCTTATCTTTTGGATTAGTGCAGAAATTCCTCCGCAGCATTGAAATTCTGGCTTTATGCCAAAATTCCTAGATGCCTAAAATTAAGCTTTGAAGCCCAAGCTAGGCAAGGGTTTCGGTACCTAAAGTGGACTTTAGATGGAATTCTGGCACCTGAGTGCCAAACGATCACAGAACTGTTGGAAAATGTAGTTGTTCAACTTTTTTCCATCCACCTGGGGATGCATTACTTTCTAACTAGAAATTCTCCAGCTGCCTGAAGCTGTTTGCACACCCTATCCAGAACTGGCCTAGAGCTGGCTTAAGTGGATATGCCAGAACTTAACTCAGGTCTCAGCAACCCTCACCTTGCAACTAAACACTTGTAATACAGTGAATTTCCAGCAGTGTCTGTGTATTGCAGCACAGATTTGCTGGTGTTCAGCACCTCTGCAGTGAAAGCCATAAACTGATATCTCATTCTGATTCTTTTCTCCTTATCTGAATTTAGTTTCATTTGCATTGTTGATGTATCAGTACAACAGCTTAAACAGCGAAAGTATCTCTTTTTAGAAAATGCTCAGCATTTATTGAATTCCAGCATCCTTCATGCCATAATGTTAGGCTGCATTTGAGATGCAAAGGGGAATATTCACAGAAACCCTCTCTGCAGCAAGTTATGCCTGGTTGGCTTTCACATTGACTCAGTGTTTGCTCATTCAGCATTAGAGAGCCCATTATTTGGGCCTGGACTCTAATAGGTAAGGAATCAGAACAGGAGGAGATTTTGCGTCAGTGTGTGGGCTGTGAACGCAACGAGGTGATTAAATAGACACTGGCAGCAGAAGATAAAGTTAGCAATTATGAGGCCATTTCCAGGAACAGCCTGCTCAGAATAAAATTATTTTGCTCAAAATCAGCAGGTAAAAGTAAAAAAAGGCTTTCAAAGAGGTCTGCTGCTGCCACAAGATTGGGTTTTCTTTCCCTTTCCTTTAGAGTTGCCAGCTAAAAGGTTGCACAGATTCCCTTTGCACATATCTCAGTGATTATATTTAATATTGTTGCCCCTCTTTTCAGTGCTAGTAGAGCTCATGCAGAAGTTGGGCTGGAGAGTGATACTGCCTGCTCACAATGCCAAGGCAGCAGGAATAGGGAACTATAAAGGTTCTTACACCTCTTCCTGATGCTGTGAGCATAGCACAAATGGGCAACCGCCTACAAGTGGGTTAATACTGACCTCCACCATACTTAGGTCAAGGTAACTGAAACCCAACCAGATAATCTGCTTGGGGCCAGCTATAATGGGAAATGTTGAGGAAATGGATAAAGATCACAGCTTTCTTCTGTATGGGATGCCAGATCCTTAAAAGACGACAACTATTTTCAGTCATTCTTGACATGATTGGCTTAACAATACTTTTCTCATAAGTGAAGATCAAATTCTGTAAACCATGCACATAAGCCTTCCACTCCTCTGCATTTTGCTTTGTTTAGGAAATATGCATACATCACTTTCATATTACACAAGCTGGCTAATATTGATCAACGTGAGCTATTGAATATGCATTTATACCTGCTGAGAGCACTTCAGGTGCAGGGAAAATTATGTTATGAGCCATAAATGCGTGAATTTCCATTGTAAGAAGACTGATGTGACAGCTCACTCTCCTGTAAAGATTGTTACCTGTACAAGAACCTTGACCTTCTTACACATTTCCACTGAGATTGAAACAACAGATATTTTGGAAGCTTTCTGAATCACCTGACTTTATAAGATTTTCTTACCAAAACAAAATACTTGAAGGATATCTCTGTTTTGTTAAGAATTTCACATTTTTTCTGCAGTCTCATAAAAGGAAATACATGAGAAAATAATCCTTAAATCCTTTTCTCTGCTATCAAGTCCATCCCTCAGAATAGATTCTTTCAGCAGGGAGACTACCAAATAACATGCATATCCACTGAAGTGGTCTCAACTAAATATAACAGTACGGTGTGAGTGGGAAAAAATATACATATGTTCTCTTGTGCCTTTTGTGTAATCAGGACAACAGGATTTTGCCAGTGCCTCCTCCATTCCTCCTACCCAGCTGTACTTCAGGGTCCAACCTCAGTACTGTTCTGTCACTGCACATAATATGAGTAAAAAAACACAATTTCTATAGAAGTCTCCACATAGAAAGATGCACCTAAACTCAGAGTCCCATTGCTGCAGTTAAAGTTTGAGACATAAAACCCGGACAGTAAACCTTCAGAGTGAAGGCACTGACAAACAAGGCTGCAGTTATGTGGAATATAAGATGACCAAGGCATTTAGGTTTTACTCGTTGTTAAAAAGACGCTACAAATAAAATATATCCTGCGCACAAGTATTTTGCTTCTGTGTTTGTTTGGATGGTCTTTTTTTAGGAAAAAAAAAAATGTTTTAAAATCCATGCTGGGGGAGACTGTAGAGTCAATGACACCAATTCATGAATAAAAATTGAGGACACCTGTAATATCTGTGTATGCTTCTATTTCATTAGTAGACTTGCCACAGTGTGCAGGCATCCGTGTCATGACATAATTGCAGCATAATAACTCAGAGATTCACAAGAACAGTCCAGTGTGCAGATAGAAGACCCGTGTTCTCCAAGAGTGCTTTTAACATAGAAGTAAGATATTTTCCATTTATGCTAAATAAACGATGCAGTAGGTTAGAGTGCTGAATTTTGTCCTGTGTGAACAAGTACAGAGATATTTCATACAAGCTTATTCTGACAAAATATACAAAAGAACAAATGGTTCAATCTTTTCTATTAAGTACAGCTTGAGGCATATAATTATCAATCTAGAGAGGATGATTGCAAGTGAACTGGCATGAAAAGTTACACTGTTATCACAGATGAAGTTGTAATATTTCATTATCATTTCATGATGCGTGAATTAATTGATATTTATTCACAGAGATGCACCAGAAATAGTGGTGCCTCTTTTGATAATTATACATATTTTTCAATCTGGAGGACAAAAAAAAATCTGCCTTAAATACTATGAGTTATGAGACATACTTTCAAAGAACAGCATTTGTATCTACCAAAAAAAGTGCAGCTATGTGCATCTTTTTAATATTTACATGATTCCAGTAGCTATGCATAAGTACACATGCATAGTGTTTATGTCACATCATAATGTATCTAGGAATGTGAAAACATATTTCAGAAAGAAAAAAAACTGTTTGCCCTACCCCCTGTTGAAATACAATCTCCCCTCAAGTGAAATTGCAAGAGTTATTTGCCAACAGTGAAGGTTTTATAGACTCTAAAAAGGATGAAAAAAATCGTTCCAGTTTGTGTGGGTTTCCCCCTAAGGTTAATGTTGCTGGATCCTATGGGTATAGTACCAGTCTTGGGGTTTATATCTGTATTTTCTTAATTGCTAGAAGCAAATAGTGTGTTGAGCAAAGCTGTGAGCCTGAATTCTTCTCAGCTGCTTTGTTAACCCTACGCAGACAGATAAGCCTTGCGAACAGGAACATTTAGAAAGAGTTTTAGGAAATATCTGAATATTTTACCCTGTATACAGTTAATATGTTTTGCCATGATGAAAAAAGATGGAATTTGTGTTGTGCATTGTTTGCGTCCTGAAACTAGAAGGTATCTCCTTCCTATGTTGTGAACTTTGATCTCTCAGAAGGGAGATGAAGGAATGAAGTGTGATTCGAAGGACAGGCACTAAAATTAGGAGGCATTAGAGACTATTCTAGTTTGGTCACCAGAATGAAAGGGAACAAAGAATCTGAAGAGAGGAACATAAAGTAGAGAATGAGGATTTCATTACTATTGGAGGTAAAAAGAATGGATGGCAGTGAATATCCTGGATGCAAATGAAAACTTTAAGATCGTTCTCCCAGAGAAGATAGCCAAAAGGAACTGGATAGTCTTATAAATATCAAAGTACTGCTGAGTTTCAAGTGGAAAATGGAGGGGCTTTCTTTGAAGATTCAGATGGTCAAATGGAATAGAGAACTTTGTGACAGAAACACAAGTCTAGCTTTCAAGGCCACCTGAAAGATACTGAAGCCTTTTCCAAGACTTCTTCATAGATTCAAAACTACTACGCTGAAAGCAATGGAAAGAAAAGCTTGTAAAAGGGACTAGACAATAACAAACTATGCTGCTTTCTTTGAGCCAAGTCTCATGACATCATTCTGAGAAGGCTTTCTGGGGCTGGAAGGAAAAGTTCCAATGCTGATACTGCACATTGGTGCAAATGACACTTCTGTATGTGATAACATATGGACAATTTGGAGGGTACTGGCAGTGAAGCAATTCACAATGATGTCCTATCCTTGAAGACTCTCAGATTAAACAACTGCATAGGCATATGATGTCAGATATAAAACAATGATGCTGCAGCACAAGAAGCAAGAACTGCAGTGTCCATTACAGCATGGAAAAAAAATTTCCACTGGGGAAGAGGCTGGACAAAGGCATTAAACCATTAAAAAGTTAAGATATCAGGACAAGAGCAGATGAGCAATATTTATTTAATGCCAAATTAAAACAACAAAACAAAAATTTACCAAGACATCAGGTAATAACTGACTAATAACCAGGAAAAATTTGAATAGCTTGTTTAGGAGCATATACCACATTTAGTCACAGGTATTAAAATCCTGAAAGATGCAAATGATTGAATGTTAAAATTGCAAGTTCTGTTTTGTGTGGGAAGTTGTGGGAGAAGGGAAGGCATATTATCATGACCTCTCCCAAAGTTACTGATAAGGGTAAATTATCTTGAATATCTGTAGAACGAATTTAAAAAAACATTAAATGGGGTAATAGTTTGTGTCTGACATAGATCACTAAATCACACTATGGAACAGCAGAAGGGGATCTTTAAGATTCATCCCATAATGTATACGTGACAAAAAGGCATGCTGTGATGGGGAAATTCTGTTTCACTCAGATGTGATAAATTGTCAACTTTGACATTGCTGATGTATCCTTGTAAAATTTTTGAGGAAGAACATTGCTGAAATCCAAAAAGCAATGCAAAAATACAGTGATTATAAATTTAAATGCTGGCCATACTGAGAGCCAAATGTCTGCGACTTTGTTGCATTTGTCCTCTGCAAAGAGAACAAACTCCTGTTCCAGTATGTACTCCTTAAGTACATACTGTTATGTATGTACTTAATATCTTAAAAGACCAATGTGCTATGTGGCAAATATGAGCTGGATCAGTTTTATTTCATCATAGCCTTCAAGAACCTACCTGAGGTAGAAAATTTTGAAAATAAAGGGCCAATCCATCCATCAGACAAAGTGTCGTGAAGCCCCTTAGCTGACAGCTGGAACGATTCAGACTAGAAAAAATGCCCTACTCTTTAATTTCTTGTCTCCTCCTTGGTTTCTGCTGTCATTAGGTTTAAGTGCAGCTTTGTGTACCATAACAGAGGTATTAATTTGTTTGTCTGTAGGCAGGTGATACTTTGAATGGATGTTAACTACAGAGCCTTGTCTGTAGGTCACTATGAAAGAAAAGCCTCCTATTTATTTTCATGGAAATTACTTGTACTTAAATCTATGCATGTAGAGCTGATTGATGATGGTGATTTAAGCTCCTCCTTAAAGCAAAGAATACTTATTACTGAAATCTTTTCTCGGAGGCTTCATATCAGTCTACTGCTTAAAAAGGTTGTAGCAGAAAGTAGCTAAGTCACAGCCTCAACCAGTGATTGAGCACCTGGTGGGAAAGCAGGGCCAACGTAGGGAGGTGCATGCAGTGCATCTGAGTGACTAGAAGGGATGGATGCACTCCTTCCCAGACCTCATTTAAAGGTTGGCAGTGGTGGCAAGGGTAACTTGCTGGAGACCCCAGCCTATCTGAGGCCTTTTGAAGCTAAGCAGCTTTTTTCCTTTGCTTATGCATGGCTGCTGCACTTGAGTTTATCCTCACTTGCTGCAGCCTGGGACTCTGCTACCCCCCCGTCATTGCTTTGTTTTTTATTCATCACGTTATAGTATTACAATGGTATATGTGTATTTTTCTCTTAGCTCAACCAGGATAGCTGCAAGACCCTACTTTCTGCTTCAGTGTTCAGTGCACAGCTCCCTGTCCTGCTGGCAGTCCTTACTTAGGGCAGTAGTTCTGTCAATATAAAAAACTAGGAAAATGTCTGAGATCAATTGAGAAGAAAGAATATTTAAAGGCTGTGAGGTCTTGTGAAAATTATTCCGTGAAGAAACAAAACAAAATTTCATGCCTTAACTTCCACTGCTGTATTTCTCAAGCATACAAAGGAGGAAAAAAAAGTGTTTAACATAATTGTCTTGCCTTTCTGGGTTACAACCTGAAAAGAGAAAAAGCATACATACTACCTGCTTTCCTTTTCATCTGCTGATCAAGAATGATATTTAGATGATCACAGTACCACAATTCTACACTATTTCATGGAAGCATAACACAGATAAAGACTGTCCAAGTCTTGAGAAACTTAAAGCTCTACGTTAGCTGTGATGATTTCTCAGAAAATGCATTTCAATTTATCCCTGAGGGCACTCTCAGAGCAAGTATGTCCCTAGTAGAAAGAGAAGAGGCTGGCTGATAGCTTTTCAAAAGCCTATTTACCCTGTGGTTGTAATCCTTCCTTTGAATGCATTGAACAGAGATTTGATTCCAAGAACTGCCTAGTTCAGTGTTGACTAAGTGGTTACTCTGGTTACAGTGCTGAATCTGAGGTTATTACCCAAGAATCTGTTGGAAATCCAAGCGGAGTTCTTACTTCTTGAAACTAGATTACTTATGTGTTACTTGTATATTAAGTTGTTGTTGAGCAAGTGGTACTGTTACTCAGTGCTGTAGCTCATTGCTGACATAAATTGTAGCATTTGTTATCAAGCCAATCCATTTATTGCATAAGATATCACAGAGACCATAAATACAGGTGCCTGTTTCTTGGGTGGATTGTCATCTTTCATATCCATTTTGCACTCAAGATGGAATAATGTTTGAGTTGAAGCTTTACAGCTGCAGATCTTTATCATATCCTACCTAAGCAGATAAATACAGACAAGTCTTGTCAGCTAGTATCATTATTTTATTCTGCATTCCCTGATACCTAGCATATTTCTACCAACATATATAAATCATCAAGAAAACAGAGATGAGAAGTACATGAGATAGTATAGTCATCAAAACACATCTACCCATTTAAAGAAGTACCAAGACTATTCAAATCATGCTGATAGATATTTGTCTAACATGTTTTATAAACTTGCTTTTAAAAAGCATTTGTGATGTTATCCAAACTATTGCAGTTAATGTGCTTGCCTCTTCTCCTTCCCTCTTTCTTGGATTGGAAGCCCAAAACTGGACACCGTACTCCAATTGCTGCTTTATCAATGACATGTACTAGGATGAATCTTTCAATTTTATTAGTTTTTCTTGTGCACATTAAACAACCCAAGGATACTGCTTTTTTTTTGGGTGCTATGACATTTTGGTCTTGTTGCTCACTGTTCTCACCACATCCTCCTCTCCTGAAATACTTTCTAGCCAATTGATCCTCATTATGTATTTGTGCAGTTCATAATTTTTTATAAGCTATAAAACTCTGTGCTTGTCTTTATTGAATGAATCTCTTTTTTTTTTTCAAGACATTTCTTCAATTTATCAAGATAATTTTTCACTTTAATCCTGTTCTTCAATCTAATTACAGCCTGGCCAGTTCTGGATCATCTGAAGATTTAATAAATTTCCACTCTATTCCTCCCTATTCCTTCATCCAGATCATAAGAGGAAATATTAGTTAGGTCCAGGACAAACTGGCTGAAATCTACTTACACATCTTTCTATTCTGACATTAAATTTAAAACAGTTTTGAATCCACCCTGTAGCAGTTTCATTTAGTTTTCTGGACTTGCTTATAAAAGTTTTATGTGTAGCTGTATCAAAAGGTTTCCTAAGATTCATGGCATTTATCATTTCTTTCTTATCCCTTCAACCTGTTAAAAGAGTTTGACACTTTTTTTCTTGTAGATGCAAATAGACTAGGGTTCATAAGCCTGGAATAAGAGATGGCTGAAGTCTATAAAATCCTGAAAGGTGGGACAATAGTATGAAGTGAACAATTGTTCCTTGCCACTTAAGGCAGATAAATGTCTTATGAGATTTTGAGGTCTTAGCTGGTTTCCACATGTCTCTCAGCTGGATACTCACTTTTCCATATTTGGGGCTACTTCTACTCTTATTTCCCTCATCTGCACTGACATCACTGAGGTATTAATATTTCTTTACAAAGACCTCTTGATGATAAATAAAATTTCATAACTCAAAAGATTAACAAAATAATACAGGATTTCTCCACTTCATCCTAATTACAGTAAATATAGCAATATATATATAGCAATAAATATAGCAATTGAGCAAGAGAATTACTTATTTACACCAAAGTTTTCTGAGCCAGCAACATTTACCAGACAAAATTGGGTTTTTTACCAAGGACTAAAGAACTGTTTTCTGCTCAGTACTATCTCTGATTGAAGAGGTTTGCTTGGATTCCCATGAGGGCTACACAACCAAGATGAAGACTAGCAAGCAGCAGGTGTGAGCAGGCTACAGGCACTGTTTGGTTTATATCAGGAAGTGAATATTTGAGAGTAAATGTATATCTCAAAAGTGGAGAAGTATGGCTAAATGAAGCTAGAGGCTATCTATATCAGCATTGGTTGAGCAAGGTGAAAAAGGATTTATGGACAGGTTTTAAATGATGCTATGCTGTGGGAAGATTTATTGGAAATATCAAGCTTAAGTTCATGTGTTGGTGACAAAAACAATACTGCTCAAGGGTTATTTATTCATGTATTTCTAACAGATTCAAAAGAATCAAAGGAGGGAAAAAAGTCTTTTAATGGGGAGAGTGGTCTTTCACTGAATACAAGCCAATAGGAACAAGGTTGTCACCAGAGAAGTTTAAAATGGTGCTTCATTTTATCTTTCATGTCTCAAGTGTTTCCTGCTGCACTGAGGCTTGGAATCTTTAAATAGAACCTTTCAAGGAGACTATCACATGGTTTGTTTTGTTTGACCACATAATGCAATGACAACCAGGCTTGTACAGCTTCTAGGTGTTGCAGACAGGGAGCACAGAAATGGTATTGCTACCGCCACAAATTATTTTTCTACCATTTAGATTCCATTCTGTTTTGACTTATAATCCACTACTATAATCATGCCCTAAGGTCAGTCTTGGATATACAAAGGTTTGTAAGAAAGCAATATATCTTATTTTCTCTTCTGTTTGTTATTAACAATCTGAAGTCGTGGAGGAAGACAGAAACATATCCAAGATATTCTGAGGAAAAAATAGGATTGTTGGATTTTTTTCAGATATTATTTATCCAGTAAAATTGATTATATTAATCAAAAATTTAATAGAGATAACTTTCTTGAAGTCTACCAGAGTAACTAGACTATTTCTTTACGTTTTGTTCATAAGAATTTTGAGATCTTATTATTATGAAATACATGAGACCAAGAATTATAGCCCTTTATTTGTTTTTTTTTTTTTCTGTCAGTCTCATTCCCATTAAGGTCTTGTTACCTATGCCATGACAACAGTATTCTAATTTATCTATTTCTCTCTTCTCTGGTAATGAATTAACAATGATGGGAACCATAGCAACTGAAGCAAAAACTTCATTAAGCAAGAACAATTTTTCAGTTAACATTGTACAATGTGAAATTGCTTAGAGTAACCAAGTCTTCCACAGAATGGTCATAAGTAGAACAGAGAAGGCAGTTAAGCTGAACCCCAGTGTCTGTATTCCAAAGGAGTCTGTATTCCAAAATGTAAGATGATAACAGGTTTTCTCCTTAAGTATAATCATCAAAGATTGTCACTGAGTGGCAAAAAGCACTTACTAAATTTAAGATTTCAAGAAAATACTTGGCAGCAGTCATGGTGACTCATCCTGAAACATCATAAGCCAACAAAAACAGCTAACACCATCAAAACTTTATATTAAAGTGAATTTCCAGCTGAAATGAATGCAATTTGAATGAACTATTTAAAGTTTAGCCAGAAAAGCATCTGTTCCATCACTCTGTTTTTAAGGTTGCCAATAAACTTTGGGACCACAAAAAGATACAGGAGTGGATGGACATAAATATTGAGTGTCACGTTTTAAGTTTTGAAGATAATTTTCCTCTTCTAAATGAAATCTCATTCAACATGTGAAACTGGAGGCTTACTTATTCTTGCAAAAAAGGCTGGGGTTAATAAGGTATGACAAAATGTTAATGACGTCTCCAGCAATGCATTCTTCAAGAGCTATTTCAAAAGATAAAAGAACCCAAAAGTTAATTAATACTGAGGGTAAACATCCTACCCCAAAAGATCTGCTGGTACAGGCTTTCTGTAAGCTACACAAGAGCTTATTTATTGAAGCACACAAACTGAAACAAGAGGGATGTAATTAACCTGTCATCTGTTGAGAAAGAAATACAGGAGGGCAAAAAGTGTCCAGCAAGTCCTTCAAGTACACTGTGAACACTTTTTAATATATATTTGAAAGATAAGGAAGGCATTCTCTTCTCACTAATAAGGCCAAGCTAATTAAAAGTGAGACGAAGGAGAGCAACTTAGTGGAAGCGACCATAAATCTGGAGTGCTTGTGATGCATAAGAAAGCGAGAAGAGAGTGGCAAAGCGGAAATATTTTGAATTGGAGGAAGAGTGAATTAAATAAGCTCACAGGAGAGATATTAGGCTACAAGGACCAGTCTAAGTATGCATACACAAAATGAGATATGAAGAGAAAGATGTATGGAAAGCTTAAGAAAGCCTACAGAACAGAGCATAACCAGCGGTAAACACCCAAGTGAAGGCGTAAGTAGAGGGCATGTGTGCAGCCTGTCAGGGTCCAGTGACAGGAGGTCAGGTGCAGGATCATGAAACAGGTATATTGTCCTTATATCTCATAAAACAGCTCTTCAATAATTCATCCAGTATGTTTACAAATGTTTTCACAGTATTAGCATCCTAAGTATTATCTTGTGAAAGTTTAACCAGTCATCTTAGAAAACAGTGTCTGCTTCTGTTTGCCTTGAATTTGTATTGCTTTTTGTCTTGTGAGCTGAAAGTATTTAAGTCAGTTTTACATGTGTATGGGAACTGCTGAGTCACGGCCTGAACCTCTGATTGATCACCTGAGGCGAGCCATGAGTCAGCCAGAGGAGCACAGGTGAAGGCAATTCACCTGTGCTGCTGGAAGCTCCTACACCTATTTAAGAGCTGGCTACGAGTGGGGAAGGATCTCTTCTGGAGATTACCTCTTCTGGTGTTTTGTAGGTGAGCCCAGTATAAGGGTAAGCTTTCCATTTATTCTCTTTTGTTATGATTGTCCACTTTGCCTAACTCTCTTGATTATATTGTGATTGTAACATCTTGGTATCCATTGATTATACAACATGTGATATCCCAGTTATGGGATCTATTTTAAAGTTTGTTAAGAGAAGTCCTATATGTATTAATTCAGTGTCAACACAGCAGCATAAACTGAATTTCTACAGATGTCAACAGGAAAATCCAGGAAGTTTGGCTAGGTGGTTTTGGGGAAGTGTAGTACTGGTAAATGCTGTTCTTGTATTAATGTTTATAGTGCTGTAATTGCATTTAATTCAAGAACACTTTCTTAACTTACAAGTACAATAAATGCCTGAAGACCAAAATGTTTAAGATAGCAAAGCAAACTGTCAAGTACTTAGTGGCTTCCATTGTCTAAGTACACTGCAAAAGAACTTTAAATAATCATTATTTACAACGTCTTTTGTAAGATGGCTGAAAGGCGTAAGCAAGAATATAGTCAATATAGAATATATAATATAAATCTATGATTAAAATGCGATCAATATAAATTATATACATACATAATTTCAAAGTGAGTTCTCACAGGTATTTTTTGTCTCTGACATGGCCCTTAAAAATGCTATTATTTATTTTTCAAGGAATATACTAGGTAATATTCAAGGTTTATGTCATCTTTAAAATAATCTGTAAGAACTTCACTAAGTCTCTGTCTCTGAAGTAACAAATAAGCTTTGAATTTTAAAAGTCAATATCTGTAGAGAATTCTAGTAGAAATGAAAACAGTAGAATTCAAATAGAATTCTACTAAGAAGCTTCATAAATATGAAGATTCAAACAGAAAAGCCATGACAGTTTGTAAGATGAATAGCTGACACTGTCTGCCCACTAGTTATCTGAGAAATGTTGCATGGATTCAGAAGCCTTTGACTTAATCAGATACATCCTTTGCTAAGATTAAACATCTTGCCTTTGAAGGAATACACAGGCATTAACAGAGATCTAATCTCCTGGTCAAACACCAATCTGATTTCATATTAAATTGCTTTGATTTCTAAGTTAAGAGTACAGGTAGAATGCGCAAAGATATTTGGAAGACATTAATTGGGTTGTGGGGACCAGAAGGGAAGCAGGTCAAAAGCATGTTGTTGTAACTGGTTTTTAATTCTTGAGACTTTTGTATCACAGAGCATTCTGAAAGAATGACTACTGCCGTGGGAGTATGAAAATTCCATCTTCGTTTTAAACCTCTAGACATAAAAACACTATTCTTTCTCTGCCAATCCATCATCTTTTCTAATGATGTCACATGTCTATTGCATTGTAGTCACTTTAGCAGGAAAAAAATTATCAACCTCCTTATGTCAAAATTTGTCACAGTAAGTTAAAGCTTTAACTGTAAGTGTGATTAATAACTTTTTGAGATACTGAGTATTATGTACTGCTCTGTCTTTATCCTAGAAAGAAAATCTCTTCAACATTTTAGGGAGTACATGCCATTCGAAAGAATTTCAAAGTTAAAGTTATTTGATAGATTATTTGCATTGCTGAGACACACATTCATAATATTTCTTTCCCCTGTGAGATGGAAGAGTTAATGCATCCCCCACAGAGGAAAATAAGCATGCTTCTTCCTAAGAATATTTTATTGTTGTAGGACAGAATATGCTGATTCTACTTTTTCATTCTCTTTTTTGTCCAATACAAATTGTACTTCTACTTCTGTGGTGAATTCATAGTGTTCTGTTGTGGTTAAAAAATAAAAATATAAAAATACATGAATAATTTCTCTACTATATATGTATGTAGTCTCTCTTTACTAAAGAGAAATACAGAGACTGTATTCTGAAGAGAGATACACAATATGCAGGATATATGCATTTGAGGGGGAAAAATGATCTGTATTGGTGAACAGAGCACTGAATACGGTCATTACAAAGCAAACAGAATTTTTAAGCAGGGCAAGAAATTTCTGTTAAAAAACACAAGAAAATGCACTGTTCGGGATCATAGCCATGTTTGATTGTTTCTTAAGATGATCTGAAGCTGATTATACAGAGGCTCTATAGAACAGGAGGAGAGGAAAGCTATGGAGCTTAACACATTTATGCCACTGCAGTAGGTGGCATCCAAAAACCACAGGCAAGTGCATTTTTTCCAGATGTTGAGCATATGTAAGAAACTAACATGAATTAACTTAGTTCCAGGTAAGATTTCATGAAAATTTAAGGGCTAAGAGTATCTTAGAAACTTTGCCAAAAAATCTTTACAGTAAAACCATTTTGGATATGAGGCTTCACCATACCAATGGCGATGGTGCAGAGGTAATCATTAAGAAGTGGATACAAAACTCGAATGCGAACTCCAGAGCTGGGGAAGTGGACTACCAAGCATGAGGACTAATTAAATCCCATGAAGTTCACGAGAATGACAAAAATTATGGATTTTGAGAGGTGCAATGGCCGCTGTCCACATTTTTAACACCTTGGAAAGCCAAAAGTATCTTGGGACTATGCCTGAAGTAGAACTGGATGCTGTTAACTATATGATGCAGGGAAGCTATGTTTTCTGGAGAGGTGTTAAGCTAATCAAAATAACATAGTTGACCTCTAAAAAGAGCTGGCTCATTGCAACCAACAGGATGTAAAAATGTTGAGAGAACCTGCATCCTCTACAAAAAGCAATGAATGAAGTGGTTGTGACAGTGGGAGTTAGAAAACAAGCTGAGGTTTTCTTTGGACATAGAAGATTTCCATGCTGGCTTCACACTTGAATTTTTTTACCCCCCTCAACCAGCGAACTTCTCTCACCAGATAACTACTTCAGCCAGAAAAAGTGAGATTCTACCCAGGCTATTTTGTGGCTGCTATTTACTTGCCATAAATATTTAGTGTGAGTTTGCTGTTAGAATATCAATATGTCCCTTACTTTCACATTGCCTTCATTTGCAAAGTTAGACTCTGTAATTTATCCACTAGCTTTATTCTGCCATGGGTGCATTTATCAGCATTTAAAAGGAGAAGGAGAAGCTGATTTATTCAAAATGTAAAATCTGAAACATGACAGGGAGGCTGTGGGACAGTCTGACCTTGCTGGTGTCCCAAAGCTCTTCCTGGTAGAAGTAATGCTAACAAACTCAAAGCCAGCAAGAAAAATTATAGTCATGATTTTACATGTCTGAAATTGTGTGAAGATAAAATCAAGCTATGCCATCCTGGACATTTGGTAATCTATTCTAAAAACTGAATTACTCCTGAGCCCCTACAACTTCTGCAGTTACTAAAAGCTGGGAGTCTGTGAAGCCTCAGGTTTCACTCCTAAGGACAGTCAGCTACTGGCCAAGAGCAGATCTTCAGTGAAGGCAGGAAAGGTCAAAATTTCCATCTTGGTTTTTTTTTTTTTTTTAAAAAAAAATTAACTATTTTTATAATAAATTAATATTATACTTAATTTCTGTGTAATAAGGTATTCATTTATGATGATGCTGTTTTCTGCCATATTGCTTCAGAATTTCTTAATGATAGAATTCAGATGGGACTAAACCTGTTTGATACTTGCCTCATCAATACCTTACTTGAACATGCTATTTCTAGATGTCTTCCAATACTATCTGCTAATTGTTTTATATATATATATATATGTATATATATATATGGGGGATATGCTCAAGAAAGTTTTTGGAAGGACTATTTTCTCAGAACTGCTTTCTTGCTATTTATATGCAGTCAGTTCTGTGCAATCTGCTAGAGCTGTTACAGAGTAGTCTCTGAACTTTCATGCAGCTTTTGTGACATCTGTGAACAAACTCAAACTGTTTATTGAGAAGACTTGACAAGCTACATTCTGCTAGATCAGAACATTAGTGTCAGCAGAGTGAGCAAACTAAGGAAGACTGAATGGCCTGCGTAAAAATTGAATGCATTATTGTGTCTGGAGAGGCTAGTGAAAATATCTACTTTGAAAACTTGAAAGCTTTAGTCCGTTGCTTAGACCCTCTGCAGGAGTGCTGTAGAGAAGTAATCATCCCACAATCAGCTAGCATCAGGAATAGAAGACAGTGCTGACAGAGACTTAAAGGACTTTTCCAACATGTATCCATTGTCAGGCATTTTTGAAGGTCAAGGAACTATAGGAAACTCTTCTCTACAGAGAAAATAAAGTTTAAAAAAAGAACTTGATGTTCTTTTTGCCTGTGAGAATGGCATCCGACATCTCAACCACTAGTAGCTTTGGCTTAAATAAGAATTTTCAAATGATTTTTTCTTGGTTTATGGAGGGCTTATAAGAAGGCAACTGCTTCCACTCAGTGTGTGAAATGTGATTAATTGTAGGTGACTTTGATGGATGCTGCTTCTGAAATTGAGAAGGGGCTTAATCAATGGGGTATGATTGGAACACATATATTCAGGAAACAACAAAAAAATCTGCAGAAGGTAAGCACAGACTGCATCAGACTTGTAAAAATCCTTAGAAACAAGACAGAGATCACAACCCTGATCAGTGAGTGTAGCTGTCAATCTTGAGTTCTCTACAGAAGCTCTGAAGGAGATATCAACAAGCCAGATAGCTCCTCTGTGTCAAACCTGAGAATTCTAGGGCTTAAGAACTGAGCTGCTCCCTTCAGGCCAACTAGGAGTTGAGGCTTTGAAAAAATCAACAATGGAATATCAGAAGAGAGAACTTCTTTGTTGGAGGTTCCGGGGTCCATGAAAACATGGCTTAGCTGAGAGATGAGAATCTGCTTCTTTCACAGTTCCGTATCTAGGCCCTAAAAAAGCCACAGCATTCAGCTCCTGGCTATTTCAGTAGTGGCCACTTACAAAAGAGAGCTTGGTGACTTCAGAGGGAGCTTTTGGGATCTTACTTTTGATAAAGAATTGCACAAGCAACCACATGCACACAAAGCCAAATTCATTGGGGAAACAAAAAGGTTTTCATTCTAAAAAAATTATTTTGAAACTGCCAGCAAGGTTTATCAGGAATGTTAATTTTTAGCTGTCTTTTAGCTGTCTTTCACTCGGACAGTGGCCGAGTGCATGGAATGGAGCAAATGCAGCCAGTCTAAGACCCTGCCTCCAACTGGGGCAATTCAGGCCGCTTCTGTTCAAGAGGAAAATACCAGAGCCGCAGGCATTTACCTTCTGGATGCTGAAACAGAGAACAGTCTGCAAAGAACAAATTTCACTGAATGCATGAAAGCCAAACTTTTCACCTCTGTGGTTTGTAAATATTGGAAGTGTATTAGGCAGGATGATCTGCACAAAAGAAAAATGAGCATGTCTCTGCAGAGCAGGAAAGCCACAAGAGCTGTCAAACTCTTCAAACTGCCCAATAATTGCAGTTTTGTCGTCCAGGAAGTATTGGGAAGTGTGAATAAATACTACAAGACAAGGAAACACTGAAGTACTACTAAATAAGCTGGGCTGATCTCAAATATATTTCTTCTCAGAATGATAAATGAGGTTTTGTGTACAAGGGCTTAGTTGTTAATTATTTTAGAATACTCAGTTTGGTTTGTTTTATTACCCAAGCTCTTGCCAGAGCTAAAGTTTGGGAAAGCTTTGCACAAATGGCATTCCTAAGTTAGATACGTGTGAGCCAAAGGTTATAAAAATGCACTATTGGAAGGATGATGATATGCTGGCATAGGCTGCCAAAAGAAGCTGTGGATGCCCCATCCCTGGAGATGCTTGAGGACTGGTTGGATGGAGCTGTTACCTAGTGGTTGGCCACCCTGCCTCTAGCAGGGAGGTTGAAAATGGATGATCTTCATGGTCATTTCCAACCCAAGTCATTCTGTGATTCTATGAAAAATCTAACGTGGTCATGGGACATGACTGGAAATCAATTAAAGTGTTTCCTGTCTTCTCTTTTAAAAAGCTGAAAACCACAAAAAGTCTTCAAACTTGGTGTATGGTGTTAGTGTTCTCTAATATCTGTAATTCTGATATTTAACATTTTACTGTAAATAAGGTGAATTTTTATTATTGCATTATATGGTCTCTTTGAAGTATGTATATTTTGCTATAAAGAAAGACGATGTGGTGAAAGAAAGAAAGGTCTTTGAGCTCAGGCATTTTTGTGAGAAATATGATAAAAAGAATATTGAAAGAATGAAGGTTTTGACTTCCTGTAATGTGTTTAAGCAAGTCTGGGCACGTCCTATTGTAGTTTTATAAACTGCATCATGAGCCGGTTGTGCTGCTCTAAACGAACATAATATAGTCCTTAACTCTGTTCAGAAAATAAGCCCTTGCCATGGCAATGAAGGAAAACACACAGTGATATACAGAAGCAACTGAGCAGGGGTCTTGCAGAAGTGGAGTGTGCAGTGTAGAACCAGAGGCATTTTTGTTTAAAATTCATAGCTTTTCTAGGAAAGGAAGCACAGGTTGTGAGTGTTCATACAAATCAAAGTATTTCCAGCAGTTGTTTCTGCCAGGTGCACAGCAAGCCATGCTGTGTTTGTGCTTTCATGAGCTTTGCAAGGCCATAGACAGATGTTTTCCAGGTCTCTCTCTGCTGACGGGAGATGGCTCTGTGCCTACCTCTCCACATGGCAGTCGCTGCCCTGTGGCTCTTCTGATTCAGGCTCCTTGGATGCTCTGTACTCAACCTCAGGTAAAGCCAGCTGCCTCACTTACATTGGTAGGTTAATGCTGCAGGCTGACTGTCGGATAAGATATGCTTAACAACACTTCAGCTAGCCAAGCCATGGAAACAGAAGCAGCACAGCAATGTCAGACCACTATTATTAGACCACTATTGATATGATTATATAAAGTTGAAGGAGTTTTTAATACAGTTTTTACAAATATCTTTATGTGGAAACCTGGTAAAAATCATCAAGTGCCCCCTAAACAAAATCTTCCAGTAATTTCTGTAATGGAGCACTGGATTGCATCATCCTTTTCATACTTAATAAGTTCCATCAGGAGATAATTGGGTTCTCCTGCTGGTCCAGAACAGCACTACACTTGTGGTTATCAACTCTTTTTCAAAACCAGCATAGATTTCCTCATGATCAGATGGAAACTTTCTAGCTCTTTCAAAGATGTTTTTGGCTAAGGTCAAACTAGAAAGTATGTGCTGTAAAATCGTCTTTTCCCCTCTGCCAGTTTAAAATAATCTTTCCTGCATTAACCAACCAATGCTCTAGGTACTGTAGAGAAGGTCTTAAAGTGTGGTGCAGCAGCACCACAGCAGCACCCATCTCTCTTTTCATGTATGTGACATTCAGTAAAATTGTTAATTGTTTTTTTTTCTCAGCAAAACCTTTTGGTTCTCTATTGGCACTGGACTCTCAATCTTCCTTCTTTGTGCCCACCAGCATGTCCATTTTGAATCCCTCTATCTTACCATCCATGTTCATTGATTCATGGTCTTTGTTGAAGAGGCCAGCATGAAGCTGTGCAGCAAGAGTGTCGTCATTTTAATTGAGCATCGATTATTTAAAGAGCACAGTTGTTACTTTGGTTGATGAAGCCACCTCTCAGACTGACATCCACTCTGAGAACAGAAACTTGTGGTAATTTACCAGACCCTTTTTATATCCCTTATCAGGATTCATTTCGCCTTTTACTGTCCTGCAAAACTTATGTCTGACAATGGGTGCTGAATTCAGTGCTTCACTGACTGATAAAGGCAATGCCTTGGAGATTAGATATCTTTGAATACTAATCTGCAGTGAAAAACATATGCATACATTTATATGAACGGCATGGCTTTTATGCTGAAATAAAATCAAATTAATACTTGGCTGTTCTGGAAATACCAATATTTAATTTAATATTCTTTTATTTCATTTTTTTTACTGGAGAAAACTTCCTCTCAATCATGCCTCATTTCTAGAAATACACAAGGTTAAAAAACAGCAGGGATTTTTAAGCTGCTTTTCTTAGCATGTTGGAAAATACTTCAGCGTCTAATTAATGAATATTTTGTTTCTAATTGTGCATGTGCATGAGACCCCATTATGTTTATTTTAGGAGATATTACTGTGGCTTAAAAGCATATTTTCACAGGAGGGCATGTTAAAGGATATGTCACACCTTGGATGAAGCTGAGATATTTAAGGAGTGAAACATCTCTGTTTTAGCAGCCAAAAAGTACAGAAGAGTTTGAACAGAAAGCAAATAACTTTCAGAGTGAGATTCTCTGCTTCTCCCAAACCAGACTGAAAATAAAAATTCCAGGGCTCTCTTTTCAGAGTAAGAATGTTTACAAGAAAACTAAATGTGCAAAAGTATCCTTACACAGTTGGAATAAGAAGGATGTCTTTCATGGTTGACTGTTCTGTGTAATGTGCTTTGGCCTGAGACATAAAAAGCAACACAACTGAGAAATATCTATGGCCTTGAAAGTTAACTACAGAGTATTCACATATTCTGTCAGTTGTTTTGCTGAATGTCTGAAGTTGCCCTAAGTCAGCAACACACAGAAGGGAAATGACTATTTTAACCAGTTAACGACAAAAAGGAAATGTCACAAAGTGAAAATGATGCTGCTGTAGCCTGGAGGCATTCATCTTAACAGAAGACTGGATACCCATAGAGGAAGAATGGAAAGTCCACAACAATCCCATTATAATCAGTACTACTGAGCAATCTAAATGCAGGGATTAGTACCAAATTCAGTGTTATAAATGAATTAGGAATGTTTCCTGCCTGGGAAGTCTGGGTGGGGGTTTATGCACGTGTATAACATATAACTAAATTGAAAAGGCCTAACCTTTAAGATATCTTGCCAATACTCTTTTAGAGCTGCACAACGGACAGTGATAGGTGAATTTTTTTTATTAATAACTGCAGCTGTAAATTTATGGATGCAAAGCTGTTAGCAGCTACTCAGACTTGTATTGAGAGGGATGTAAAAATAGCCCATTTTCAGCTGTTGTGTACCGCTTCCGATGGGGAAAATGCTGAATCTGCTCTGTGGGTTCTTTTTTATTTGTGATCCAGAATTATACAGTGCAGTCATACTGACATTTAATAATGGTCTTATTATTGTCCTGAAATACTTGCTCACCAGCTGCGAAGCAACAACATTTTATTTGCCTTCATATGCTGTATGGCTTCCCATAAATGAAATGATATTTGTTCTCGACAAATGTCTCAGGTAAGATGATGCGTTTAGCAAGAGTTAAAGCCTATCAAAATGAAGGTTGATCTATACTAAGGGGTGAACTGTCATTCAGTCATTGCTAGGAAGGCTGCAGGAGTCTCAGCAATGAAGGGTAACAGTCCTATTTTGTTTCATTGGTCTAGTTTTTGTTTGCTTGTTTGTGTTATTGTTTTCCTGAGGAAAAAAATGTGTTTAACCAAGTTATGCTGCAGACACATTTTTCCTGGTGGTATAAAGCAAGCTGCTGTGCAGCGTACTACAGGCTTGTTTTTAGGAAAACACATCAACAAACAAACCAATTTGAGGGAAAGTTTGGTTAGATCAGAGCCTGGACCTTGGAAAACTTGCTAAAAAGTCACAAATCTTGGAGAGAACAAAGAAAAGGATGATGTTACAAGGGCAGATAGAAGCCAACAGATCTGCTAGCTGAAGCCCAGCAATTTGTGCCTGCCAAGCTCTGAATGAGAAGAGGTGGCTTCTTTGTCTATTGCTACTTTTTGTTGTTTGTTCTGGTGCTTATTGTAGGAAAGAAAGCAAGGGTGGTGAGAAAATGTTGACTGTGGTGTCAGTGAAGTAAATGGGCCAAGTTCACTGCCAGTGTAACTCAACCTAGCTGCAAACAATGAAGCTAACACTGGGCAAGTCCGCCACCCTTTACTTTCCAGTTGTTTTGGTGCATACTCATTGGAGAGGGGCTTGCATTAGTCCATAAGTGCATGTTATATTTTAGTCCATGTAGTATGCATATATTCAAGGCGAGGTAAAAAATGTCCACTATTAAGACTGAGGGAAGGGGGAGCGCTCATTTCATGATTTTTTTAAATTTTCCTTGAATGCACATACTTTTTTTTTTGTCTTTTTTCATTTTTCTTTTTTTCTTTTTTTCTTTTTTCTTTTTCTTTTTTCTTTTTTCTTTTTTTCTTTTTCTTTCTTTTTTTTTTTTCTTTCTGTAAACATTCCTTCTTTTTGCCTTAGGCCACATTCACCCAAGTCTCTGAAGTACGTACGGACCCCTTCTACACTGCAGTAGGTGGGAACCCATCCTGCACATGTTCTGAGATCACTGAATGTTATACCTGCTCTTCTGAAGGACTCATTTTTTCACTCAGTGCATTGTGCATTGCCCTAGCACGTTTACATGGGCACAGGCTTGTATTGTTGTTACTGATTATTAGCAGGTCTGTGTATCTGGAAGGCACAGTCATGAGCAGTGGCAAGATGCAGTTTGCATCTTGAGTTGTTAATGAAACTACCAGCGTAATCACATACATTCATGGAGGGAAGCAGAGATGGAGTCTTTATGGCTTTGCTCTTCATTTTTACCATTTCTGTTCCTTGGTTTGTGCGTGTTCTCTTTAGGTTTCCATTTCTTAGCAAGCTCCTTCCCCTTCCTTGTTAGTCCATCCAGTAACAGTTTTGTGAACATTTACAGCATGAGATTGCAGGGAGGATATATATATTCTTCCCTTCTAGGATACAAATTTATCTCATTCATTTGAATTACTTATTCCTATCCTGCATTAAAAGGTGGTTCTGCCGTGCACCATTAATTGTGTTGAATTTTCTTTGTGAGGTTGTGCTCCAAAAATTTTTTTTTTTGTCCCATTCAAATCTTATGTAATATTCCTCTTATTGCCATGCCTTCACCTTGTGTTCTTATGCTTTTTGTTTAGGTTTCTTGTTTTTTTTTTTTGTGTGTTGAGGATAACAGATTATGGCCAGAGAAATAGAGTCTGAGATTTTCTCATATCGTTTTCAAAGTTTTTTGCTCAAATGGTTATGCTGGGTTCTTCTTTTTTTTTTTGTAGGTGAACCTTAAAGAAGTAGCAGAACTGGAGGGTACAGAGAAAGTTCTCAGTGGTTTTCAGGTATCATCTTCACACATACTGATCATTAGTAATGAGAACACAGGGACTGAGATCTTCCTACATGATTATCCATCTGACAATGAAAAAGGTCACTTTCCATACAAAACTGTTCAAGCCCACCAAGTTTTGTAATGTCACAACTATTGATAAAATTATACATTTTATACATTCTTTCACAGTTCTCATACAGCCCTCAAACATCCAATAAGCTATAAAAATAATTGGGAAGCTGTGTAAAATATTTAAACCAGGTGTAGTGAAATGTCAGAACAGTCTGATGCTTTACAGAGCATTCTGACAATTCATTCTTTATAATTCACTTATGTTGTAAAAAAAAAAAAAATATATATATATATATATATTCCAGTTAGTTTAGAGTGACGAGATTAGGAAAGGCTCATAGCCTAGAAAGAAAATGCAAGAAATTCAAATATCTATCATGTAGTGTACAAGCTTGACTCATCAACTAGCACAATTATTTTCCATTGTTTACTTGCAGTACTTTTATTAATGAGAGATATCAGCTTGCTTTGCCAAAAGTAAGAGTTAGTACTCAGTGAACAGAGACAAAATATATTTGCAAGAATGTTTGTAAATTCTTATCTGCAGATTAAATAACTATTTTTATATTGGTTTTGTTCAATTTTTCTAGCAAACCAACTCAGAAAATATACTTTTACACAAATGTATATGGAATATAATGCTAAATGTGCTTGTTTTCTAATTACGAAACAAACAAATTAATGAGAAAAAAGTATTTTGAGGAATAAACTTCAGAAGCAAAATAGATGTCAGACAAACAAGGAAGAGAAAATCTGTACACACTAGCCTAACTCCAAATGTGGATATTCCAGTCCTGGGATCAGGACAGCCAGGTCAGCACAGAGCTGTGCCAACTGAATGGAGCTAACTCATTTATGCAGCCTCTGGGACCCAAGTGAGTATGCAGAGTGGCAGCGTGCCATGTAGACGCACTGTCCTTCCTGGGCTATGTTGGCTATGTCTCCCAAGGCACAGCATTGTGTAACACAAACATGTCCTTAGTTGACCAACCAGCCCAGGCAGCGAGCAAATTCCAAATAGCAAATGCTCAGACAAAGGACTGTAATCGTTTATGAATGCTCTGCAAGCACAGATATTTGCTCAGATGAACCACTAAATAACAAACGAAGGGGAAAAATCTGGGACCTTATTATAGACAATACATTAGCAGAGAAAGGAACTAATTTCAGCCTCCTCTCCCCAATTTGTTTGCTGCTGCCGTATCATCGAGCTGCCAAAATTATAGCTGCATTTTCTGAACCTCATTTTAATATTCAGAGGAGTTTTATCTCCCATGAGTTTTCTTGTAACTCTTACAAGCAGGGTACCACACACATTTTTCCCTCGCTGTTAAGAAGTGTGAAATTTGCAGCAGTACTTTTTCATATTTCAAACATACTGTTGTGTTCACCTGTACAAAAAGCACTCCATTGAATGTGCTCTGCTGCTCTATTCATCTTATTTCTGAGGTCTGTTTGGAAGTTCACACTCTTCAGTCATTGCTTATTTGCTGCAGCACGCAGTGAATTGCTTAGTAGTGCTTGAAGATCTTTCCATCTCAGCAAAAAAAAGGTTTTATTTTTATATCGCAAATATTAATAATAGTTCAAATTGAGAAAAGACTTAGAAAGTACGGTTGAAAGTATGAACACATATGGACATATTTTAGAGAAAGAGAGACCTGAGCACATGCTTGATTGCCATCCCAAAGCCCAAATCTAGCTCTCAGAGTGATAGACCCACTTATGGGAACTTTGCTACAATATTCTGCCAAGAATAGGGTCAGGCATGGCATTGCACCAGGTTCCTGGGGATTCATCCAACATATTATACCTTCTCGTTTTTGTAAGACCAACATCTAGCCTGAGAAGGATTTACAGTCATGGGATAACTTCAAATAGATCAAGCATTTGGTATCTGGACTCTTTCATGCTTGTTACATCAAACTACTTCATCTACTTCTATGATCTTTGGAAAGAAAAAACATTATTCAAAATATCATGTATTTTTTGGAAACTTATACTTTAGTCGTATAAATCTTTCACGCATATTCTTTTGCAAAACACAAGTAGAAGTAGATCATTTTCAAATACCAATTTTTATATTAAGCAGTTATTTCTCTCTACATTTTCATGAACTGCACCATGTGATATTGATTTTGCCTTATCTTGAAATGAACCTACTCTTGTTATATGGGCAACGGAATCTGAAGAGATGCATGATTTAGTTACTTTTTCTTCTGTTATTTCCTCTTTCCTCTTTGGCAGAGGGTGGTGGTACTATTTTACTTATATATTCCTAACAGCTAATTAGGCCAAATTTCAATCCTGCAAATATGTCTCCTATTAAATTCAGTAAAATGTTGTAAGATGGAAGAAAGCCATGTTTTGTGCTGTGAATTTTTTGTTATTTTTAATTTTTATAATACTGTAACAAGAAGATGAGCAAGAGCATTTATATAGTTAGCAACTGATGCAACAATCAATTTTCATGTTGTATATCAAATATTTTATGTCTAAGTAACCTTAGATATAAAAATTGATGCTCAGGATGCTTAACTTGAAACATCTTCCTGGATGTCAACCTGCATTTCAGGTCTCTCATGTACTTTACAATGAAAGCAACTCTTGCAGAGGCTCAGACCTTTTTCGTATATGGGGTATTTACATGCCATGGCCTGGGGACAGAGAGGGGGATGGAACCCAGCAGTACAGCTCAGGATTCAGAAGACAAAGTGCTCTTGGCCAGAGTCAGAGTCAGCCTCCTGAGCATCTCTGGACACATGCAGTACCCAGTTCTCAAATGTAAAGAGAAGTCATCTTTCTTCTCCTGGGAACAGAGGAGCTGCCAAAGCTAGTGGGAAGAAGATAAAGCCTCTGTCAGCCCCTCAGGAAACCCGTATCTGAAATGACCAGCTTGGTGTTTGTAGGATGGAGGCCAAAACTGCACAGAATTTAGAACAAATCACTGTATTATTGCAGCAGCTATATCCTTCTAGTCCTAGAAGAAAAATCAAGCTTCAATGATCCAGGTTTACAATTATAAGGCAACACAAAATTAGGGGAAATTTTTTTCCAGTCTGGATCAATTTACCTAAATTGAAGAATATTAAGAACTTTTCTATAGCTTCTACATATAACAGATAGAAGTTGCAATTAAAATTATTTGGGTTTTCTGAACACTTCCAGCCATTCCTTTGCTTCAACTGCTATTCCCAGAGTGGATAAATATTAGCAACAAGTAGAGCAGTTAGAGCTGTTGAAGGAAGGAGGGGGATGCACAAAAAATAAAGCAAAAAAAAAAGCTGGCAAGCAAGTTCTCTGTTTCTTTGAAAACTCTCCAACATCATGAATCCTGTGAGAGATTAATTAAAATGAAAAAGGAATTTTCAAAGGAAGAAAACAAAATAGCTTTTTTAATGGTCTATTTTTGTTTTTGACTCAGGAAATCTCTTTCTCTTTTTCAGCTGGTTCCCTCAAAACATAAATATTGGCAGCTTTAAGGTTTGTTTTTCATCTCAGGCAATGAGTTCAAAAGCTTTTCCAGTCAAGTTTTGAGGGTTTGCTCACCAGAATTTGGATTTCTGACACATCTAGTGAGTCTAGAACAGTAAGCATTACCATTAAATTAAAGTTGCCATTTCAAGTGAATGGTGATTAAATAGCAGCGTATTCACATTGCTGACAATTAGGGGAACCTGTTTTTCTCTTGTCATAGCAATGCACAGAGGTCAAGGTCAAGCAAATTCTACATACACAACAACTTAGGTTCACATGATTAGGGGTTATTTCTGCCAATCTCAGAAAGCAAACTGTTAATCCACTTTCCTTTCACCAGCTAATTGAGTAGCTAGGTGCTGATTTCAGCCTAACCTGTCCCAAGATCATAAGCCATCTGCTGTTGGGTTACTGTTAGTTCACGCTGAAAAGATTTGGAGAGAAAAATGCTGAAACTGTGACTTTTTTTTTTTTTTTTTTTGGATATCCACCATTCTTGGCCAAAAATTAAAAAAATAAAAAAAGAATATGCCCCTTCAGCCCAAAGTAGGAACAATAACAGTCCAATGGGTAACTGTCAAACCTTGTTGAAACAGTGTGAGTCACAGAAGGTTTAAATAAATCAATTTGCTTCAGCCATGTCTGTGGTAGAATGACACCAAAACACAGAAAGCTACTAAAAGCAGAACAAAATAGAATAGTAGATTATGCCATTTTCAGAAGGATAGCTTGTAAACACGGAAAGGCTATCTAGGAAACCTACAGTTAGTCATGGAAATCTTTGGATAATACTGAAACAGGTTGGGCCGGGTGACAGACCTTAGTGCTGCGATGAGGAAAGTTCAGCACATGTACGAGCAGAGCTGTGAAGGTGTTATGCTGCAGAGGACAAAATTTGTGGGCTATAAAAGAAGGATTCTAGAGTAGACTGATACCATTTTGAAAAAATTCTCTTAAGAGCTGAGGAAACAGAATAGTAAAATACATGTAAATAAAATTTGTTGTTAACGTCAGGAATGTATATCTTTGTTTGCATGAAGAAAATGTTTGTGAACCCTGTGCAATACCTCTCAGTGCAACTCCTATCAAATATCTCTGGCAAAGTAAACCTTTAAAACTCTCATGGGACTTTATAGCCTGTTTAAAGAGGTCTTAAAGGGTTGTGAGAATGTGCAGCATCCATAAAGTAGATGGCTAGATCAGTTGGTATCCACCATCAATAAGCTGATGTATTTGTAGCTTAGTCTGGGACTGCTTCCCAAAAACCTGGGTGAACTCTAACTGATCATTCATCCTGTCTGAAGACATGTAAGGTTCAGCTTGCCCTCATAGCAATCTGGGGAATGGCACATCACGGGGTACTTGATCAGATCCATGTCAGCTCTAGTCCGTTAAGCACTGCCTTGTGCCTTGAGAGGCATCGACCATTCACTGTGATCCAGCATTTCTTTCATAATTTTGAATCACAGTGCTGTATTATCCAACAATTCCTACAGACTTTATTCTCGCAGAGAAAGCCCATCTTCTGGTTCATTATCCTCAACATTTGCCATGATTTAGCTTTTATCAGACCCTTACACTGGTCCTGTGTGAGCAGTACCATGATTAATACAGGCTAGCTCTCACATATATTTAGCATGTGAATTGATAAGAAGAATGAGAAGACAGTGCAAAGATCATGCCGATTCCTTCTTTGCAGATTCTGATGTCAAGCAGTTTAAAAGAAAGTAGGATCAAGCATTCTGAATTTGTTTTGGAATCAGCAATAGCTCCTGATTAGACATAATAAAACTTGTCTGGAAGAAGGCTGGAAACATCCATCAGAGGCAGACAGGCATACTCTAGCAATTCCAAGGGATTTTGCCAGTCTCTATGTAAAGCACTTTTCTGGAATCTCTGCTTCTTATTCTCTGATCAGGGGAATACACAATATCGCCTCAAATATAAACCAAACCAGACACCAATCCACACAAGGAAATGAGTCATCAGATTGTCACTTACTGTTGCTATTTTATCATTGTATGAACAGCTTGCACTTCCATTACTCCTTTACACTTACGATCTACTAAAATAAAATGCCTTCTAGAAGAAAGATTCATGGCCATGAGTGGACCAACCTAACCTTCCTGCCCAAAATCCCCTTCCACAAGAATATACAGTTTTATTTCCAAGAACTTGATGAAGATACCATTGTGCAAAGATAACATTTAATATAACTGAGAGAAGGAAGGGGTAGCATGAATAGATCTTCCATACTAACTATTGATGAAAACACTGTTGCAAAATGCTTTCTAAATTCACACATATATTCACAAACTATTGCCATTGCTTTTGCAGACTTCAAAGGACCTGAATGTAAATAGCATTTGCCTGCTCAGTCATGAAAGTCTGTGAGCACAGGTTCTTGTGACTGTGCAGTAGGACTGGACTTGTGGCATGGGTGATAGAGCATCCAGTGTCATTGCACTTTTGGTGTAGACCTTGGTCTTCCCATCTACACAATGCAATGTCAGGGCTTGCATGAATGTATTGTGGCTGCTGGTTTATTTTACAAATTACAGACAATTGTGTCCCATTGCAGGGAGAGTGTCTGGTGATTGACATTGTGCTTGAGAAGATCAGCTAGTACGACCAGATACATGTCTGATCTGATATCAAACATGGTAATTAGTAACAGAAACTCTTTCATATTGGAGACTCAGGATCTGGCCCCTTGGACTTTATCTTTCCAGACAGCACTGCTGTGTTCATTCAGAAGTTGCCTGAAAGGGCTTTTAAATCAGTGCACTTTCTTTCACAGTGTTTGCTAATCCTTTATGTGGTGAACATCCTTCCACAAACAGAAGAAAGTGCTGTGCATGTGTTTTTTATTCCAGAAGTTATTTATTGGACAAAATCAGCCTTCTAGATGGCTAGCTGAGGATTTTTTTTCAAAAAAGGTTAGGGCTAGATTTATTTTAAATATTGATAGCAGGATTTACTCAAGGTTGGATGAGGTTGCTGGTGCCTTATGCAACTGGTCAGCACTCAGCAATGTACTGATCATTTTCTCTGTTTCACAGGGAATCTTTTTTGTTACTGAACCAAAAACTGGTCCATTTTCCCCCATTCATTTGTAATTTAGCCTAGGTACTTAATGAATTACAGAAATGGACAGAAATTAGCACATCATCCTATAAAGGAATTATACTTCAAATTAAAAACTATGAATGTGGGTCACACTTTGCGGAAGGAAAGGTAAGTCAAGCATCATTCTTCTTGATTTGTTCCAGGTCACTGTTTTTCTCTGCCTGGCTTCAAAATACTAATGGATCGTCATGATAAAAATTCACATTTGCATCCATCTGTTCTATTGTACTTGTAATGTTTTTTTACTTGATGTATCTTGATTCTACCTCACTCCCAGCTGCAAATGCACCACACTTTATTAGAATAAAATTTTATCTCTTTTGGTCTCATAAATGCAAGTGGAAGCTGCAGACAGTTTTCTTTGCAGCACTGGCAGTTTTAAGTTTTAGCATATGTTAGGGTAATAAATTCATTCATGACAATTTTCAAGTGCACACTCCTTTCAGAGTCAGTTTTCTAGACACGACAGTGGGTTCCTCTCATCTAAGCTGTTTATATTGGCATTAACAGAGAGCTTCTATAGTGAAAGATGAAAAACAATCAAAGTCAGTAGGGAAATTCAAGGAATATCAAGGATTGGTACATGAAAAGGGAGGTAAAAATGTTTTCCTGGTTTTCCAAGGCCTAAGCAGATGTTTTTAATATAAGTACCTTTTGACAACCAATGAAGGAGAGGAGGTTTGGACTATTCTGGCATTCTGTTTTTGAAAATAAGCTTTTTAAGATGTTGGAGTGAAAAGAAAAAAGAGCAATAATCCCAGGCTGGCTGTGGCTCTGGGCAGCCTGGTCTGGTGGTTGGCGACCCTGCACATAGCAGGGGGGTTGAAACTAAATGATCATTGTGCTCCTTTTCAACCCAGGCCATTCTATGATTCTATCATTCTATGATTCTGTGATTCAATAAGGAAGGTTGAAACTAAATATCAATAGAATAAGTTTCCAGAAGGGACAGTCTAATGCAGCAATTATCAACCTTTTTTCTGATTCTGACTATCTTGCAGTCATTTTCACATAGCCCAGAAACAACATCAATGGTAGATGAACATGTATTTCTGCTAGATTAGATATGTTGGTAGATGCTTTGATCCCTAGTTTAGGAACAATTGGAACAACTAATGGGATTAGTGTCAGCTATGTGCGTTGTGGCAGCACATCAAGGCCTGAAGTAGATTACTGCTGTGTTATACCTTGTGTTACCTAAAATAAGGAGAGAAATACTTGCTCAGAGAGGTTCAAGATCAGATATTAGATTGAAATAATGAAGAAAGTAACAGCAAGTTAATTCAGGTACATCTAAGAAGCTCATCAGTAATAACAGTCAGCCAAATGTTTTGTAGATGTTGTGATTAATATTTGTATGCCTTTTTATCTCACTGTCTGCTCTGAGCAAGCTATAGGATCTTTACATTGGAATGCCTTGTGGATCTTTCACGTATCACAGTGCCTGACATCTTAGCAGCTAACAGTAATACATCTGAGATGCTCTTGAAAAACCCTGGGGGAGAAGGGGATGCAGTAAGTCCTTGAACAGATACTCCTCATGATGAGTGGGTTTGTGGCAGGGCTGCTCATGTGATTTCAGTGAGTCACAGTGTTTCTGTGCTCTTTATCTCAACTTGATGGATTTGGATTGCCATTGTACCCTGCAAGCTCATACAAAGCCCCTGCACCTGCCAGCTGTGTCATGTCTCCTGACATGTCTCTCCTCTTTCACACAGCATTCTGGAGGCTTAATTGGAATACCTCTCATCTAGAGACCCTCCTGTTGAAATCCTAGCATGCTAAACTGTATTTTAATCCTGAGAGTGATACCAGAGGCTCAACTCAACTCCCACAGAAATAATTTCTGACTAGGAAATTCAGTGGAATTGAGGCTCCTCAGTCAACTAATTGCTTTTGAAGTATCACCCTGACAGGCAGAATACTAAACTAAACTAGTTTAAAATCCCTAAACATCTTTTTTAACCTTTCCTTTTGGCCTGGCAAATAAATAAATAAATAAATAAACACATAAAGTATTAATTTCGACGGGTAGAGTGGGGAAATGAGGAGACCAGCACCCAGGCTAACAGTGAAAGTATTCACCCAGGTTAAAGAAAACAAGCCTACTATGTGCTATTTCAAAGGACAGTTTTCTTAGCTTATATTACAAACATCTAGGAACAGATAATGAAATCCAAATCCCTTCTGTCAAGGCGAATGCCCCAGTAAGATAGCTAGAGACATATTCGAGCTTTTTTTTAAATCTGACTGAATGGATATTTAATTACACCATGCTATTTGGAATATTTTCAAGGCAAAGAATCAAGAATGCTCCCATCCACAGATTTCTTGTGTGAATGGGAGATGTGTTTCCTTCATCTACTGTGAATAATTTCTTGCTGGGAAAATTCTACTTGTAGTGGGTAAGGGGGACCATGGGACTAATTTTGTTACCTTCCAAAGATTTGGCTGACTCAGTCGTGGTCTCTGAAAGAAGGCATTAGGCACCTAACTGCAGGAGCACACTCAGGTTGTGAATCCTAAGCAGTGGGAAGCAGCTCCCCTCAACTCTGTCTAAGTGAACTACATCTAGGGCACATATTTCTCTTCCTCGATAATGTGTGACCTTTTGACAACCTGACTCTGAGCAGCTTAACTTTTTGATGCATGCTTAACCAATGCATCACTTCTGGAACCTGTGGCTGTCATTTGAGAGCTGTGAATTTTATTAAGCATCCACACACCTAAAGGTTAGGAATCATGAGGCTATGACTCATCAGGTCCCTTCTGGAACTACCTTATGAAGGGAAGCAGTGGTTAGAAGGGGATGCTCCTTCAAACATTCGGCAAACAAAGCCTAAAGAAAACAGACTTCAGACAGAAAGACGCTGAGGAAAACACTGAGACACATGGTCCAAGAGGCAGATTTAGCATATTCACCACATTTACCTTCTTGGAAATACTTATACTCCCAGGGGACTGCCTTAGCTGAGCAAAACACAGTGCCAGTGATAATACTATCAGTCTGTTACCACCAAGCAGGATGTCTTGTCCATCAAGAAGTGCAAGACAAAAACGTTTGTGTTAAATATACAAGTGCTGCTCCAAAAGCAATGTCTCATATTCTGTTATGCTGGCCCACAATGTCAGAGGTGGATGTTGGTGGTATGGCAGCAGAGGATGAATTTTTCTGCCAGTATTCCATCACATTTTGCTCCTGTGTGATAGATGACAGTAGAGAGGCAGTCTGACAAAATGGCGTCTGACAAAGAAATGCAAATGAAGCGAAGGTGAGTCATTGAGCCCCTCTGTGCAGAAAAAATTGCACCCACTGATGTCCATTGACGCTTGCTGAATGTTTATGGAGACTGAACAGTGGATGTGAGCACAGTGAGGCAGCAGTGGTTTGTTTCAGCAGTGGTGACAACAGTGTGAAAGAAGCCATTTTAGGACAGCCACGCAGATTTTTATGGTTGTGACATGCAGGCTCTTGTTCATTGCTGGTGAAAATGCACAGCTAATGATGATGACTGTGTTGAAAAATAGTGTTTTGTGGCTGAGAATTTGTCTGTCAAATTGTGCTATTGTGCAGTTTGTGTCTATTGTAGTTTCCATGGAAATTAATAAGGGGCATTGCTTTAAGAGTAACATACGTAGGTTCTTTTGTGTTAATGAGTAAACAGTCCCTCTACATTTTCACCCTTTTTTACAAAGTCTATTACATCAATTTGATTTGTTTCATGTGATGTGTTTGTCTGAAAGGGTATAAATGTGCTTACTGGCTATTAATGCTTTTCAACGGTCTTCAAGCACTTAAATGTATACTGCATTGCTAGCAAACACATCCATACAAAGAGAAGCAAATGAAACTAACATATGCAGTGATATTTTTAAGAACAACAGAAAATGTTAACTTTGCTGCACAGCTTTAACATAAAATATCTCATCTTTTCCTCCAAATGATGAGGAGCTATTAAATATTTATCTTTCAGCTATCCAGATAATCATTAAAGAAATCTAACTTCCTTATTCTGCTTCTGGATTTATATCTAAATGTTTTAATTTCTGAAAAACAAAAAACTGAATTTTGTTTTAGAGACTACCAGATGAATCAGTTCTGAATGTTTTTAGAGTGGTTCATGGAAAGGACCCAACAAAATTCCACAGCTTTTTTTTTTTTTTTTTTTTTTTTTTACACAACACAGTTTGGGTAATTTTCCCAGTTTTCCCTGAAATCAAAGGTGTATAACATGATGAAAGACAGACTAGGACCCCGCTGGCTCTGCTTCCTGAAATAAGTAAGAGGCATTACTTTCAGAGAGACCTAAAGAACAAGCCTGATTATCTCATCTCTCTGATGAAGGTATATTCCCAGAAGGATTGGGAAGTATCTTGTTTATGCATTTCATAACCAAAAGCCTTTGAATAAAATAAAATACATGAACAACTTTTGGTGCAAATCCTGAACTTAAACTCCTATTTTCCTTCCTCCCAAAGAAATGAATGGCTTTCTTGAATAGATAGATAAATAGAACAAAAAATAAATAGATAAAAACTTTCTAGTCTGATGTATAAGATGGTACAAGAAATGTGCATATTTTATCTGCAGATCTTACAGCTGTTCAATTTTGAATTAGAACATTCCTAATGTGAAATAGAGCAATCATTCAGTCCTGTCAGAATTGTTGCTACATATTGCTTCTGAAAGCCAACAGTTGTGTTACATTAAAACCAATAAAGCAATTGTCATGTTTTATCTAAAGAGCACCTTCCCCAGAGTGCCAGATTCTAGTCTCAAGAGCATAATGCATAGATCACAGTAGAGCTTGAAAATGTGATCACCTTGCTTATATACAGCAGCGTAGCAATGGAGATTTCAGGTTATGCAACTGTTTGTATGCACTGCTTATCTGAGAGCTGAATCTGGCCTTGAACTGGAAAAGGATGAAAGAAGTCAGCCTCATTTCTTCATAAAACCTCAGGCTCCTTCTGACGTGAGTAGATTGTCTGAGTCATGGCTCCGTATTTATAAACCATTGCTAGTGTTTTCACACATTTCTGAATAAAAATAAATGAATTGTAAAGTTATTTGTTCAAGGAAATATACCATCTGCAAAGCACATATTTTTGCTCTTCTGGTTATCAATTGAAACGGGAGATTGCAACAGAAAAAACTGGCAGGATTTCTGCTTTGTTCTTTTTTCTGTGTTGTTGTAGGGTTTGTTATTTACCATTTGATTTTGTGTTTGTTTTTTTTTTTTTTACATAAGGTTATTCTGTTGCATAAGGTACCAAGAAGCTTGGGTTTTTTAAAACTGAAAGACTAGAATACATTTTTTTAAAAAATTCCTTTTCAAAAATATGCTGAGAAATATAGATTTTCAACACAACAAAATTAAATAATTTTCTGAGATGTTACAAAATATTTCAATAATATAAAATTTTAAAAATCAGTTTTGCTGTCATTTAATAAAGTAAATACAAGAATATAAACCTGTGCTGTGAGATGCTGCAGTTCTTTTGAATAAACGACTGCAAAATCAATTTGTATTAAATCTAAAATGTGAGAAAGAAACTATAACTTATGAATATGAAGGTAAGATTCAACTAGCCTATTAGTATCACAAGGAGTCCAAGGTTTTATGAGGAAAATGAATTAATATTTGTTCAGCACTTTGAAAATATAAAGAACAGTGTAAGTGATTATTAATTGTTAGCTTTGCTATTAAAAATGGAAACTAATGCGTGTGTGAAATACATGTAATTTGGAGTAATTGCATGAGAGAGTCCACAGGTAAGCTAGAAGCCTAATAATGGAAGCCTTGAATCTTATAACCCAAATAGACAATTTGGTGGAACTTGAGCACTGCAACATCATCTATAGTCCCCTCCTACAACAGTTACCTGTGTTGCTGTGTTAGATCAGGAACTCCTGACTGAATGTCTTGGACATATAGCTGAACCTGATGTGTATCTGTTTCGGAGGGAGACAGAGATAAAAATCAAACATTTAATATTTATGTGCTTTCTTACTTTACATTTAAGAATTTGGTCCCAAGAAGGAATTGACAATTCCTTAAAGACCACAAAGTCTTTGATGACATATCAAGTGAATGCCTATACCCTACGGAAAATAATCAGGACCCTTCTTGCTCATTCTCTGTCTCCCAAGCAATCTTTAATTCCTTTCAGATGAGCATATCCAATCCACGTAAGACTAAATCTTGGTGATAATGCACTGCTTTGAGTCTCCAAAAAAGCCTTTACTCTTCCTGCCCGTCAGCTTCTTAGAAAGGTTGAGAACAGAAGAACAATGTTTGATTTGGTAACCTTCTGAAAGATTACTGCGGCAGAAAAGAAAAATAATAAAGAAAAAAGGATACCAGTCTTGTTTGTGTTGCATTTAAACAGGATAATCACAATTCCTGGTCCTGTCAAGCCATTCCACTGTCTTGACTCACTCACAAGGATTTAAGCAAGGGAGCACACTTTAAAGACCAAGGCTGTCTAGGGGAATGAACAAAGTGCTGAAGCGCTAATTAACTTGTGGACAAGGCCCACTAGTGAAGCAGTTCTTAGTGCATTATTCAACACTAGATACCTTGAAAACTTTAAAATAACAAGCTGCTGAGGGACTTTTGATACCACCTGGGTTAAACAGAAGCCGAGAAAAGATTTTCAGGATTACATTTTTCTGTTTAGATGCCTAAATTCTGCTAGGCATCAAAGTCCTTTTGGATTTGGCTGTAAGTACTTTCCTGTACTAGGACATAATATACGGTCCTTAAAATACAGCAGCTCATCTGTTTGAATTTTACTAGCTAACCCTCATTGGAATGATTATCTGATCCCATTGTATTGATAGAAAACATATGCTTCAGGCAAATCCATAAAATTCACAAACAGTGAATTTTACAGACACCAGACAAAACACATAGATAAATCTCAAGTATTAAGTGTATGTGTTAAGTAGCTGACTTCATTTCTCAGCTGACACAGATTTAATCATTATAGGGATATTATTGAAAATAATTTTGAATGATTTATGAGGCTCATATAGATTCAGTGTAATGTTGAAGAAATAACATTAATTTACTGGGAAGAGTGGATCCATTCTCAACTCTTGCAGGCAGAATTACTTATTTTGTTTTAACGTACAAAAAAACATATCATCCTAGAATTCTTCTATGTGCTTTTAGCTACTCAGTAGAGAATGAATGATGGAATCTGAATGGCTCCCATTTACATTTTGCTTAACTCAACTGCTTAGAGTCATTCTTGTACCATCAATTACGCATTTTTTGTTTGGTCTGTTGGTTGGGGCTTTTTTGAGCAAAGCCTTAAAGATTCTTCTAAGCTACCAAAAAAGTTCAGTTACCAGTTAGTAAGCACACAGTTTTTCTTAAACAGCCAGTACTTCCAAAAACAATCCCCAGCCAAGCACATGCAATAGATTCTCAAATAATGTTTGTTCCACAAATGTTTTCTGTGGAAAATCAGTTCAACCAGAAGGATGAGAAAGAGAGGTTTGTCTGGCTGCTCACCCACGCTATCTCAGAGGCCAGGTTCAAAACAGCACATAGAGTGATGTGCTCAGGTGGAAATGTGCTTCCAGCTTTCGAGAATCCTGCTCATCTCCTTTCTGCATCTTAACAAATTTGAAAGTTGTTCCTATGTGAATACAGATAAAATCTGACTGTGCTCACATATTTTCTGCATCAGAGCATAAGGCTATTAACAAAAGTGCCAGGAACAGCAGGATTTACTTTCTGAACTGATCATGCATAAAAAAGGGCAAGGAGTTCATGTCCACTGACAGTGTCATAGTATCAAAAGCCAAATTTTATTGAATAGTTAGGGGCTTCAAGAAGTGATAAGAATGCACATGGGGACCTGACATGAAGCTTGTATCACTTTCTACTGATATTACAAGGAATGTTGATTTCCAAAACACCTAATTGTCTAATTAAGCCAGAGGAATACCTCTGCCAGCCTGTTCTGTTTATCATACACTGATAACAGTCCTAATTTATTCTATTTAAATATAGGGTATTATATAGAAAATATCCAATATTAGCCTTAACCTTATCTTCCAACATTTTGTTTTAGTTCTACTATTGCTTCTCAAATTGAAGAACTAATTATCTTCCCTTCATAGCTATTGGAGATTCTGCTCAGCTAGCTTTGTTTTTATAAACTAAACTAAATTAGTTCTGAAATCTTTTTCTCCCAGAGTGTTTTAAAAACATTTGTCACTGGAGCTCTGGAAATCTTCTAACTTCCCATTGACTTCCTAGAACTAACCAAGAATCCCAGCAGAGACCCAATTGCACAGCGTCCTAACCTAATCACTCTCCTCATTTTCCATCTTCCTTTCACTGACAATCACAGTAACTGATGCTTGGACAAAGTGTTCAACAGAGACTCTCCCTCAATCTTGTTTCCATTCAGTGGTTATCAGTTCAGAGTTCCACATGCTGTCTGGGAGTTTATGACCCTCATTCCTAGGACAAAGTTCAAAGAACTCTGGATCACCCACTTGCAGGCAGTTTCTCATAACTTATCCAAACTATACTAACAGAAAACATGTTGTATTTTACTTTTACTTGTAAAGATGAATGATGGATCTGTTTTAACTTTTTATTTGCATTCCAATATCAATAATGTTTAATTTGCCAAGAAAATTGTCTTACATTCCTATCCCTCTAACGTAGAAGTTAGTGATGTCATCAAAAGCAGTTCAGGCCAAATGAAATAATACTGTACAGCCAACCATTTATCTGCCATTTGTTTTAAGAATAAAATGGCTTTTGTTGCCTAACCATACTACTTAGGTTATTGCAAAATGCATAACTCCAGAAAGAAATTTGATCAGATACAACTACACTACTTTCCCTATGTTATATCAGCTTTATACTATAATCAGCTTTATACTACTGCATCTGTAGGTTCAAAATGATTTGTGGTAAAGTGATTTATCCATGAAGATTGTGATTGAGGGAACTGAAGCTATCAATAGAGAAATCAGCACTTTTTTGTTCTCAATGTTTGTATCATTAAAATTCATCTAAGAGATGCAAACTTAGAAAAAGAGTGCTGGGAACAAAGAGTTGCAGCAATGAATAGAATACTTCATATATAGCTGTAACTAGCTATATATCCCTCTACCAATTATATTTACCAATTTAGTCATATTAATAGCTCTTTCTAATGGTTTTAAAGCTTAAAATACAGCAGCTAAACCAGTTCTTGGTGAGTGTTTCACCACAATGAAAGACAGAAATTTCTTGGCCAAGTTCTTAGTTGTAATGAACTTAATCACAACCCCACTAGAGTCTCGCCTTTACCTTAGATAAGTGTCATCATTCACTGGTTAGGTAGGGTTGACTTCTCTGTGTGTGCCAAGGTGTCTCTTAAAACATACTCTTCATGCATTGGTCAATATCTCACTATTTCCTGATGTATTCCTTGTCTTATCCTTAGTTTCCACTGCCCCAACAGCAGAGCGAAGGAACATCATTCAAAACCAGCAGACCTTTATTTTGGGCAAAAAAGACACTAATTCATATTTAATCATTGTTTATTGTCTGTCTGCCTAGGGTTTTTATTGCTGCTGTCATTGCAGTATCTAAACATTTTGTACATAAAAAGGTTTGGAATTAACCTAATTCCCAGAGGACAACATGGTATCTCTGGCTTTGCTCCCTGCTATTATATTCAGTAACTTGGATTTCCAAGTACTTTACTATCACTGAAATCGAATGTAGTTTTTGTAGAATAGTTTTCTATTCTTTAGGCTGTCTTGAAAATCCCTTCCCAAAGAGAGAAACTCTGAGAAACAGCTAGCGTGCAGTAAAGTGGACTGAGGATTTTCCTATGTACTCCCATAAGGTTTTTCCCTCGGTTTTCACTTATCTTAGCATTTCTTTCTGAACTCTGTGGAGCATGTGTAGTACGAGGAGTAAAAATCGTTCCTTCTCCACAAATGGCAAACATTCATTCCTAAGGCTTTACCCAGGAGAGGTGCTGCTCACGTATAAGAAAGTGACAACCTCCACCTTGCCCATCTTTTGAATGGCTCTAGATCTGTTTAAGCTCATATATTCAGAAAAGGAAGGGATAATAAGTACCTAATAAGCAAGTTTAAGCTATGTGTTGCTAGTGGCAGCTTTTGGGCATACTTAAGCAAACCACTTAATAGCACATAACGGCACTACACAATATATCGGGAGAGGAGGAGAGGAACAAACCATATTCCATTGAAGCTGCAGGGGGATATGTAGTAAGAAGGATGTAATTACCAGAGTGGTAATTTAGTCAGGATGCTAATACTCTTAATCTTGACACAAAAAAAAAAAAAAAAAAAAAAAAAAAAATCCCTTACACCCCCTAAAGATATTAATGAAAAGAAGCATTTTAAACCTCAAGTTTTATGTTTCATTTGAAAGATCAACACGGTTGTTATGGACTAGACAGTGTAAAACTTTCCATAAAATAAAATGACAAACAAATCATTATTTGATTTTATATCCACCAGGAGCAATAAACAGAGAGGCCTCACAGCTTCTGCAGCGTCTGAGTAATTCTAAAAATTTCAGGACTGTAGCATGTAAGTGGTAAAACATCTGTTCAATGTGAAGGTTGTATATATTCTTTGGAGTTGTTTTTGTCATCTCTGGCTGATAAATAGTTTTGGGGCTCTCACTGTATAGGGATTGTGAAATGGAGAGTTTACTTGTACAGTGTCTTGTTTGACTCTGAAAAGTGCAACTACTATGTCTTCAGGCTTGTTTCCACTCCGCGGTCTCAATATTTTTAAATTGTTTGAAAACCTTTTTAAGTTAAAATATCACAGTCTGTGTTATAGATAATAGATAACACATGCCATGACTCTACTTACTCTTAAAACTCTTGATATGATATTTCTAAACAGTATTATTATCTGCATATTTTTATCTGGGGTTCTTGGCTGAGTGTATTACGCAAATAGTGGCATAATTTTTAATAATTAAGATTTATTAATCTAAACAATGAATGCAATCAGGACTGACCAAGGTTTTTCCACCTGTTTGGTTTCCCTGAAAAGAGGTGTTTTAGGTAAGCCATTGATTTCATAGCAGTCAATTGCTTATTCTATCATGACTACAGAAACAGAGTTTACGTCTATTTAAAGTAGAAACACAAATGGTTAGGTCATCAATTGACACCACTGAAAAATGTCTCCACTAGATCAATATAATCTCCCTCTAATCCAGATTTTATGTTCTATGGTTGAAATGATTACATCATCAAATACCAAACTATAGTACGCAGACTAGTCAAGATTGTACTGAAAATTTCTTGAATTTCCAGAGCTGAGGCTAGACATTTCAGTGAATCAACAGCAGATTTACTTTACTTTTCTCATTCAGATCTCATTTTATATTCACAGCAGATAGAAAATGGAAGGAAAGAGAAAGAAAACATTGTACTTTTGCCGATAAAAGGGCTTTTATTCTAGAAAAGGTGCAGGAAAAAAAATCTTTTCAAGAGAGTTTGAATTTTCCCAACACCTTCTCCCCAAAAAAGCAAAATTTAGCAGCGTGCTGGAGGGAGATACATGGAGAAAGGACTGCCATAGTTGCCACATACATTTCCTTTTTCAAAATGCACTGGTATTAATGACAATGCTGGTATGGCTATAAAGCATAATGCTACACGATGTAGCAGACTTCCACGCTTCTGCAACAGGCCCCAGTGACATATGTTATGTCACTTGAGACAGATGAATTAAACTTATGTTGCTATTTGGAAGTTGTTCACATCTATCCGAATTGTTTACAGAGGGGAAAAAACAACTTCTTGCAATAAATTTGTAAAGCAATATATGGCTACATAGGACAGAGGGGATCTGTCTTAGTTTCCACTCCAGAATCTGAAAATACGTTGTTCAGCTGTTTATAGAATCTCAGACTCTTTTCTCTCAGGGCATGCATTGTCTCACACATATTACTGTTTGTTATTTATTAATTGCATTTTCTCACCAAGGGCATTACCTAACTGTGTGGGAGCAAGTTTTCAATATGAGATTGACCTGTGACTTGTCAGGGTGAAAAGCTAATGAAGTCGGCAAGAGTAACCAAAATGAGAGGGTGCTTTTAAACTCTCCTGCTTTTAAAATTCTCTCCGAGTAAAATTAATTCACTGACTCCTTTCACCTTTGCAAGCTACACTGATGACAAAGAGTTGGTGGGTGAGAAAAGGAATTCATTCCTAAGGCTCTGAATTATTTTGTATACAGGTCGTGCATGTTTATGCAATTTTGTATAAGCAGAGCAGACTGCAAGCATCATATTCTGGTGTATCTAACACAGAACCTCAGGAAATCTGTGCCAGAGGCTCCCTTGATACTCTGGAACTCTGAATTTTTCTTGGAAAGAAAAAAAATCTGTCTGATTTCAAAAGAAGCAAGACTAGAGTGCTGAATGATGAGAAGGGTTCTTTAGATTTGGTTTCAGTGAGAAGAAACTTTAGAATAAGAATGCTGTGAAGAAACTGCATACTGCTATCTTTGATGTTCAGGCTACAAACAGAGTTGAAGCTGCAGAGGCTTCATTTGAGAGAAGCAAATGGCTCTTACGGCTCTTGGAGAGAAGTAAGTAATACAGCAGCCAGGAGTACAGCATGGAGAGCCACCACCATGGGACAAGGCTTATTAACCTGAGTACACAACCATCACCCCACTCTCTCCTAATGAAATTTCTGTACAGCTTTGAGCAAAATAGCAAGCTGTTTTTCTTGGAAGCTAATTTCTCATCTTCTGCTCTTCCAACACCTTACTAACGCTATTTCAATACCTCAAATTTCAGATAGTTACAGTTACTGTGAAAATTGATCCCTTGGGAGTTGGAGGAACCAACAAAGTCAGGAACTTCCAGTAACCAGTCTTATTCTTTTTGAGATTTAGAGGTTTTGCACAGAATAGTTTTATTGTAATGTTTTTTAAAAAATTCACTCAGCACCCAAATATGAAGAATTTCAGTTATCTTGTAAAATGTAGTCAAAAGTACTAATCCTATTTTCTGCACTTTGAGTAATCACCACGAACTAAATGGCCATTAGAGCACCTTTCTAACAGATGCTAATATAGGAAATAGCCACACAAACCCATTTCTTCCCAGACACTATGAATACTGAAAGGAAAGGGGAAAAAAGCAACTTAAATCCTATTAGGATGATCCCTATACATTCCAGCCCAAGATTAATTCTTTCCCACAAGGGCATAATGTACATGATCTTACCCACATTTTCCAAAGAAGAAAGACATCCTGAAGAAAAAGAGAAAAGTCCTGATTCCTCAAAGCCGTTAAACATATGCTTAACTCTAAGTACATGTGCAATATTGAGCAAAGCAGAAACATAAAGTGTAGATTTAATTTTTAATCATCTGTTATTAAGCTCTATGCTGATTGAAAGAGTTCTGCAGTATACAGATGTGTAGAAAAGTCTGTTAAAAGGTTTGCTGTTTAAAAGGCCAAATTAAACAAGATGTAATTATGGCTTCGCTTAGTCTTTTCATTCTACTTCAAAGCTTCCACGTGTGGGAAGGGCTTTGGCAGGTGGAAGTTAGCTTTGGTGTCTCATTTAGTTTGTCTTTTTTCAATGACCAAGCCTTTTCTAATTTGCCTATTTCCTTGAGATACCACAGGACAAATTCTGCTTACTGACTTCAAAGAAGTCCCACTGGTACGATTTGATCAAACCTCTCCAGAAGGATGAGCCATTATTTTTCTAATTTGGATTTTATTGCTGGTATAAAATCTTTAAACCTGAAGAAAGAAAGAGGGCTTTAAGGCATTGTAAGAAAAGAGAAAGACCCAAGACCACATACTCTCTGAATCCTTTATCTTAATATCTAATAGTAAACCCACAGGTAATAACATGGCTTGTGAAACCTGCTAGCTAGGTGCTTAATTAAAAAGCAAGGTCAAAGGTCATACCTTCAATTTAAAATACAAATCTCCCCCTTTGAAACTGTAAGGGAGAGGGCAGTGTTCAATAGCCTGAAATACAATGCCTTGGTTCACTAGTCCCATGTTAACCCTACTGCAAGGTCATCATAGCTGGAATGCACCAGGCATATCAGCCCCCTCTCCAATGCCTTTTTAAGGACGCATCTTGCATCTGTGCTTTCTGAGCCTGCTCTCACAGTATGCATACAGAAACCAGCTGGAGAGAGGGCTGCAAGATTAAGGCAAGTATGATCAGCGTTGGTTTTAACCAGGAGAAAATGAAACTTCAGCACCAGCAGCACAGGGTAGGAAAGGGTGTTTTATAAACAACACTTACCTGCATAGATTACAATTGTAAATAACTCTGACATACTGCTTCTTATCCTACTCCAAATTCAGCACGAAAGGGAAAGCAGTCTATGACACTGTTAAGGGTCAGATCTAGCACAGATAGCATGTTAAGTACAACTCTGGGACAGATTTTATCTGTCACAGGTGAAAGACAAGACCATATTTGTCATGATACTGAAAAAAGTCTCAGTGCTGCCCAAATCTGTTTGTCATACAACTTAGTGATTTCAGTGAGAATACTGCAAACATGCTTGTTATCTTGAATTCGGCATGAGTTAATACTCTCATTTACCTCAGCCAAACTACAATATGCCACAAACACACAAATTTAGTATATACAAAATCAGAAAAGAAAACAAACCATCCGTCTTTATTTTTCCTGCCTGCATGGTCTCTTCTGAGCCTTCTGCTTCAATAGCAACTGCCTGCTGACATTGTTTTCCCAGGAAAAAAAAAAAAAAGTACCAGCCATGACACAGATCTTAGTGGTTGAATAAGTACACATGCAAAATACTAAAGCAAGCTGATCAGCTATAGCTTTGATTAGCTTTGCCACAATGTACAACAGAGTTTAAATACATGTAGAGAAGTTCTGTTGGTTTACTGTAGGCTGATAATATATATCTGCTATGCAAGTAGTTATTTTGATCCCTGGGATTAATATCCTACCATTACTGACAACACTCACACTGGAAATGAAATACACTCAAAGCAGGTTTGCTTCCAGGAATTTTAGGACTTTGGTGTGGCTGAGGGTTTCGAATTTTCCATGGCTCTACATCTCGGTCACTTTGTCCTATGCCTCATTAATTGCAAAATAACACCTCTTTCAGCCACATTCAGTCTGAGGAAGAAGCTAGAAAGGGGCTTGTTTTTTCTTTATTTGCAGTTCTCCTTCCCTCATTTAATGAGATTAATATCCAGCTTTCATTACATAAGCTGTTTAAGCTCAAGCATCAGTGGAGATTTAAGACATAATTGTTATTTCTATCAATTCACAGCAACATAGAACGAACCTCTCTGAAAGGGAAAAGCAGGTCTTTGGGGAAAAGCAAGCATGGCTCATTGGTAGGGCTTTGAACTAGGTTTGAAGGGGGAGAAGGTAATAGCAAATCCATCCATGATAAGGTGTGGGACAGCACTAGGTTAAAGAGTGCTAGTGGGGGCCCTGAAACCCCTGTTCAGTGAACAAGGAACTAGTTACAAGTTCATACCTAGAGAGTGGTGGTCAATGGCTCAATGTTCATGTGGAGGTCAGTGACAAGCAGTGAACCACGGGGTTCGTACAGAGACCAATGCTCTTTGATATCTTCATCAATAACAGCAACAGTAGGATAGAGTGCCTCTGCGGGTCCAGAGGGAACCTCATGAGGTTCAACAAAGCCAAGAATAAGGTCTTTCACCTGGGTAGTGGCAACCCCAATAACAGTACAAGCTGGGGGATGTGAGGATGGAGCAGATCCCTGCTGAAAGGGACTTGGGGATACTAGTGAACAGCAAGCTGGACATGAGCCAGCAGTCTGCACTTGCAGCCCAGAAAGAGAAATATATCCCAGGCCACAACAGAAGAAGCAAGACCAGCAGGTCAAGGGAAGTAATCCTGCCCCTCTACTCTGCACTGGTGAGACATCACCTAGAGTACTGCATGCAGATGTGGGATCCTCAGTGTAAGAGAGACATAGATCTTTTGGAACATGTCCAGAGGAAGGCCACAAAAATGCTCCCAGGGCTGGAACACCTCTCCTATGAGGACAGGCTGAGAGAGCTGGGGCTGTTCAGCCTGGAGAAGAGAAGGCTCCAGGGAGACATGAGGGCAGCCTTTCAGTATCTGAAGGGGAGCTGTAAGAAAGAAGGGGGCAGACTCCATAGCAGATCCTGTTGCAGTAGGACAAGGGGAAATGCTTTCAAACTGAAAAAGAGAAGATTTATGTTGGTGTAACAGAACTGTTATGTCATAGCCTGATCTGATGACTGAGCACCTGGTGAAGGAGGTGCAAGCAATTCAGCTGTGCTTCCCACATGATCTTCCTGGGCTCATTTAAGGCTAGCTTCTGAAAGGAGAACATCTCCTATATGAAGGCTGCTTCCTGATAAGGAGTGTTCTATAGCTGGAAGTCCTCTCTCTAGCTGGGTGAGTCAACTGTTTCTTATGTATGGTTATTGATGCTTCTAGTGAAACTTTGCCCACTATCACCAAGAATTTATCAGATGCTTTTTCCTTGTTTTCAAAGGTCAACAGTGGGATATAAGGAAAAAGTTTTTACAGTAAGGGTGGTGAGACACTGGAACGGACATACCAGAGAGATGGTAGCTCTCCATCCCTGGAGATGTTCAAGATCAGGTTGGATGGGACTCTGAGTGCCTGATGTAGCTGTACACTGTAGAATCACAAGGTTGGAAAGGACCTGCAAGATCACCTAGTCTAATTGTCCTCCCATTACTGTTGCTACCACAAGCACTAATCTATATCTTATAGCTTCTCATCCAGACACTTCTTAAACATTGCCAGGGATGGCAAATCCACCACCACCCTGGGCAGGCCATTCCAGTGCCTGACCACTCTCTGAGAGAAAAAGTTTTTTCTTGTGTCTAACCTAAACCTCCTCTGGCACGACTTTCTGTACAACTGTACATTCAATCCCCTCATCTAGGTCAATAAAGATACTAAACAAGATGGGCCCCAGTACATGTCCCTGTTCCTTGCAGGGGAGTTGAACTAGATGACCTTTAAGGGTCCTTTCCAACTCAAATGATTCTATAATCCTATGAAATATTTTTCCTTCTTAATACTAATATCATTTAATAGTAAAACTTTTAAATTACCATTTTGTGTCATGCTCTTCATCTTAATATGTAGAGTATCTCTTCTGTTGCATAAGGATGGCTGTTAGAAGCAGCTATTACAATGTTTTGTTGGGTTTTTTTGGTTTTTTTTTGGCATTTCAAATAATTATTTTTCTTTTGTGCTTGTTTTGATCCACTGTCTTACCACCAAAATCAGTATGTGGTTGCTCATATGCTCTGTTATCATGTAAGTTGTCTGAATAGTTAGCTGATTATGTCTTTATTTGCTTTTGGCATCACTTTCTGTAGTTTTTGCACAGTTTGGAGCACGGATGTTTTATTTTACAGAATAATTGAATTCACTGGGTAAAATTTGTGGTTAATATAGTTGTGAATTATTCCAGGAGCACTAGACATTGGTGAGTAATGGAAATATATATTTTCTGAATAATTTATTCAAAAGATACGAGAGTTGTACAATAAATTATTCAACTAACAAAATTTAACTGCTCTTTAGTCATTTTCAGGGTAGCTTTTGCTCCCTCTACTGGATGATTATTTGCTTCCCAAGGAACTAGAAGTGTGGAGGCATGAATTCAAAAAAATTTTTTTTTAATATCTAAAAATACTTGGTCACAAGACAATTGATCTTTAAACACTGACACTTAAACTTTGAAGAGCACTTCTCATTGAGCAACTGTAATAAAAAAAAAAAAAAAAGTGAAGTTGTGTATCTTATTACTTTGCCATGTAGATTGAATTCAGAAAAATCAATAAATATTACTCCCTCAGGACTGTCTGAAACTCAGTGATGAACTATGTCTTGACCAGGGTAGGATAAGGCGTAATGCATTTGTTACAAGTGATGACTGCTGGCACTCATAGACCGTGAGAATGTCTGGATGCAAGTAGCACCTAGAGCTTTGCAACCTTAATTCTGGTCTAAGTCTTCAGTAATCTTTCATTGTCTAAACAAAAGCTATTAATCAATAACCTAATAAAATGTTAATAATACCAAGTGGTGAATAGACACTGATGACATGAGGGTTAGAATGGGCTCTGACACATTGTAGTCTTCTCATTCACCTGGTCCCTGGCACACAAAAGAAAGCAGCCTGTTCCTACCCCAGTCCTAACCACAGCAGTAACAAAGATGTGTCACAATCTATGAAATTGGTTTCATTAATTGTCCTGATTATTCTGCGATGTTCAAGCATGGATCTTGATGGGTACCCTGGAGCAGCCATCATTTGCATCTTATTATCCCCTTTCTGGTTTCTCAGTCCTTTCTTTGGACCTTCTTTTTGCCAATGCAGTCTTCTTGAAAATGAACAATTGCTTTGTTGTTTTTTTTTTTCACCACTGACTCTACTTTTGTTATATCAAGACAAAAAAAAAAAAAATTGTCTTTTTTATGGTTTCCTAGCTCATATCAGTCATGTATGGGATTTCTGATAGGTACCATTGATCTTGCAACATCCTCAAGTTGACAGTCTAGTCATTTTCTTGCAGCCCTAAGAATTAATATTAAATAATAATTATACGCTATAAATTATATATTCATGCTTCTTCCTTAGCACATAATATTTATTGTTTCTTGGCTGGTCTTCAGATCTCTTTGAGAGCAAAGTCTCGTAAGGTCTCACCAGATCATGATCTCTCTCAAAGGCTATCTCAACAATTCTGTGGAGAAGTATTGCAAAGTTTGAAGTGAATCTGAACATATACTAAAGGATAGTATTTCCTTTTACTTTTCTTTAAATTTGAGCCATGCCACTCAAGAGTAATTAATTCTGGCAAACATAAATTGAATCTAACCTTTAACTAAGGCTGAAAACAGTATAATTTCAGGGAAGTTGGTGAAGTTCAATCAGAACACAGCTAGGATAAATGAAAGAGAAATCAAGCCTGCTTTGCAAAGCAGCGAATAAAAAAAGTCTGTAATTACTCGCAGTATGATTGGTCCTTCTTAGTAATCGACATCAAACAACTAGATATATTCAAAATCTATTCACTTCCATGATACTTTCTTAACCCTGTATGTCAATAAAATAACATTGTTCTACCAATCACACTGCAATCAGCAGCTTCAGATTACAGCTTTTATGGTGAGAGAATGGATGGCATCCCTTTGGAGAAATAAAGAAAACAGGAAATATATTCATGGCACCATAAGCAGAAATTCAGAGTGGAAATGTTGAATTCATCTATTTAGTTCAGATGTAAGATTGTATAAATGTTTGTCATTATTTCTAGTGTAAAAATGAAGAAATGTTCATATAAAGAGAATTGTCAGAATACTCATTGCATTCCCATTGTCTGCAAAAAATGTGAGTTGGGATCCATTAAACACAAAAGAGTGAAAAGGTAACACACTTCCTGGTGATTATATCAAGATTAGTTAGAGCAATGTAGCAATACAGTACATACAAAAATGGTGTAGATTTATTTATAACCAATCTAAAATCAGTGCTGAAGAGAGATTTTAACCAAAATGCAAACAATGTGATCTAGGCTTAAGGAGAATAAGTTTTAATGGAGAAATGATGTTTTGTTTTACATAAATGCACAAATATGCATATCAATATTAAGATTCTTGAATTCAAAATTCACTGAAACAGTCCTCTTTTAAAAATTAAAAAACAACAAAAAAAAAAACAACAGAAAACAAAACAACAAAAACAACAAAAAACACACAAAAAAACAGGACCAGAAACCTTCATAAATTATTGGGACATACATGTAATTGTATTTCCACTCATCTGCAGTGGATCTGAGATCTGTTGAAAAGACTAGAATATATGTATCTCTAGCATTTGAACTGTACAGCAGTTGTGGTTCACAAACGGGTCACCCGCCAGGTGCACGTCCATTGACTCCATCACATCTTAGATGGTGTGAAACTGGCAGGTTGAGTTGCCTCACCAGCACATGAGGAGATAAGAATAAAGCCTTCTGAGCCAGTTAGAAACTTGCCAGGTGGCAGCCTTTACACTACAGTAGCCATCTGACAGATGGGAAAATGTATCAAGATGGAACAAATCCACCACATGGAGCAGTTTCCAAGCAGGCAAGGGAATTGAATTCATGTGCTCTGAATCCCACTTGAATGCCTTAACTACAAGACCATTCTTTTCCTTGAAAAAGGAGATCATGTTGGGAAAACATGGTATGGAAAGAGCAAAAATATAAGGCTTCGCATTAATACATATATTAATAATCTAACATAAGCATTACTCCGTCTTGCTCATATTTGCACAAAAATTTTAGAGAGATTTTCCTCCATGAAATGCTTGAGTTTCAGGAAGCGAATTCTGAAATATTTCAAGGAATCAAATTTCCAAATCTAGTCTAAAACTGAAAGTTCATATAAAAAGACATCCTGCTACAGATCTGAGAAGCAGTATTTTTCCTAGTTGTAAGGAACAGAGAAACATTCTCAGCACCAGACATTCTTTTCAGGTCTGAAATAGAAACCAACACGACCCTTAGGTTATCATGAACTCAATGGCTTTTTTGGAGGAGTGCTCTTTAGCAGCAGCTGATGCTTTCAGAAAAACACCACCATAAGATTTTTATGTTTTTGTATCAATTGTCAGATCCTAAAACTGAAATGTTATATGCCCGTAACTGCCTCCAACTTATTTATTTATTTATTTATTTATTTATTTATTTATTTACTTTTATTTCACCTAGAAGAGTTCATTGCATTTCTCAGAATTAGGCTACATTTCATGTGTGTTAGAAATGCTGGTGACCTCTTCTTTCATAAACTCTTGTCCTTAGAGAAGGCACTTGAAATTTGGCAGGAAAGTGAGAAATGTAATATTCACAGCTGCAGTGGACATTATCAGGAGCGGGGCTCTGAACATGTAAAATACTGCATCATATTATGTACTTGAAAAATACACCATTATTCTGTCTTTTACCTTGTTCTCTCTGCATTTTTACTTGCCAATTGCAGAATGCATGTGACACAACTCATCTTTCAAAAGCATGATGAAAATCAAGTTTGTGGGAAGCTGGAAGCGCATACAAATAAGTTTCGATTTAAAAATAAAAATTAATTATTCTGTTTGCAGAAGAAAGTAAAAATGGTAGAAATCACTACAGAGAACAAAGATGAAAATGTATTGAGTAACTATTGTCTAAATGAGCCTCATTCTCTGTACTGGGGAGAGATTGCATGGGATATGGAAATACAGGTGTGTAATGAAGACATGATAAAGATGTATTGTGATAGTACTTAAAATGTGAGACAGACAAAGGTAGGTAATGTTGCATTCATGAGCACTGAGAACAAAATAACCAGCTCTTCTGATGGCAGGTGGAGTTCTTAGGCATAAAAATGCCAACTAGTGTTACACATGGATATTAATTTCAGCTTCTTATCCAAAATCACACCTTTGATGTAAGTGGTAATCCAGACATGAAAATTACAGTTTTTTCATTATGTCTTCTCTATAATTGATCCATTTGGTTCAGATCCTCACTCCGTGCAACATTAAAACTGCAAACATTTGTACCTTGTTCCAACTGTGGCAGATCAGATCTTCTGGTCTCTCCCAAAAATATCTTTGGAAGTAGGAAAATTAGGATCTCAATCCTTCCCTTCAAAATCCCTTTCTTTTTTTTTTTTTTTTTAGACTTTCTATAAAGATTGTGCAGCACTATGAAATGCCTTAAAAGTATGTAAAGTGCGCCACATACCAGTGTAAATGTGTCAGCTTGGACCTTAGCAATGAAGTGTGTGTTTGCATTTTTGTGTAGTTTGTGGTGTGGAGTAATGATATACTGTATGGGAACTGCTGAGTCACGGCCTGAACCTCTGATTGATCACCTGAGGCGAGCCATGAGTCAGCCAGAGGAGCACAGGTGAAGGCAATTCACCTGTGCTGCCGGAAGGGGTGGAGCCTGGCTCCAGCCCTCCTAGACCTATTTAAGAGCTGGCTACCAGAGGGGAAGGATCTCTTCTGGAGATCACCTCTCTTGGTGTTTTCTGGTGAGCTCAGCCAAAGGGTAAGCTCTTCCACATATTCTCTTCTTGTGATCATTGTCTACTTTGTCTAATTCTCTTGATTATATTGTGATTATAACATCTTAATATCTATTGATTATACGTATACATTAAGAATTAAGGATTTGATCTGTGATGGTTATTTTAGTATCAAATGTTTCAGTTATCATACTAGTTTCTCAATAGCTGCCTTATAATCATCTGAGCACTAACATCTCTGCCAGAATTCCCTGATGCCTGTTTGCTGGCCATAAATAGCTGTATCACCAATGGCACTGCAAAGCTACGCTATAGTCCCAGCCAGGAACTCCTCCACAATTTACCTCTACATCAGTCTCAGAGGATTAGGAGCAACAGAAGCCAGTGACGGAGACTGCTTGCTGTGATGGAATGTCCCTCTTCATCTAGTGATGAGCACTCAGAGAAAGTTAGGCCTGGCAGATCAATAGAGCAATGTGCAATGGAGATCCATTTTTTCCATCAATCCTTCTACTGAAGATCTCAGGTCTTCTGGAAATCTCAGGCAGCTAAGAGAATGTCAACACCTCAGCAAAGTGTAGCACAAAAAGCTAATGGATACCCAACAGCATTTATCCAAGACATAACTATTCAGCTTTTGGGTTCAGCCTGACTTGTGAAGCAGGCATTACAGATACCATGGTCAGCTGCAGTGAGCCATCTCAAGCATATCTGATCTAATTGTTTTATACATAATGTCTCTCTCTCCTGTTATTGTGTCAGACATAAGGATAGCTTGTAAACATTAGGGAGTACTGTGGTTCCTCGGGAAATGTAATGGTCTTTTTCTTTACGTTTCAGATGGCCAAGCATGCTTGTCTGAACAACTGGACAAACCAGAGGAGTCCCTGACAGAGGGACTCTGTCTTTAAATAGCAAATTGAATTATGTGTAAATATAAGAAAAAGATCTAATGCTCATATAATGAGAACAATTTATCATAGAATGTTTTTTTCACTATACCTTTTCTGACATCGTACAGTGGGAACTTTTAAGGCATTCATGCCATTGCTCACTAAAAAACAAAACATCTAAAGAATATTTTTATCTCAGATAAACTATACCAACTTCCCTTTCTTCTACTGTGAGGTTGTTTACATTAAGAAGCCCTACGACTCAGTTAATCTTCACAACAGAACCATTACACCAGCAATAAAATAGGAAATGAGCACAGTGTAAACAACACTTCTATTCAGGGAGCCTAGAGTTGCAAAACAATTTTAGAGACCCATAGCCATTAGCAAAAACTAGCAGATTACCTGTGACAGCTAACCAGATGCATGAACAATATCTTTGACAGAGCTTTCACAAAGAACAGCAAGCTACATCTAAAAGAAGAAAACACAACATGTTAAAGGAAGGACAAGTAGGACGAACATTCCGGGAGGGTGAATATCAAAACTGACCTCCTAGGCGGCATGAAAATCATGGAAACTGCTCACAATGTCTCCGATGGGTGTCATCTTAAAAGTGCTAGAAAGCAGCTCTTGCTTGTCCCCTCTTACATCAGTCCCAGGACTGGGAGTAAAGGTTCTAATCCTTCCTGTGCCCAGCTGAAGATAGTGATAGCTGCTTTTTAGAAGAGAAACACCTAACTTTTGTTGAGGCTGAAGAGATTTTTGTGCCATAGTGTGTTGCTTACCAGGGATGCTAAGCTGCACACAGCCCAAGGAAAAGATTATTACTATTATTACAGTGAATACTACAGTTTTCATTATATTATAATATTATATATTATAATATATATATATATATATATAAATATATAGGCAAGTCTGGAAGCTGGATGGAGTGTAATATGTCGTGATTTATACCCTTTGTAGGTTGTACCCCTCCATGAGTAGTAGCGATAGCTTGGAGTTGCAGTTCAAACCTTTCTACATAAGAACTGTACAAAGAAGTCAGCAGTCCTTAGACTAGAGCTAGAGAGAGGGTTGAAGAGTGCTTGCAACAGAGCACATAAAATCTGTTTGAAAAAAACACTAAAATGGTAAATAGGATGTCATAGATCACTCAGGTAGTCACAATAATTCTAAAATAATTTTACCTGCAGCATGGCATAAAGCTATATGTCTAGTCCTCTGCAGAAAGTATTACTTATGCCAGTTTATATGCTGTAACTGTGATGCATAACTCTAGTTGCACTTGTTGTTTTTTGTTGTTGTTCCTTGTTTCTCTTTTCCTGGTGACGCTTGCATTCATGAATATTTTAGCACTTCTGTCAGAGATCCTTGTAGTCCTTGGATTTGATTATTATACTACAATTGCATGGGTGAATGCTGCAAACTGCAGGTCCTGGTCAAGCAGATTTTTGAGTGTCTGAGATGATTCAAGCCCTGAAATGTCTTAAATAGGTATCAACATAATTGACAAACTTAAGGCTTTGTCATCTTTGCTCTAAGCAGAAGCATGTTTGTACTTGAGCTTTGCTCACAGTAATTTATGTGAAGCCTGCTGTAATTATCAATGGCAACATGGTTACTGGTCATTTAAAATAAAGCACGAGGTCACATAAATTAGGAAAATCTCAGGATGGAAGGAACCTCAAGAGGTCTCTAGTCCAACTCCCTGCTCAGACCAGGGGCAGCTTGTGTTCAGCCCAAGTTGTTCAGGTCTGCATCAGAGGGGTTTTGAAAACATGCGAGGATGGGAGGGACCTCATAGCATCTGTGAGCAGTCTGTTCTACAGGTGAAAATTCACAGGGGAAAAAAGTTTCCGCTTTTCTCCATTCTGAATTTCTCTCGTTTCAGTCTCTGTTGTTCCTCATTCTCATGCATTGCTGTAAAGAGCCTGGCTTCATTTCCTTGATGTCACCCTTGTAGTCACTGGGGGCTGCTGTTGTATCCCCCAAAGCCACCCATTCTCTAAGCTGAACCAGTCCAGCTTCCCCAGCCTCTCCTCACAAGGCTCCAGTCCCCTCAATTGTTGCTGTCCTCTGTCATACCACTTTGCCAATGTATTTCTTATGAGGGGAAAAATGTAATTGCCAGAGGTAGCTGTCTAACTCAGTTCCAGGAAGTCAATGGGGCCTCATTTTTGACATTCCCAGATGATAGATAAATGTAGACTGAAAGTCACAATCGTTTGCACCTAAAGCTTGCTTTGAAGAGTAAAACTATCCAAAAAGAAACAGAAATGGTGTCACATAACTTACGCGTGCAATAACAGAGTAGTCTTCAAAGATAAAAACATATGAAACCCAGTGAATTTCTGATCTGCATATTTTATGGACAGTACTGATAGCAAGTTGCATATCTTAAGATGTCAAGGGTGGAGACATCTTAATTCCTTTAGGCTATTTCAGGATTTATTCTAGACTAGTTATTATTTTTTTTTTTTTTTACAATTTTTTTTTTAATCTTGAATTTCCTCCTCTAGGTTGCTCCATGTCCCTTGGTTACTCCATTCTTCTTGGGTTTGATTTTTGGAGAGAAAATTTATTTTATTCTTTTTGCAAGTTTCCTTCATTTTCATAGCATGCATTATAGCTCTACCTTATTTTATTGACTTATTTTCTTGATTTGTGAGTTTGGTAGTGGTTTCTTTTTTTTCGTTTTTTAAATTCATTTCTGTTTACTTGGGATCTATTTTTCCTCTGGACTATTTTCCCCCTTCCCAATTATATCTCTTTCTTTCATGCTGTTTTTCTTTGCTCTTGCTTTTCACTTCATTCCCCTGCTAGTATGTTTGTTTTTCAGATTGTGCAACTTCTTTAGGCTATGACTTCTATCAGCTGCCCATACTGAGAGGAATGATATACAATGGACTGGTCCTCAGGGACCACTATTTCAGTGTTCTGAGAATGCACCAAGGATTCTGGCAGACCTAATCATATCGCACAGTTTGATTGCAAAGAAGGGTTGTTTTCTTTCTCCCACCGCAGAGAGGTAGGTAGCCTGCACTGAATAAAAGAAAATTTGAATGACATCAGACAATTGAAATACTTTATAAATAATGGAACCACATCCTGGCTATACAAACTAACAATGTCTTCCTATTGTTGCTGAACTCCTCAGGAGCTACATTGAGCCCTCAGAAAGGCCCTTTCACAAGGGAGAATATGTGCACAGGAAAGCAGTTAAAGAAAATTAACTTTTTTCCCTCAGAGTTCTAGGGAGTTGATGTAAAATGGCAGCATGGGAACATATACCATAGGAACTGCTGTAACTGAGAAATGCGTTTATATAAATACACTCAACAGAACAGATGCTTGTAGATGCTTGGGTTATGCCTTATCATTATTTTAACATGGACCTTACTGAGATTCCTGCTGCTATTTAGGAAAACAGAAGTTCAGAGAAAAAGAAGACTATAAGGAAACTATTATTTCAACTACAAGGATTTTTTTCAGGGCTAGTTTTCAATGGCATGCCAACTGCACATGAACATTGAGTCACTTGGTCACCATGCTAAACAGAGAAATACTACCCCATAGAAGAAGTAGTAAGGCACAGATCACCCCAGTCAGCTACCAGTACAACCAGTGCTGAGGGCTGCCCTCTCCCATGGGAAGAGGGAAGAAAAGAACGTAGCAGCCAGGCAGAGAGGTGCTAGTATTGTGAGGGCAGTGTTGATCAAGTCATAATGTTTCATGGAATAAGATGGTTGTCTAGTAGATAAACCAGTAGCACGGAAGTTTAATTCTCCACTCTGCGGCCTACCACTGTCATGGTTCTATGTTTTTGTTTTTGTTTTTTTGTTTTTTGGATTTCAGTATTCCACATCAAAACATCATGTAGTGTACGGGGCATTGAAGTGTCACTGCCCCAATCCCAGGTACCTATCCCTGTACATTACAGCAGTCACGGGATCTGGCCCTTCCGGGTGGGGGGGGCGCTCTCTTGCTGCCTGGCAGTGGGTGCTGGAGGGTGCTTTCCTGGCCGTTCCAAGCTTTTCAGGTTTGAATCGGTCCCGGGAACTCTCTCTCTCTCATCTTGTCTGATTTATTAATCTCAATTTCAATTAAATCGTATATATTGTGTTATTTTGTATTCCAATATTGTAGTAAAATAAGTTTTCCTCCATAGATTGTTGCCGCTGTTCTTTTCCTCCCTTCCTTCCTTCCCATTTTTTTTGTGGGATTGGGGTGGGGGGGGGGGGGGAGGGCGGAGGCCTGTCGCCCCTGTCGCGGACATAGATTGATCTGATCAACTCCGTGACAACCACTTCAGTGGTGCTGGGGAAACCACAAGACCCTATGCTTTGACTGTCTTTAGGTTGTTGACTACTTTTCTTTTTAAAGGGTACAGGATTTGTGAATATTTTTCATCATCTGGATCTTAATATCATCACACTGAACCTTCCCATCTCTGGGACACAGAATCTCCTATCTCAATGCCCTGGAACCAGGGACATATGTCACTCCCAGGGGACCTGGGCTGGCTGCTGCAGACAGGTTGGGACAGAAGAGCCATCCTTGTCTTTTACATTGTTCTTTTCTCATCATACCACAGAGATGATGGAGTCTTTGGATATATAATTTATATATTTTACTGTGTTTTTTTAAAGAAGAAGGGAGGGACATCATTATGGCATTTATAGAACAGGGAAGTTGAAAAGAAAAAGCACTGCTCTGCATTTGGTACGGTAGCTCTGGCATAATTGGAAAACAGGGTGAGAAAGATAAAAGTCAGTTGACAGATAAATGGATATTTCTGTGAGAGTGTTCACAAGAAATTTCTTTGTAAACAAGATAATCTTCAGATGACCATACTGGGAATCTCCAGCTTAAAATGAGTAGTAATAGAATTTAGAATTTATTTGTGAACATCCAAGCATTTCATATGCTTTCATAAACATTGCCAGCTCAAAAAATGAGAGTTCATTCATTTCCCAAGTATTTGCATTATTGCCTGTCTACAACACCTGGGTTATTTCCTCATTCACTATAAGACCTTTCATCATCTCCTTATTTAATCTCAGAACAGCATGGGCTCCTACTTCCACTCATCTATCTTATGTGTTTAGTAGAAGCTGATAGTGAAATAGGAAGAGGAGTTAAAGATACAATTTTAATGAACAGCAATGATCAAAATATTTGGCACACTGTTTGGAGTACAAATTGGGGGCTATAATCTATAATGCTTTGCAGACTGCATGCTGTTGACTAGATAATGTCTATGTAATGTATATTCTTGGCCATCAAGGTGGCAATTTTTCACATGGGTGCTATTGTTCAGTTTTTTGAGCAAGATGCTGGAATCACAAACTACAAGACAAACGTGAATGGCATTTGTTACAAGCTTTTCCTCCAATACATGAAACTACACTAACACATTTCTTTTTAAATGGATTTGGGTTGCCTCTGGTAGCGCAGAGAGATTGATTCCTATGAAGTAAGAAAGCTCTGGTGTATCGCTTTATAAGACTAATATGACAACATGACAGACATTGCTTCATGTGAACATATTATTTATTAGATTATGAGCAAAACTGAACATTGCTATGTGTTGAAAGAAGAATAACCTGGCTGTGCAGGTGAGTGATTGGAAAAGTCCCTGGGGACATGTCACAGGAATGGCACAGAGGGGCTCTGTGTGTATTTTCTTGCCCCACTCACTGTGGTATTTGTCTATGCTTCAGTGTACAGCTTTTTAATTTTTTTTAGTCATAGATTTCATAAAACTGCTTAGATTAGTGAAGGTAGCTTTTGTCTTACATAGTAAAAAAGAGCTACTGCAATAAAGTGCTAGGATGGTCATGAATCTATTCCTGCTCTTCCGAGGGAAACTGGAACTCTGTGGAAGATGCATATATTCCCTCTTAAAGATTAAGAAAGAATTAGATTCATAAAACTAGTGATTCAGATCACCAGCTGAGCAGAAAACGATTTAGTACTAGGTAAAAAGAAATGTTGCACAAAGTCTGTTATAAATCCTACCTTTTTCTGGAACCAAAACCAGTAGTCCTTGCTACTGGCTTCACTTCCATGGCACATCAGGGCAGGGCTCTGCACTTTTACTTTCTGCCTGGGGACAGGTTTACTCACTTTCTTGGTAGAATGCAGCTCTGATATTCCCCCAGAATGGAACAAAGACACTAAAAAATGCCACATTTCTACATTTGATACAGGAGGATAATCAGTGTAAATTCTTAAACTTTCTAGATGAGCCACCAGATAAAGTCTCCATGGACTGGTTTGTGCAGGGGAAACAGAAGAAAAATAACTTAGACAGTGTTTGCAGTCAAAAAGATAGAGCAAAAGGAAAGAAGGAATACTCATTACTTCCTAAGGAGGCTGAAATACAGTTGATGTATATGTAACATTTAGGGATGTGGATTTGCTGTGGACTTGTTGTTAACTAGCATTAGAGGATAGTTGGACTTGATGATCTTAAGGGCTTTTCTCAAACTAAATGATTCTATGATTCTATAATTTAATAATCTGGCATCAGATTACTGATGGCATTTACATTTGCTAGACAATGGCAAAAGGCAGTCCTCAGTCCAGGAATGCCTATAACTTGTGATAGACAGAGATATTTTATCTCATGTGAAAGGCAGCAGCTACACCTATTTAGTTTCCAACCATGAAGGCTACTGGATGCAATGCAGGCAATGTTATTTACAGAAAATAGCTGGGCTTTCAATTCATGAGAGCCCCAGCCTTGCTCAGATGTTCTGAGGCTGTGGGGCATCCTCAGTGTTTCTCTGGACACATGCTGGAGCTCTGCCCTTGGCTCCCCTACATTGTGGTATAATGCCTGAAGCAGCAGTTAGGAGCGTTTCTAAACAACATAAGCATGTCAGTAACATCTTATTCTGTTAATTAACTGAAGCACTGCATCACTCTGTATCTATGTTGCTTTTGGGTCCAGAGTTCAAAGGTTTGCCATTATTTAAGATCCCAGCATCTCACTCACTTTAGAATAGGATAGACTCTGTCTCCCATTAGTCCCAGCCAAGAATTTCATTTCTGCACTTTACCTAAGTAAGTTTTTTCTATTATTTATTTACCTCACCTCAGTGTACATCCTCGTGATCATACATCCTCATTATTGTTCTGTCCTTTTATAAAACCTCCACCAAATTTTCTCTGCTTCTTGTTGATTGCATAAAGGACTCCTGAGTGTTGAGTAACCTATCAGCTGCTTTCTGAGTTTATTCTGAAGTGAGAGTGAGTAACTAACAGCAAAGCCACTATGGTATATAACTAATAAGAGTGAGAGCCTGCCTCTGGGTCTCATCTGCACTCCTATATAGTTTACCTTTATTGCCATCACTTCTTTTGAGATGAGATTTTATTCCAGTGATTCCATTCCTGTCAAACTCCCACCGCTGCTGCTGCCACCTCTGAATAACTAGCTTTGAGAAGTGCAGATGGGACCATTGACTAAATTGTCCCTTATTTTCCCTGAGCATTTGTTATTCATTGGTATTTTCTGAATAATCCGGATGAGTAACATTCAAGCTATAGACTGCTCACAAACCATTCACTCCTGCTATCAATGTTCATTACTCCTGTTGTGTGACTTGGCTGCCTAAGTTTCTGCTATTTGATTTTTAAACAGCAGAATAACAAGAAGGAAATATGACCATGAATTTTCACATAAAGCATCACTTTTTCTAAAATTCATTATTTTGAGACCTGTGCTATTCAGATACCTGAGAGGATTTCTGTTTTCCTTGGAAACGACTTACACCTTCTTCAGTCCTTCTGGGAAGCTTCTACTGACAGTGCCACCAGGATGAGCTTTTGCTTCCTTCATATCTGAAGACATTTCTTGATGTGTGGTAGCTAAGGAGCTATTATGGATATGTGTTAAAAACATGAGCGCAGCTCTCTTTGCAAGGTGTAGAAACACCTGTGTGCTCTAAAACTCCTTTGTATTTTTCTTCTCACTCCATTAATGTAATAAAAGATGTTGTGTCTCCTTATAAACTCTATTCACTTTCTGAGGGAGCACGAGGAAACTGGGGCATTTCCATACTGACTAGAATAGAAATTGTTGCATGAAGTTCCCCAAAAATCAGATGAAAATAGAAGCATTTATTTGCAGCTGCCACTGGAATGAAGAGATATGAAACTTTGTTAGTACTTTGCCAGAAACTAGAAATCAGCAGGGGGCAAGAGCCTTGTGAGCTCCTCCTGACATGGGGAGCTGATAAATGAAGGAATTGGTGCATTAGAAAAACGTCACATTTGGAAATACCAAGAAACTAGCAGGCATTACAGGCCATTGTTCAGGACTACTTTTGGTAGTCCTGAAGGAAGGGAAACAGAACTTCATTTGGAAAGGAGCAGTGCTGTAAGAAAATGGTGGTTCTGATCTTTTATCCAGTTCATGTTGCATCTGCTGAAGTAAAATCAGAGCAATGATGAGGAACCATGCAAAACTGTGAGCAGAAAACAGTTTTCACCAGATTTGGGGGTTGAAAGGCTTAAAAGGAAAAGTCTCTTGTTCCAGCCATCAAGAGCAAAAAGCTTATTTAGAGCATGTGGGAAAGTGGCTCAACGGTGCATCTCTGGCAGTGGAGAGTGATTTTGGAAGTGTATTTTCCCTGCAGTGAAACAGTATGATAGGGAGCAAGGAGCACTGAAGTTAGAGAACACTACATGTTTCAGGAGATGTGAACGTGCTTGTGACAAACTAGGGGCCATCTTTTGTTGTGCAAAGCAGCACCTGCCTTGACAAAAGGAGAAGATGTGAAGAGATGTGCTACGAGGCGCTACCAGCCTGTGTTTCAACACACTGGCAGAGCTACTTCTATTGCCATGCCTCCCGCTGGACGATAGCCTCTTCCAGGCAACACAGTGGTTGATGATTGCTTCTAGATATCCATTCTGGTCAGCCGTGAAGTCATCCCATATAGACCTTTCCCCACTGTGGGCAGTTTCCTTGAGGCAGAGGAAAAGTGAATCCATTAATTTTGAGATAGATGACCAATTGTTCATACATTTTCTGTGGTAACTTGCAATACAGGAGGCTTTAAAGAATTTTCCACACCTTCTTTTCATGGTATGTGAATCTATTCCTTGCAGAAAGCCTTGTATTTTTTCCTGAGACAGTAACATAAAAGTTTGTAATCTGATTTCTACTTGAGACAAAAAAAAAAAAAGACTTCATTTCTTTCAAGTCTCAGAAGAAACATATGGTGTATTTCAGTTTGCATGTACCTAAATTTGGTGGTACCTTTAGAGATGCAATACTATGTTTTAATATAGCTTCATGTCATCATCTGAAATATCTTAAAAGAAAACTGTGTATACATATACCAGCCAAACCTGTGTGCAAAAGATGTGCAGAAAAATTTTCAGTGATGTTGTCATGACAACAATGAAAGTCAGTAGATCACTGGTTAAAATTGCTCTGATTTGAAGCTTCTTTTGAAAAAATGGAAGCTGACTGCTCTGACATGTGATGTGTCTGTAAAAGCAAAGTGTCTTGCCTTTCAGGAAAAGACCATAACATATTTTTCAAAGTATATGTTGATTTATTTGAAGCTTACAAGTGCCAAGTTATACCTAGTATTCCAATTAAAGAACACAAATCTCTAGCAATTAGACTGAAATAAATTAGTTCCTGGATTTTCTGGGAACACAATCTCCCCTGAAAGTTTTTTGGAGAACTCCTTGTTTCCATCTTGCCACTGAGAGATTCATAAATAAATTAAAGATTTGTCCTACCATTGAGTGATTCAGAATTCTTCAAGAACAGTTTATAGAAAAGTGCAAAGTTTTTAAATGGCCAAAAATATCCTGTTTATTTAGCACTCTGGCATCAGATAAACATGGGAAGCAGAAAGCAATTTTAACCAGAACTCATTGACTTGCAATGAGGACTGTGCAGGAGACAGATGTTCCGTTTCACAAAGAATTTTGTCGTTTCCAATCTTGATTTTGTTCTGAATCTGAATTAAATATAATAAAATATGGAAAAGACAATACTGAAAAGTTTTCACAAAAACATTTCAGTTTGCTTTTACCCATTTTTATTTTCCCTTTGTTGCATTAGGTATCTCTTTCCCTCTTCCCTGTTTTCATGTCAGTGATCAGTCCTAACCCCGGCTATTCATTCTCCTTTCCAAATACCTTCTTTAATTCCTCATTCTCTAGTCCAGTCCTTAATCTTCTTACTCCACTGATACCATTTTTGTCAAAGCTTTTCTAAAACTTTTGCTGTCTCACTTTTTCCCCAGCTCTCCATCCTTGTTCTCTGAAGCTTGGCAGCTACTTCCAACACTGCCAGCTACACCCAGCATGAAAGCTTGTGTTTTCTTCACTTTTCCTGCCTTCCGTGTAGGAAAAATCCTCCGTGGATTCACCATGTTCTCCTTTCGTTTTTTTGCCATCTCTCAGTCGCAAGCACAAATATAATCACCACATCTACATTGACTCATTAACCGATTTCTCAAAAAGAGCTCACTCTTACCATCTACATCAACAGGCATGCCTCTGAGTTATCTTTGAGCCAATCAATGTCTATGTTCCTCATTCTGTGGCGCAGTTTTCATTCCAGGGAAATGGAGGAGTTCTACCACCATTCAGCATAAGTTTTGCTTTCTGCTTCCATAGTTTTCCAAAGACATAATTTTAATGCTGGAAATGTATAGTTTTTAAGTTATAGAGGAACAGAAAATAACACACAGATAAGACAGATAACACACAGAGTGGTTAGGCACTGGAATGGGCTGCCCAAGGGCATGGTTGAGTCCCTGTCCCTGGAGGTGTTCGAGAAATATTTAGATCTACTAAGGGACATAGTTTAGTACTGGTGGTAAGTGGGAGGTTGTACTGGATGATCTTGGAGGTCTTTTCCAACTTTGGTGATTTATGATAAGAATATGATAAGAATTTCACCATTATTCTTCTGATCATATTGAGGGCTGTGCTGCAATCAGGAATCCCAGCACATCATAACTAGAACCTGTGTACACAAAATATAGAGAGAAGGATTAAAATAGACTTGCCTAAGATCACACAGCAACTCAGTACCAGACTGATTTAAATTATATACTTAAACATAAGCATACAAGGCATACAAAACCCATATGCAATGATTAACATACCATCCTACCAACTCTTTACAGAGTTAAGAAAAATAAAAAGAATAATTTTAAGCTTCTAAAATTCAGTTCTGAGATCATTCTTGGAAGTAAAAATCTTGTTCTAGAATTTATTTTATGCTTCTACTCCTTTGGGAGCAGATTTGTAAAAGTGGCCAGGCATCTAAAAATGATGGCAGATGCCCAAATATATTTCTAAAAATGCTCTTATAAATTCTGTCACTCCATTCTCTGTAGCGTTTAGGACCTATGTTCATTTTTTTTCCTCCGATCTTCTCTTCTTTTCTTCAGTATTATTTCGTTTTATCTTTTCTATTTGTTTTTGCAATATTTCATGAGAGAAAAGTAGTCTTCCTACAATAAGCACTACCAAATGTCAGGATGGTCTGAGGCTTGAAATATGAAGTTCCTTGCTATGGCAGGGCTGGAATGATGAATTTCCTAAATTAGAACTGAAAGTGATCAGAAATGATGAATGGATTCTCTGCAGAAGGTTCATACACAGGTTTCCACAGCAGGGTTTTAAGTGCCTTCTTAAGCAAAGGCATTTTGGCTTCATGATGTCAAAACTTGGTACTGCACCTGAGCTAACAAGTAGTCTAGATTTTCAGTCCTTACTTCCTAGAACTGCTTGGCTCAAAGGAAGCAACTTCTACTTTCCGTAGTAGTGAGAGATCACAAACTCCATAGGGACAGATTCTTTAGCAGGTTCTGTTGTGATAGGACAAGGGGAAATGGTTTGGACCTAATAGAGGGGAGATTTAGATTGGATATAATTTTTACAATAAGGGCTATGAGGTGCTGACACAGGTTGCCTAGAGAGGTGGCGCTTGCCCTCTCCCTGGAGACATTCAAGGCCAGGCTGGATGGGGCTCTGAGCACCTGATCCAGCTGTAGGTGTTCCTGTTCATTGCAGGGGGGTTGAACTAGGTGACCTTTAAGAAGCCCTTCCAAGCCATATGATTCTATGAGATGAACCTGATTTATTTGGCTCTGATAGTAGCTCACTCGCTGATTCAGCAAGCCATAACGCTACTGGAATAGCATATATTCTTCCAAACCCTCAGATAAAAGCTTCTCTGAGGAATGCAAAGAATGATGATGAATGTTCCTGACCCCATTAGAGTTCTGGTTTTCTTCAGAAGCAGCACTGTTGGTTTGGTGATGTGTTGTCCATCCAAGAGCAGTGATTGTGACTTCTGGCTGCAGAAAGCAGCAAACAGCTTGTAATGAAGCTGTGTCAAGATCCGATGGGCAGCCTCACTGATTATCTCTTCCTGTGCAGGGAAGAAAAGGGAAAGTAATTAACTTCAAGCCCAAACCAACACCATTACCTTAGCACTGGCAGAGTTGGCAATGTATTGGTGCTGTTCATTTATAATAAGTAGCAGCAGTCTCCTTCTGTGTCCTAGCTGGGCACTTTAGCTGTGAAGATTGGATTAAATAGTGTCATACAGGCATTGCTACCCACAGCATCTGACGGCTTTGATGTAAATGAAACAGGAAGCCAACACTCTCTATAGTGAGCTGATGTGCAGAGAAAGTGAGATCTGTAGAGATAGGATTAAATTGTGGGAACTTTGTGGGTGTTAAATGAACCTGCTTTGGAGGGCTGCCAAGGGAGGAGATGCAGGGAAATCTGATGAGAGATACCAGGCATGAGAGTTAATTGTGTTTTGGAGGTTGGAGAAAAAGCTAAAATTAAACCATTATCAAAGAAAAGCCTTGGACAGTTTGTTTTAAAACAGAGTTAATGGCTGGAGCCTGTAGAAAACCTAATTAAAAGGGAAAAGAAAACAAATGAGGTTTAGGACTGTGGCAATGCATTCAAAAACAGCTTTATATATGGATTTTCAGCTGTTCCCTGCTGCATTTCTGTGACTAAAAAGGCCAAAAAAAAAAGAAGCAAAGCACATTAAAAATGGTTTGTAATGAGGTAAGAGCAAGGTGCAGCACAAAGCTCCATTGCTTATTTTCATCATCAGAAATGACAATTTGAAAACAGAATTTCCTCTCTCAGGGCTCCCACTGCCCTGAGATGGAATGTGTGCACCATAATTTTCCTAAATCCTCTGCCTATGGATGGCAGTTATACCATCCAGCTTTACATGTCTGTCCTCCAGATGTTTACATCTAAACATATCCCCCTGACCTACCTTACATTTGAGTGAAAGAGATGGGCATTTTTGAGGTGCAATTCATCTGGTCTCAATAGATACTTGACAGCACGAACAGCACATTTAAAGTACCTACCCTGCACTTATTTATTAAAGGAATGCAGACAAACACCTTTGGTGTAATATATTCACATTTGGTCAGATTTAATACAGCTATGTGAATATGGAAAGGATACTTAGCAGGAATTTGAGCTAGTTTCTGGCTTCCTCAGAAATACAAACCTGAGGGAGAAGCAAGGATGATAGCTTTTCCCTACTGCTGTGCTCTCCATTTTCTGTGCTCAGTGGGGGCTGAAACAGTTTCCAACAAAAGTTAAGCCAAAACTTGAAACTTCTCAATAGTTTTGAGTTGCCTGGAAATACCTCTCTTCTTCAAAAGTGTGTCTGCCTTCGTGGCCTGGCACTGCACAAAGCACTCCCTACAATCTAAGTCCCCAAATTCAGTCTTATACAATTCCCTGGACCAGCTCAAAGCCTCTTGCTTTGTTTGAGGTTCACTGAAATGGAAGCTGATTTGGCCTACCCCAAACCCACCTAATGATTGATTCTTCTTTATACAAAGCTATGATGAGAGAGGTTATAACCAGTCATCATAAATGTTTCGAGTCACTTGCTATTACGCACCAGCATAATTTTATTATCTTTGGAGTTGTTCTCCGTGTTCTAAGGAACATATTACAGCACCAATGTCATGCATAGACAGATGCTCCATTAGCTGCTCTAAATTACCATCTATTACAAGTCTGCTGTAGAGATGAAGATAAATGATGAATGTTTCTGGCTGCATCAAACCACATTGAAATAAGCAGGGATTAGATATGATGAAAGGCCAGCAGCCTATCGAATATACTGACCTGTCTCTGATAACTGCTAATATGGGCTTCTTCAAAATCAGGTAAAAATAATATTTTAATAGTTAACTGTAGAGTTAGAAAGGCTAATCTCCCACAGTTACTGGTTATTGTAGATCTTAGGCCAGGAGATATCTGTGTTCCTCCCTAATTTAAGGTTCATATCCTTCTTTATTTCTGTCTAAATTTGGATTCAGATGCCACCTCCTTTGGTTCAGATGCCTCCCATAAATTCTTCCTGTACTGAATCATTTTTATTGCCTATTTCTAAGTCTCCTTTCTTCTTCTGCAGAAGCAACATCACACAGTGGTCTGAGACCTGAAGCTCTTTTTCTGGGTAATAGGACCCAGAAAAAAAAATTTTGCTAAGTACATTACATGTTTTAAGCTGATGAGCTCAACCTTTTTTTTTTTTTTTTTTTTTCTCATAGGTATTCAAAGAACAATTACAAACAAATATTTTCCTCAAACTATTGTTACAGCATTTAATCTTCATCATCTCAGGCAATGTCAACTTGAGATGTCAACTTTATTTTGAAACATCACAACACTGTCACATTTAATTTTTTTAACTATTATTAATCCAAATATAAATTGTCTACATTAAAAACAACATCGATAAAGTGAACGACAATGTAATAAAAATGTCGCAGAAAAAAATGGTTGTTTGTAAATTAGCTGTGGTGAATTATGGACTGAACTATCACCATTTTTTCTCTAACCTTTTTAGATGATCAAATAAATAAAAAAGTAGAGAAAATCTGAGAAAGAAAGGGATCAATCATTGGTATTGTTAGATCCAAGCATGCAGATATACCTAAGGATCTCATTCATTGATACTTTCAGAAGTATCCAAATACATAGAATAGGATCACCCTTCTCTATCTTTTAGACATGACATACTCAGGTATAAGACTGATGAACACCTCTAGGGGCAACTGTGCTCTCCTCAAGAACAGCTGAGGTTCAATATGGTTTATCTCAGCTGTAGCTGTAATTTGGGCTGATTCTGCTACTGATCACCTGGGAGAATGCTTACTCTCTTCTGCTGGCATGGTCAAAGAAGCACTGGTCACAGCATGACACAAGGGAGGAACTGCTTACTTACTGAGGTGGGACTGTGACTGAGTCACCTCTAGGCTGCAGGACAGAGCCACGGGAAGAGCTTCAGCGTGTCAGAGAGTCAATAAAAGGTCTGCCGTTGGTTTCAAAACAAGAATTTTTTCAGTTTCTTGTTGGAGACTGCAAAATAGATCATACCAGAGCATGAAAGTTTTCAAGTCCAGAAAGCCACAGAAGAGTTAAAAGAGCTGAGGACTTACTGTAAGGGTTACAAAAATAACAAATGTTTTTCTACCTTTCTATTATTTGTCATGCAGAATTAAGCCACCTAGAATAATTAATTCACAAAGGCTGCTTGTGTAAGTGCTGCCAGACACAGCTTGTTGAGCTAAGAAAACTTCCGTAGCAAATCTTATCTGTTAGAAGGGAAGGTTTTTAGTAGGTTTGAATAAAGACAAACAAACAAACAAAAAAAAAAAAACAGCAATCAAGAAAATGTATGCTATTATCAGAAATATTTGCACTGATTATACATAATCTATAGAGAATGATTTATAAACTTTTCTTATGAACAGTTGTTTTTCTTAGTAGATTGTTCTCTTTTCAGAGAAACAAATGCTAAATCTAATTTTTCTTTCTTCCTTCTCTTCTTCCTTCTTTCTTTCTTTTCTTTTTTCTTCACTTTCTTTCTCTCTCTTTGTTTTTTTTTTTTTTTTTTTTTTTGTTCTGATCCTTCCTTCCTTTCTTCCTTTCTTCTCCCTTAATTCTTTGTTTTTCCTTCCAGTGTTCTAATACCTTTTATAATTGTTGTTCTCATCTTCTGTGCATTACATATGTTCTCACATGGAAACCACTGTTTGATCAGTGTACATATACACCAGGCACGGAGAGGCTTTCCACGAGAAAACAAAAACAAAAAAAACAACAACAAATTTTTCGCATTAGGAATGCAGCTGCAAGAGGAATAGAAAATGGGGAAAGAGGTGACTTCTGCTGTGTTTTCTATGTTGAGGTCAATAAAGTTATTCCTGTGATCAAGAAAGCAATTCCACAAGTTGAGAACCAAGATATATGGGAAGGGAAGGGAAGGGAAGGGAAGGGAAGGGAAGGGGAGGGAAGGGAAGGGAAGGGAAGGCTGGTATGCATGGGCAAGAGGTCTGTCTTCACACCTGGATGACTGGAATGTCCACTCACACATTAGAAGCAGAATTTCTCTCACAGAGATTTCCTTTCCAATCTTCTGTTTACTTTCTATAATCTACATTCTCTCACATGTAGCATGTAGGCATTTCTAGGTTATTAATGTACTGTGCCAGCAGCCAGATTTTTGTTTCTCACAGGTATTTATGAGAACATATCTCCGATAATCTATGTTCAGTCACTGTGAAAGTACAGTTTCAAATTTGCCCTTGAAATGTGAAACAATCAATTTTGGCAGCATTTGTTCTTCCCTGTCAAGTATATTTCTCTTTCTAAACTCCATAAACAGTTTAAGAATAATGTCTTACGACAGTGCTGCTGCGATCCAAGAGAGTCTCCTTTGTTTTCTAATTTGTCTTTCTTTTGTTCAAACCAAGGGATAAGGAATCTAGCAGCTACCAGTGGCAGCATCTGGTTTGATCATCTTATCACTGATTGGTCCTGTGATTAGTGCAGACAAGCAATGGAGAAGGTAGTTCTAGGTAGTATTTCTAGTTGAAGGCAGCTTCTAGTCCATCTGTTACTTGATATGGCCACTTACATATGCAGCTTCTCATCTTTCTGAGGGATCCTCCTCAGAGGCAGAGTAGTATTTTTCTGGGTTTTATTAAGGAGACGATGTAGCCTTCTTTTGTATTAACTCAAACTGTAATGTTTGCTTCCTGCAGTAGACACCAAGCTAGTTTGTCAGAAGGTTAGCCTACATACCTCCACTTTCATTGTTATCAGCCCAAGTCTGACAAATAACTATTTAAAGTATTGTAGTGCTCGTGTAAAGCCCAAGACTAAGTACAGAAACTTTAGTTTTACCATTGAACAAATACAGCAAGATAATCTGAATTTTCCTCAAACATCAGTGGACAGGCAAAGTAAATACTGACAAAAAAAAATCACATAGTGGTAATTACATAGAAGAAAAACAATTAAAACCATGTTTCTCTAAATATTGTTGGAGACAAACAGCTGGAAAAGAGTTATTTTAGAATCATAGAATCATAGAATCACCAAGGTTGGAAAAGACCTAAAAGATCACCCAGTCCAACCGTTCACCTATTCCCAATAGCTCCCACTAAACCATGTCCCTCAACACAACATCCAGTCTTTCCCTGAACACCCCCAGGGTCGGTGACTCCACCACCTCCTTGGGCAGTCCATTCCAGTGCCTGACCACCCTTTCTGAAAAGTAATTCTTCCTAATGTCCAGCCTGAATCTCCCCTGCTGTAGCTTGAAAGCTGCAATTCTCACTCAGATAATGCTCAGCCTCAGAGACCACAACCAATATTGTATCCAGAGCACCACATTTCTGACCCTGTTTTTTATTTCCCGCTTTTCTGCCTCCTTCCACCCATACCCAAAGTAATATTCAGTGAAACTACCCACCTTCACGGTCATGATCTGCTTTGACATTTGTTTTATGGATGAATTTGTCTCATTCCTAATTGCCTGATAGATTGAGCTCAATCAGATCAGTTTTAAGAATAAATTCAATTTATTGATAAACTAAATCACAGAGATTAACAGTATGAGCTCAAGCGAGATATTGTGAGAATGCTACAAGCTGCTTGCCATATTTCTATCAAAATAACATCAGCTCACCTATGGAAAACCCTGGTTTGGTTGTCATTTTCCAAATTGTCAGCATACATACTTAATTAGCCAGACCATTCCTGTTAGCACAGTGTATACATTAGTAATATAAATATCAATCAATCTGATGTTCCTGTTTCTGAGGATTATGTCTGCAGGACTTTGTCCTCCACCATGATATTCAAATGGTTTGTTTTTATCACAGTTTGAAGTGGTTGCAGAAAAGTGGACTATCCTGTTCTGCTAAGTGCTGACAAAAAGCAGCAGGATCTAATAGCTGTAGTAAGGTTGACGCAAGTGAGTAAGGCATGCAAGTTGCTGCTCTACAGAAACCTGCCATGCTTTAAAGGGAGAATGGTAAAATTATTAACAGAACTGCAAGAGCTCATTGCATAGGGCTAGGTTTGGTGAGAAAGATGTTGTCTCAGTTCTTTTTATTTCGTGTAGTGGTATAAATAAACCCAAGCAAAAGCTTAATTCAGTTTGCACTTCAGATCTGACATTCATTTTAAAAGACTATTTTGGAAGACATGAGTGCAACCTAACTACCTATCATTTGTCTTCTCCAGGGACTCAAGAGTTCAGTTTGGTCTGGAAATGGACCCCACCTTTCAGCAATGGCATACTAAACAGGAGACCGGAACTTCTGAGAGGATGCTGAGGAACCAAAGTGAACAGCACGGAGACAATCCCCAGCAGCTAGACTGTCTGCTTCTAGTCCTAATGCATTTAACTGGAGCAGAGAATACTCTGCTGGCCCTGTATGAATATGCATTAAGTGCCATTTTCAGTACATAACAGCTTTTTAGACAGCTGCTCACCCTTATTGTCTTGCCTGTTGCAGTTTCCTTTCCACTGTCTATCCTGAAAAGTTAAATATAGCCATCCGAGATGCAGCAGTTCTGAAAAGGTACCACTTGTTGGATGTGATGTGTTCTTTTATTCTCATCAATTCCTCATTCTTTTTGAACCTGACGTATAATCCCCTGTAAATGGCTCTCTTTATCCTGCAATTTGGAACTGTTCCACTTGATAATTTATGCTATCGTCACTAGTTAGCATGATCCCTAATCTCAGTAGCTTTTATCAAGCTTTTTTATCAGACGTACTGCTTTGAGTTGTTTGTATTAATAATAGCTAAAAGCACTAGCTAAGAGCGATGCTGTCTGCTGCCTCTGCCCAGCCTCTCCAGGCACTGACCTTCTCTCTTGTACAGAGCAATGGCTAATGAAAAAGCACCTCCGCCTTTTCTTGTTTTCAGGTTCACACATCCTTGAACATATACTAGTTTAAAGTTTGTTTGACATCTTAGATCAGCTGAAGGTTGTAAGTAATTTAAAGTCATTCATCTAAGTCAGCACCTAAAATGAAAGAAGTAATGGTTTATTCTGTAGGGAGTTACTTGTGAGCAGCTAAAAGTGTGTAACACACCATTGCACAGTGCAAAGCCAACCTCAGAAGAAAGTAGATGAAAACCTATACAGAGTTTAAAGGGCATCTACAAGTATTCATTTTAACCCAGACAGTCAGTACAGGGGCCACTTGTCTTTTTATCAACGGTATCTGATAACATGAAGAAATTAATAATTTACAGAGGGCAGGCAGTACTTTTCCATTACAAGCTGTGCGCAAAGGAAGAAAGAACTGCTGGCACACGGCACAGTGCTCCCTGCAAGGTCGTTCTGCCTCACTGCTGCAAATGTGTTTCTTTTTAACCCCTTCATAACAGTAAGAAAATATAGCTCCACATTACATGTGTATTTAACATTTATTAAGTCCAGAAAACAACCCACAACCATTCAGGACTACAGTTTTGGAAGCCATGCAGATCAACATCTAGTAGTTCTTTGGATGGGAGATCTCATGGAACCCTGAATGCTTTGAGACAAGCCAATGGCTCCATTCAGCCCAATGGAGCTAGCAACCCAAAACTTAACAGGTTATTCAGTGGGTAAAAAAAGTGATGAAACTTGGCTTCATTCAAGGTCTGCACCCTTCACCCACCAGTCTTACCCTCCAGTTTCATCCTTTCACATCTCCTGTAGTATACCCTTGGGCAAGGGACATCGGTACAGCGACTGCCAGCTCGATGATGCACACAATGTTCATTTGACTGCTGCCAAAATGGATGTATCACAGCAATCTCCAACCGTCCTTTTTCTCTATCCCTCAGTTCAGATGCTGCCCTTTGTGTAACATCTGGGGTTACAGCTAGCTCTCAGCCTTCAATGGCTCTTTCCTGTTTGGATAGGAGTACTTGAGGAAGGAGAGCATGGCCAAGCACAGCCACTATGCAAAGACAGAGGTTTGCTGCAGCCTCCTAGGAAACCAGGCTAGAACGATAAAAAAGCTCATTCGGGACATACATTAATTAAATATAATGGTGACATACTTGAAAGAGCAGGAAATGATAACATTATGATTCTCACAGAAACAGCAATGTCTGCTACATGTCCAACATACTCCTTGATTAAATCTGTTAAATCTGCAGTCTACCACACTTCTACTCATGTTGTTAAACACCATAATATACAAAAGGTGCATAATTGTGGAAAAGCATTTGAACTTCTATTGTTTACAGTTAGAAAAATTAAATAGATGCTTAAAATATGCAGAGCCTGTCAGAAACATGGAGACATACAAAAATGGCATGATAATCAGCTTTATGAATACACATGACTTCTTTGAGTTCTTGGTCTTTTGAAAGACTGTCCTGAAAATGAGGTGAGGAGGGGAAGGAATCCAAATGATTGCCATGCACAGCATTTTTTCTTCATTTTGTTCAATTAAGTCACATGCATCTCCAGAAGAGTTTTTAATGCAAACTTTTTTAACAGCATCATCAGGCAGCATGGGAAATCTGTGGAGATACCACCATGAGTGGGGCAGGATTCCATCAGGTTCAGTTAGAAATCTCCATTGATGCTGTCTGCATGTTCTCAGAAGTGCAGTCACTTATAATTTTATAATTGGCCAATCAAGGTGTTTTTTTTCTTTTCTTTCTTCAGTCTTCTATATTGAAATGTACTTCTCTGATTCATGGAACATTCTTTATCTGTCAAGTTTTTCCCTGATGATATATCAGGTTTCCTTGCAGGCTTTCTGTATATCCATCTTATTTTTCTCACTGTGGGTAGAGGGAAGAAGGAGAATTATGAATGCACTGGGCATTGCTCCAAAGTTGAGGCTGAACTGAAGTTTGTACTCCAAGGAGTTCAGTCACTCTGCTGTGCACAGAAATACTGTTTCACTGCTAAATTTACAGTACTTACTGAGAATTTACATGTAAACCCATTAATTAAAGTTAATTGAAAATAGGTCCTTTTGCACCTTCTGTCAGACTTTCATTTATCTCTAATGAATTCTGTTATAAAATACAGACCCTTAGTTATTCATATATCATGAAAATTCTTTGAAGTCTTTCTGCGGGACATTTTTGAAGCAATTATTTTAGGAGTTATGTCCCCTTCTGCTAATACTGCTCAGAGCTGTAAGTTTCTCATTTATCAGTGAGATAAGGGAATGGAGCAGCAGGAGAGGTCGTCAGGAGGGCTCTTCATGGCTGCCTCCCATCTGGGGTACAAGGACCCTACAGGGCAAAAATGAACCATCTCTGAGTCACACACATTGTAAGACCTTGGTTTCCCAGGTGATCTGTATTGCTACAGCTCTGATACAGCTCTGGGTTACTCCTCAAGCACATTCTCAATCCGGTATGCCTACTGATGCCAGGTTCTGCTGCTGTATGCTAACACAAAAGGAAAAAAGGCTTTGGAACAAATGTGGTCTTCAGACCACATCAGACCACAGGTAGTCCTGCCACCCTGTCATCCAGTCTCCTGTAAATTGTAAATTTCAGCCATTTCTCCCCTTCCAGGCTTTTCTTCCAAAGGAAATTTAAAGACATCCTCATTTTCATTCTGAGTTTCTTTTGTTTTAAAATTTTAGGTCCTCCCACGGAACACAGAGTTGTGAATTTCAAAGCAACTGTATTTAAAGTTGGTCAAGATTATAATGCAAATAACTTTTTTTCAGTAAGAAAAGAAGAAATGATAGAAAATTAAAAGACAGCTAGTGATTGTTAAAATATTAGATCATCACATACATTTGCATTAATTACACAAAAGCTGAAAGTACTTCATTAAATACTCTCATAACACAGTAACTTCTTTCTGGGATAAGCAGGTAAATAATTACATGCTCTCTGTCCCATGTAGATTTATTGACTAAGAAAGGGAGAACAGAATGTTATAAATCAAGAGCGCACTGATTTTTTTTATTAAAAAGAACAAGCATTTTAATGATGTTCATCAGAAAACTGCACATACATGAATTGTGTGTTCACGTATTTGAAAATTTGAGTTCCTAAACTCAGTTCAGTATGGAAAAATCAAGTGTATAAATGATATATTGTTAGGAATCAGTACTGAAGATAAGAATATGGGAATAAATCTGATTAATTTCAATCTAAATGAGCAACGTGATACTGCATGCAATTTTGAGGATGTAATTGGTCTTTGCAGGTCCCTGTTGCCAGTCATACAGACAGCTTTGTATTCTGCAAGGAGTTCTATTTTAATGAATGAGTTTATACATGGTGCAGCTTCAAATTAATCTTTATTCTTAGGAACCTTTATTTCCACAGTATGTAGGCATTTCACACTAATACTCCTATCCCCATAACTATAGGCTGGCAGATAATTTTCGATTTTATAAAAAAGTTACAGTTTACAGAACATTTTCTTTTCTGAGTGGGAAGAAAAGTCTCAAACTTGTGAAAGATCAGACAGAGAGAGCCACTTTGGAATAAGACATAGGGTAAGTTCAAAGGGTACCATTAAGAAGAAGTCTGGTGGAAAGGATTCATTCCAAACATGATGAAACAATGAGCAGGTTGTGGGAATAATTTCCTAATTCTCTGTTTCTCAATAAAAACTGTTATTTAGCTAAACACCACCACAAGGAGTTGGGAGTGTGCCACTATCTCCAGTTTTAGACAGGACATGGAGGTGAGCAGAGACTATATGTTGGGAGCACAGATTACAGTTTTCATATGAGACTATGAAGAGTCTACAGCAAAACAAACAAAAAATGAACTGGGTCTCCCAAGTTCTGGCCATGGTTCTGGCAGACTTTGTTCTCAGGAAAGCAAGGAAAAACAGTTTTCCAGTCACTGAGTAGTAACTCAATAGTCACTCAATAGTAACTTTTCTGGAGCAATGCAGGAAGACTTTCATATTTCCAAATTTCAGTGAAAAACCTCTTTGGCTTTCAACCAAACAGGTTCTTCTGTCCTTCATTTCTGTATTTTAAGTCAGCTTTCTGAAGTAAGAAGGTGTTACTAGAAAAGATGCTTTTGAACGTCTTTGTTAAGACTTAAATGGTGTTGATTGGAGGACTTAACTTTTAGAATGGCCATTTCAAGCACAATCTTAATGCTTTCAGTCCAGAAGGATGAGGGGAGGGAGAGAGGAAATCTGGAAATAGAATGAATGCTTTGGAAAAGGAAGGTATCAGGGTATATTTACTCTGTAAAAGCCCCTTACATATCTCAACTACAGTAGTAAACACTCAAAAATTGTACAGTATACTTTCCATTTTCATTATGACTTTTAAGTCACAAAGATGAATGTCATTTCATCTGTGAATCTATGATGAAATAATAATGTACTCTAGTTAGATAGAATTGCCATGCCTTGCTTAGTGACAGCACAACAGTAACCAAAAGGTGCACCTCAAGCACAGTTTCCTAATTAATGTGGATTTGGGAAATGTCAATGTGCATCATTCACTTGTGTTACTCTTGGAGAGTACGTTTGCCTCTTTTCTACCTGTAAAAGATTTTTCTTTTCTTTTGGTAGTGTTGGCCCTCTCACAAACTTCCTGGCTCACCTTTCTTGCTAAGTCTAATAATGATAATGACCCTGTTCTGTTGGATTTGTTATCTCTCTCTTCTAAAATACAGCAAGTAAACATTCACCTGAAAAAAAATGAAATCATAAAACTGCAGATTTAGTCATCAGAGTGCTAATTAGTAATTTGGCTGCTGCCTTTTCACTCCATATCTCCACTTCAATTGTAAAACATGGTGGGAGGAAATATCCTAGGCTCATATTTCACCCAGCCTTCCCAGGAGAGTGACCATAAAGCATTCCTTCTGTGTCTGCATAGAATCCATGCTGCCTCTGTGAGAGCAGCACAGAACTCTTCTCCAGCAGGGAAATTCCTGCCCAGGGTCCCCAGCCCATGGAGGTGTGTGAGCAGTGGACATGGTGGCAGAGGAAGTGCAAATGTCTTTCTCATTGCCAGCAATGTGTCTGTTTGTTTTAATGTTATTTAACCATTCTTATGGCAATGGAGAGAGAAACAGGTAGAGCTATGAATTTAAGCAAGTTGCCCTACATTGTTTATAAAAAGTAAAGAATGAATCTTCCTCTTAAGTGAAAATCAATGTACTCTTAATGGCACCTCCATAGTTAAGCTTTTCTGAGTCTGATGTGCATTTAGACTATTATATATCATTCTGATAATATAGGGGAGTCTTAAAGATGTTGCAAAGGGGCCAGAGAATAATGACAATAAGAGCCAGTACATGTAAATTATGTAGCTCTAAAAAGATGTCCTCATTTTCAGAGCTGCAACGGAAATTTCTGCTGAAGTAAAGCTAAAGAGAAACAGAAAAGTGGGAGACAGATTCTAATGAAAGCACTTGTCAGATCAGCTCTATTAATTAAGTACAAAAAAGAAGATTAACAATACTTTAGATAGTCTTAAATCCTTCTTAGACAAATCTAGTGGTCACAGAAACATTTCTCAGCAGTATTGGATGGAAGTTTCTTCCAGTCTAGTACATAGATCATTCCAGAAATAATGCCTCCTACGTATTTCCATGGAAATTACTATAGGTACAAAGAGCACAATAACACTATTTGATGGAGCAAATTCTCAGCTATAAAACACTATTTTTTAACATATTCACCACCATTAGTTGTGCATTTTCACCAGCAATGAACAATTGCCATGCTCATAAAAATCTGCATGATCATCTGGAATGTGGCTTGTCCTTCACATCACCATCACTGCTACTGTACCACCCACCACCTCACTGTGCTCATACCCACTATTCAGTCTCCATAGACGTTCAGCAAGCATCAGTGAATGTCAGTGGGTGCCATTTTTTCCACGTGGAGGAATTCAACCTCACACCTTTGCTTCATCCATACTTCCATGCCAGGAGCCATTTCATCAGACTGCCCCTCTGCTACCATCTGTCACATAGCAACAACATGTAACAGAACTTTGGTGGGAAGGTTCAGCCTCTACTGCCATACCACCAACATCCAACTTTGTGGGCCAATGTAAGGCATTGCTTTCAAAGCAATCCCCATAAATATTTCATATTCTCTAAACAGTACAGACTGTGGACTTCTGTCTATGTGTGCTTGTGAGTGAATTTTCTAGCCAAACTTTTCTGAGTGTGCAACACTCGATATACACATACAGCAAGCACTCACGCAATACATGCCCAATCAATATTTCATGTTTACAAAATGATTCTTTTTCACCAGTCCAACACTAAATTTGCTCTAGTCCTTCATCCTTACCGTCAAATCCCTAAAACAGAAAGTCATCTTTAAATTAAGAAGTCTTGTCTCTCTCTTCTTAGATACAGTAGTAGTTTTCTAGTTGCTATGTGTTACAAGTGGCATGACTCAGTATGTAACCAGACCAACTATCAGCAAACAAGTGCCTCTCACTCTGCTGTTGTGCTGTAACATTGCTATGCCAGCTTTGCCAAGCACCCTGTGGCTTTCCTGATCTTGGGCAGTGAACTTTTGATCAACCCTGAGGGGAAAATGCAGGAAATAATAACGGGATCTGAGATCTTATCTTAGAACAAAACCTCCTCTGGGCAGCAAGGGAAATAAACTAAAAGTTTGTAGTAGCAGCAAAAGAAGTAGCTTCTTATCAATTTCTTTACAAAGTCATATACGAAATCCTTAAGTGGAATGGTAGACAGTCTTACCATTATAGAAATAACTGAGACCATGGTGGAAATGAACATTACAAATTCAGGACAGCTGAGCCACACACTCTTTGGATCAAAGGATTGCTTAGTATGCTATGTCATATCTTATGGCCAAATGGTTGAGTGGGTGGATGTATTTTCAGATATCAAACAGGTCTCCCAGGTGCTCCTGAGGGCAATCTAGGAACTACAAGTCCTATGGCAGTACTCAGCATCTCAAAGGGATGGATAGAAAAGTGAGCCAAAGATTTCTTCTCCTTTCAGCACTCTGGACAAAGTGGAGGAACACACACATGCTCAACTGTTTGGTTTTGAAACATACGAGTGAAAAAGTTTCTCTTGGCAGAAATGATCAACAAAGCACATAAGAGCTTGATATTTTTTGTATGAGGATATATAATTTGTTATTTTTTTCCTTGAGTTTAACTAATAAGTGCCTGTGCTTTGAGGATCTGAAAAAATACTGACAGTCTCCCAAGTGTGCGATTATCCCTTGGGCTGTGCTCTCAGTATTTAGCTGTGGGTACACTGTAGAACATTGTCTTGCGAATGGAGTTTTTCAGCAGTGGCTTAACAGGTTAGGATGTCCATAATGCTCCAGTAAACATTGAGTCTGACTACTTATCTGCAGTTTTTTCCACCAATTCTCAGTTATGATTTTCAAGAATACAATACCTGATACAAAGTCAGATTGCAATAATGCTCTTAATTTGCTTAAGGCCTCTGTTACAGTTTAGAGCATCTTGCTACAGAGAGCAGCTTAAAGACAAAACCTTTATTTTGTGAACTGTAATGCTTAGGTTTCATCCACATTACAATCAAAACCCACATTCTGTAAGCAACCTCCTAAAATCACTATTTCCCTTTCTTTTTTTTTTTCTCCTCAAACATGTCCAGAGGAAAGATCTTTAATCATAATTTTCAGTATCCACCTCATGCAGAGCCAACTATTGGTAATTACCCATTTAACTTCCGAGTGTCATGAAAAATATGCTGGCTTTAAATATGGCAGAGATAAATGAAAAATTGACAGAACTGCAGAAATCTGAGTTTGCCAAGAGGTTACATTTAATGTACCACATGAACAGGCCATCATGAGATGTTTTTGTTAAGAATTCATTAATTTTTGATAACCCAAATCCATGGTCCTCTAATGTCAGTAAATTCATATAGCAAACAGGGTAAACTTACTTCATGCTTTGGTGCTCAGTGTTAATCTTATACATCCAGAAATAACTAATGGCATTGAAAAGGAATTCAGAATACTTTAGAGGGTTCAAAATATGTGATGTTTTTCTTGTAAAGTTACAAATACTCTTCCATTCTCATACCAGAAAAAAAAATTACCCATAAATAAAAAGTAATTTAGGTTTTTAATGATATTTTCATCCACTCCAATATACTTTTTTGTTGTAAAAATGACTTCTTTAATCTCATTTGAAGTAGGTCCATTAAACTTAATACACTTAAAATTATGCTATCAGAATAAATAGGCTCTAAAGAGCTAGACCCTCTAATGAAAAGTCATAATAAACTAAGTCATTAATTCACTGTATCATCAACCCTCAGTAGCTAAACACTTTCTGTGCAGTATAAATTTCTGTTGCTTATTTTATCTGTCTTAGCTAATCTAACCGGCTCAAAAAAGCATAAGGGTGGGATAGGGTTTTTGGAAGCTCTTCACTATTTCACTATAAGAAATTCCTCAGAAATTGGCAACTGATCAGTTTAACAGTTTAAAAGTAATTAAAATCTACTCTTGGGTCAAATGCCAAACTTCCTTTGGTATATTTCTATTTGCTCTTCATGACTGTGAAACAGTCACATTTACTGTCAGAGAATGGTGAAAATTCCTGCATAAAACAAAGCAAAACTGAAAAGGAGTCAGTAGAACTGATTTAGACAGTATAGCCTGCCTTCCTGCAATTTTTTGCCAGTTGATTCTCATTTGTATGAGATGCTGGAGCTGAAGAAACTTTGTCAGACAGATCGATATTTAAATTTATGTAATATTGTAACTACTGCAAGCGTACTAATATTATCCTTAGAATAATTTGTTTGCATTAATGATGGTTATTGATTCATTATTGGCTATGTCAGTGTTTTCTTCTAATGTGCATATATATGTTTGTGCGTGCACACACTAAGCATGTGCATGTATGTGTAAAAGTAGTGATGCAAATATGATGGAGCCTCATCCTTCATCTTTATACATCAAGAAAGCAATGGTACTGAAATGGCAGACAGATTAAGATGGAAGTTGATGTTCCTAGGTGATACACCTCAGTATTTGGTTGTTCTCCAGATACAGTGACAATTCAATGTATTTGGGTTGGAAAGATGGTAAGTTAGATTGAGACCTAGTCTACATGTCACTGGAATGGCAACATCTCACTCTGGAGTGGGCAGTAGATAGCATCACACATTCATTGTTTGAGCTGTTGGATGACATGCTTGCTTCCTGAAGCAAGGCACTCGGGAAAGAAGGAAGCAGGAACAAATTGTTAAGGTTTCCTGATTTGTTCCTTCTCAATGATAACCACAAATGTCGGTATTTGGGAGCACAAATCTCCTTTCAGTTGTGAAGTTGAAATAAATTTTGTAATAAATCCTGATTTGGGGAGGACTCTTTATCTTGCGTTATGTGTTTCAGTGGAATTTGAACTGTCGTTGTTCAGTTATCAGCTCTGCTACATACAGCCTTGAAACCTACGGCTACTTCTTTAAAGGCCACACCTGTTGTGATGCTAGCTGCTGTGGTGCCAATTTTTAGACCAACAATTGAGGAGATAAGTCTTTTCTTTTAAAACAGACAATTAAATATTTACAGGACTTTGAGATATTGACACTGATGCTTATTTTTCTCAAGTAGGAAGGATAACTATAACATAGACCAGTTATGTAGAATGGAGCAAAGAAGGCAAGAGATGTCTTTCAATTTCCTCCAATTCATACCCATCCACATTATATGGAATTATATTAAGTAAGAGAAAGAGAAGACAAGGTGTGACTATGACTGTACAGGGCCCTCCCTATCACACAGAGAACCTAGATACAAGTTTCTTCTCTTCTGTAATTTTCCTTCTATGTAATTCTGCAATTAACATTCAGTGCCATTGAAAAACTGATCTCTGTCTGATACCACAGCTATGATACCTTGTACAGGTATATAATACATTTACAGAAGTATTAGAAATACAGTTCTGGCAGTTCCTCAGATAGTGCTGTACTGGGAAACAAGCATAAAAAAGACTAAGTAACACCAACCAGGGGTAATTTACTGCTTTTAGTTTGACTCACATGAGCAGAGGTGAAAGGCCTGTAGAAGTCACTGTGTGAGCACTTGTCAGAGTTTTCTTACAGGCAAGTTTTTCTGGACTGTAAAGAATGGGTAACATCAGTTTTTGTTTTCTTAGGAGTTTTCTGATTTCTGAAGAGTCTGAGCATCTGTACTTCAAACAGCCATGAAAAAGAAGGGTGAATGGGAAGCTGTGAGTTGGTGGCAGACAAGCATCAGTGTGTGTTCAGTGCAAGCCCAAGTGATGAGCAAACAGGATCCTTTCTGAACATAGCTGGCCCAGTTTCTATTCTCCTGCTGACAAGACAAGTGTCAGAAACCTTCATGAAGCCTGACTTCACTGGGGAAACATCAGCAGGAAATTTAGCAAATAATTAGCAAATAATTAGTTTTCTGTGAAGAATCAAGTTGAGTGGACATTTTTACATCTCAAGGTAAAGGCTTGATAATAAGGACTTCCAGGGTGACACAAATCTCTGCTATCTCATCACCTCTCTGTCAGTCTGAAGGTTACAACTTAAAAATATAATAATAACAATTAAAAACCTTCTTTCATCTTCGTGATCTTGATTTTTTTTTCCACTTTGATGAGGACTCTCAGCATGGCTACCCTAATTATTTTCTTCCCACTGTCTGTTCTTGGCAGCCAAAATAATACGTTTGTCTGTATAATGGTCCACAAAAGCCACTTACTCTTTCCATCTGACAAGTTGGTTCTTTCCAGAGGGCAGTTCCAAAAGGAGGTCAGTTGAGAAGTCAAGCACCCACAGCTACCATTACATTGTTAGCAAGATAAAGGTGTACATTGTCTCTCAAAACAAGACTCTGTATGCAGCTCAAAGCTTGATACCTGAAATTCTGCCAAGTGCATCACTCTCTTAGCTAAACCTCATTAAGCGCTTAATTGCTTTCAGCATTCACCCAGATCTTACCAGAAGAAGGAAGTCACAGCTAAGTACACTTTAAGCAACATCAAAATTTTGATGTTGTTTGTAATGAAAAGACTATCCATAAACCTTGCTTTTCCAGAGAAACTAGCAGGGTGGGAAACTGCCACCATTATGACTGACGGTGATCAGCTTTTAGGAATCATAGAATCATAACCACAGAATGGCTTAGATTGGAAGGTCATTAAGGTAAGATCATTAAGTTCTACCCCCTTTCTATGGGCTGATTGCCATCCCCTAGGTCAGGCTTTGCAGTGCCCAACCTACCTGATCTTGAATGCCTCTAGGGATGGGGCACCCACAACTTCTCTGGGCAGCCTGTGCCAGTGCCTCGCCACCCTCTGTGTAAAGAATTTCTTCCTGAAATCTAATCTGAATCTCCCCTCTTTTAGTTTGAAGCCCCTCTACCTTGTCCTATCACTATCAGACCATATGAAAAGTTGGTCCCTCTCCTGCTTGTAAGCTCCCTTCAAGTACTGGAAACTGACAGTGAGGTCTCCCCTGAGCCTCCCCTTCTCCAAGCTAAAGAAGACCAATTCCCTCAGGAATGATGAGAGAAACTTATTTCTAGTCAAATCTCAATCATTTATGACAGGACAAGATTTCTGCTGATGTGCTGACATAGCAGGCCCCAAAATTATGATAAGAAAAGATAATAATGACTGCATATATCTATTCTAGACCCTTGCCTTGGAGTTAATGGGCTAGTTATAGAGTGAATACCTGTGAGCAAGGTTCATTTCCCATAAAGTTGAGAGCAGTTTGGGTTAGGTTTTGCCTAAGAGAAGGCTAAGTTTACTGGGATGGTGGGGTCACATGGAACATACTGCTCCTGTCAATATGTGCAGTGCAGAGCTATATAAAGTACAGCTTTCTGTCATTCACCTGAGGATCTCAAGTGCTACACAAACCTGTCAGTTCTGGAAGGCTTGTTCCTTGCTTGTCTCATCCAAACTGCCAGCCTGCAACCTCCACTTTCAATTTTCAAACCAATATATATTTATCTGTGTCATTTAAATATTAGTTAGCTTACATCCATGTACATAACTTCAGACTGCAAGGTGCTGTGACATCATAGATATTATAGAAATAAGTAATCAATCTAACAATGTAAATGATCCCTCTAGATGTGAGGAAATGAAAAGCCTGGCTCTTAGTTAACTTACTGAGTACTTAATCACACAGCCTTGTAGGCTACTTGAGCATACACAATATAGCTGAAGCTGCAATCTGAGTCATAAATTATGGAATGTATATGATCATTTTTAATATTCACAAGGCCAGTCTATTCATGTTCAGAAAACCACTCTCTTTACATGAAATAGAAGTAAATGATCCTTTGGATACACGACAATTTTTATCATTAATCGAATACATTTCTCAGGCTGAAGCATTGAGGATCAGAGGTTCCATCCAGCAAAATGAATGAAAGGACTCCCACTGAATTGCAGAGGATTTGAATTATGCCTGAAGCCAGGTAGGAAAACCAGGCATTGCTTGACCAGCAAAATACTGATGTTGCTTTCCAGCATCTGTCAATATTCATCATTTTTTTAAACTTTTTAAATGCTGCTGACGCTTCTATAGCACCATAACACTGTGAAATCTCCATTCACACTTTCCATTCTAGAACTGTTCTTATTGAGTAATGCCTGTTGCTTGAAAAGGTAATACGGAAAGAAATCACACCATTTGCATTAACAGAGTCAATGTGAGCTGGTAACCATAGCAGTTGTGAATCCTGCATGCAATTTTTTTTTTTTTTCAGCCTATTAAATATTGATTTTTTATGTTCCCTGCATGTATTTTTAATAATTTTCTTCAGTGCTCTTACTTTTTCTCTTGTTTGGTATCCTGCTTCTGCATGTCCTCAGGCACTTTCCTTCCTTCACTCATTATCCTTCCATTACAGAGGACACACTCTTGTTCCCTGATTCATGGTTCACAGCAGACGCACGAAATCTTTAATGAAGAATGCACGTTTTCCCAGACAGTTTAATAGATCTGAGTAGATAAAGAGAGCAGAGATGCAGAGTCTAACTTAGGTCATCAAGAATTTGAAAGGTATTTCTTAATCATTATTAAGGATTGTTACTTGCATCTCACAACGTTAAATGAGCATATGTGATGAGCAGTATAAATCCCAAGTGGCTGGCATGGGAAAAATGAAGACTCATTTGGAAAGTGGGGATAGTTGTCCCAAGAAATTACAAAAGCCATCCATGAGATCCACCATCTCTCATGTTAAACATCTGACAGAGTGTAGATCAAAAGGCTTTAGCATATTAAATCTGCAGTGAACTTTGTTTCCTCTCTACTTGAGGTGAACCCTCACTTATTTCAAAAATCAAAAATCCAGAGCTTTTAGAAAGCTTCTGGATTAAAATTCCATTTTCTCTGTTTTATCACATCTCAAATTTATTACAGTCGGTGTTTTGTGGGTTACGGCACAAAGACGACAGAGAAGGAAACATAGGAACTCTTCTGAAAGGTGCTCAGGGACAAAATGTTACTTTTATCCGAGGCCTCAGTCAATGTGTGTTTTGGCCCAGGAAGATGAGCTCATGTCTACTAGGACAAGCGCAAACAAAAGCAAAACAAAGCATTAAGTATAAGCTGGTGGAGGTGATTTGCTCATCCTGGTAATTTTTTTGTGACTGCAGAAATGCTCCATTCTCTTCTGAGTTGAAGTTATGAAATTTCTGCTTTATTTTCTTGATTGGCAGAAAGCAAATAAGTAGCCTCAAACCTGATATCCAAAGTAGGATAGGAGGCAATGTAGAGAGACATCTCGTAAATGGGAAACCTGACTTTTATTATTTTAAGCCTTTAAACTTGCTGGAACTGCAATGAAAATCTCCATTGGTCATAGCTTTACTTTCACTTATCTTGCACATATTTGTCACATTGTTCATTAGCTTGTTTAGAACCTGGAGTCAATGCCTGAAGCAAATGGAAATTTCAGTAGTGACTTCAGTGAGGGCAGCATTAGATCATTAAACCTCAATGCTTTTTAAAATATATTTTAAAAGCCATCCAGAAGGGAGCCATGGAAGAAAAAAAAAATAATAACTGATATGATTTTATATTACTTCAAAGCTCAGGAAAGAAAAGAACGCCTATTCTTTTTCTTCTTTAAATACAGCATCTTGTACAGCCTGGAGAAAATATTTTAGGAAGTCAGAAGATTGAAATCCTGCTCTGTGACTGTATTGGGTAGGATACTGGATATGTATTGGCCAGCTCTAATCAAAGGCAATAGGTTCATTAACTGTTTAACTAATTTGGTGATGTCTGGTGCTCTTTAAAACTGACTTGTTTTCTTCTGGTCCAGAATTTCTGAAAACCTTTCAGTACCTGTTTTTATGCAAATCTACTTGCTGGTGATATTGTTCCCATTTTCTTCTAGCCTGCTGCTTGTTTGTATGGACATCTTAACCATTTTATATCTCTGTGTGTATAGGGCCCAATCGCTCTTGCTGCTGTCACTTCTGCCTGGTGGAACGTGTTGATGCCCTCATGCAGCCAGAGACACCAACGTGTTGTTCTGTCATCTGAACCACTCACTTTTGTAAGGAATGTGAAAAATTGTGTTACCTGCATGTTTTATGTTTTATGTGCCAGACGCTGAGTGGCAACTTCGCAGGAGGAAAAACACAGAGGTCAGAGCTCATCTGGCTGTGGCAGAACTAGAGGAGGAGCAAAGCTTTGGTCTAACCATGTCGCATTTGGGATCACCTGGGAAAAAGGAATGCTCTTTCTGCCAGTGTTCACCTGTTTCCTTTTTTGATTATTGAATGGACTCATCGGTTTGCTGCTGCGTGTCCAAAAGGAAGAGATGAAGGCAAAAACATACAATTGCTTTCGCCTGCTCTCACTTAGCAGCGACACTGCTTTGGGCCTGGGGACTGCAGGCAGCCAGCCAGATCTCCAGCCTGATTTCCCTTCTGCTCTGTGCTGCAGATTTATTCATGCAAGTGCTTTCTGAAGCAGCAGCCCATCACCTTTAAGTGCTTCCTTGATCACCCGCTGATTTCTCCAGCCTGTCTTTTCTCAACAGTTAGGGCAGCTTTAGACCTGTGAGTGATTTATAAAGAAAGGAAATGCTAATGGAAGACAAATAAAGATGGAAGTATTTGGCCTATTTTCTCCCTTCTGAAACCAAAGGTCAGGCATACATTATCAGTCTGAATAACCTTCGGATGAAGAAAACTAATAGCTGTGAAAGCAAAAAAATAATGCCTTTAAAATACAGCATTGACACTGCCTAGAAAAATGGTGGCTGGTAAGACTGAATGCATGTACTGCCTATGAGGAAGATTTCCACAAATTATAGTGGCTGGCCTAATGAAACCTCAGCTCTTCTTATATATTTTGCCTAGCATTCTGTGCATACACAGTTGTGGTTACAGAAAGAACGTACAGATGTGTGCATAGAGGTTTTGCCAGCTTAGCAAGTCTGCAAAATGATATTATCTTCACAAAGCCAGGCACAGATTTTCTGTTGAGAGCCACTGGTAAAAAACCTGTTTGTGTATGTGCATTGCTGTAGTCAGATATGGCTTAATATTACGGCGACCAGTGTCACCCTGATGTTGGGATCTCGTCTGGATTCAAATCAGGGGAGGCTCTGTATTTCCTACTGCACTACAGGTATCAGAAGCAACTACCTGTGAATGCAAGACATGAGCCTGGCAGACCTGGGTCTGGGACACTGCCTCCCACTGAGATAATGGTAATAAATATTGGTTGGTTTGCTTTTGCTGTTGAATATTCATTAGTCCCATTCATCTTGCTCTTCCTCTGCTGACAGGCACCAGGAGTAGCCCCCATGAGAGACATTTCTCAGTTGCTTCAGGATCTAGATCAAAACAAGTTATAAGCATTTGTGGAACTTAACCAAGAACCTGCTTTGGATTTCTGAAATTGTAAGGATTGTCATCTTCCAAGAACTGAGCAAACACAGAGCTTTTGTCAATGACATAAGGAAAACTCTGCACCAATGTGACAAAACAGCAATGATATTTCTAGATGATTGATAATAAAAGCATTTCCCAGACAAAGTTTTGGCAGGTTCCCATTAATTCTGTTCTCCAGCTGCCGCTGTTAACTCACCTGCCATCAAAAAGGGACCTCAAGTGGCCACCTACTCTCTCCTCAGTAGCAGGATTAAGTTTACACTTTGGTCAGAGTAAACAAAGTGTGCACATCCCACTTTCCATACCCCCACCAAAGGGGGTTCTCTTAGCAGCCTCTTCAGTTTTATTTCTCATGCTCAATTTAAATCTTCTTTGCTGCTAAATTACTCAACAGGCATAGCAAGCAGTTTGTTCTCTCTTTATAACAGCTTTTTGCATATTTGAAGACTGTTAACATGTCCCACATTTATCCTGCTTTCTCCAATCTGTATAAACCAAATTCTCTGTGCTTATTCACAGGCAGTGATGATTGGTTCTCTGATAATTGTGTTGTTCTTTTCTCAGCTTTCCATCAACTGCCTTTTTAAAATGGACACGTTATTCCAAGCAATAATTTCTCAGGACAAATGTAAGAAAATAAATGTCTCCTCTGTCTCAAACTTACAGTAAAAGTCCCATCGTTTACAATGTCCAACATGTTAATGCTGATTTTCCACACTGCTCTCCCAGTCCCTGTCTTAAGAAATTACTTTCTGTTTAATCACAGAGTAAAACTAAATTTTAACTTGTACCCAGCAGGCCTGTCTTAAGTCTACTGGGAAATCTCAATTAGTTCTTTGTTATGCTTACAGCCTTTGTGAAAATTACAGCAATTCTCAAAATGTCATGTGAGAAATTCTGTGTTGTGAGATTACAGGAAAATCTGTTTCTATTACCATTCTTCATCCCATCCACTAAAAGACAAGGACACTGACCTCTTCATCGAGAACTGTAGATCTCCTCCCTAGTGGCTTCTAAAGCCTCAACTGGTAACTATTGGGTCTATGACCACTGCCACTATGAAGGTGAATATCCTCATACTCTGAGCAACCTGATTGAGCGGCAGGTGTCCCTGATCACAGAATCACAGAATGGCCAGGGTTGGAAGGGACCTCAAGGATCACGAATCTCCAGTCCCCCTGCCACATGCAGGGCCACCAACTTCCCCATTTTATACTAGACCAGGCTGCCCAGGGCCCCATCCAACCTGGCCTTGAACACCTCCTTGGACGGGGCATCATTACAAAGGAGTTGTACTTGATGACCTTGAAGGATCCCTTCAAGTTCAAAAGATTCTATGATTCTACGGTACTTAAGTAGCAGATGGGAAGGAAGACACAATGAGTGTGATATTCCTGTAAGTGGGGGTACTTCACACTTCCCTTTCTATGCCCATCCCATAGTTTAGTCACCAACTTCTTTAGTAGCAACAAAGCTCACTTGGTGATGTGAAAGCTGGCAGAAGTTGCCAAACCCCCTCTAACATTCTGAGAGAAAGTTTTGCATGCAAAGTGTGGCATATCCACCTCTATTCTGTACTGGAAGTGAAAATTGATGTGGAGTATTTTTCTTAAGTTAACTTAGTTTATTTATATTCCAGCTTTCAGTTCACCAAGAAAGACCATCAAATGATGGTCACACAGCTTCAGTCAGAATACCAAGGGAGCAGTTCTGCTCAAGTTATTGAGTTGAATTAAAAATATTAAGACAGAGAAGTTCTGAGGCTGTTCTTGTGTTTCATTGCTTATCAAAAAATCTGACAACCTAATATTTCCTCAAAGATGAAGAGTGTCTGTGAAAAAGAAAAGAAAACCTTTGGAAGGTCGATGGAATGGCACCACCTCTTGCCCATTTCCATCACAACAAAGACACCAGGAACCTCCCTGGATCAGCTCCATTGAGTGTGTCCTAAAGGAGATACAGATTTCCATTGTATTTATACAGTTTGATGCAATGTCATGCGCTTTTAGCTAAAGTACTTTAATTGCTTCCTAAGTGTGACCCCAGGATCCAGTTAGATGCCATTTCACCTGCTACAGACAGACCTTTTGAAGTGCTTGATTTTCTTTATCCGGTCAGACAGTGAAAGTTACTGTTTTGTTGAAACTGTAATGAGAATGGAATTGTCTTTAGAGAGGCTTTTGTTCAGAAGAAACTGTAGATTCCAACTTTCCTTTTATTCTGCAGCAGACTCATTACTGTGGCATTGGACACAAAGCAATGTGTTATCCCTTTCATCCTATCCTTTGTCTTGCTAAGACAAAGCCCCATCTCTTTGCTATTATTCTTTCTTTTTGGTCTATGTAATTAATACCTAGGCCCTTACAAAGTCCTGTTTCTCAGAGTGCATTGGAAATAAACAGACGGAGACACAGTCTTGGGCAGAAATCCAGGTCACATCATCAACCACCAGGCCCAAAAGAAACTTTGTTTGCTAGTTTCACCCGTGGCTATGCTCATGCTTGCTTCCTGCTGTGCAGTCAGGATTAATTCTGTTGTTCATTTTGTTTTTTCTGACTTTCTTTCTCCAGTGCTGCCCAGCTTCCTGCACCACGTATTTTTGCAGCTTTGACAAGCCCTTCTAGCCCATAAGATTCAGATTTCCTCTTGACTAAATGTTTCCAGTTCTATCTTTGTGGAAGGTCACTTTTAGCCACTTTGCTGGTAAGAAATATGCTTAGGTTTCATGAGCTCCGCCATTACCTACAGGACTTATTCTGTGGCAATTTCTCCATGTCTGAGCTAGCTGAAATGGCATTTGGTGCCAGAGCTATGTGCCTGGCAGGAATATGTGAGAAAGGCGAGTAGTCATAAAGAGATATTCTAGAAACATAGAATGGCCTGGGTTGAAAAGGACCACAATGATAATCTAGTTTCAACTCCCCTGCAGGATCGCCAACCAGTAGACCAGGCTGCCCAGAGAAGTAGAGCAACATGAATACGAACTTTGAAAATGATCTGAGATACTTGCAGTCCTTCCAGAAAAAAGATAGGGTTGCTTTAAATTTATTGTTTACTATGATCAGTATATATATTGACACATAAAAATGAAAATTGTGATATCCAACACATTTTAAAATACATGCAATTTCTCCACTCAAGGCAGGAAAGTTATGATCTGAACAAGGTAAATTTCATGTGAAAAGAAGGTCAGGCTAGGCCAGAATTTTCTGATTTCAGACAACCTCAGCATTTCACAGGAGTAAAATAAAAAAAAAGCTCTATTTCCAATTTTCCCCTAAGCCATACCATAGCATTAATCAAATATATTTAAATAAATAGCAAAGAAATTGAGCATTTCTTTCTCAAGAGTGGTTGCAAAAGTTGTATGTATATTGTGGTCTTTTCCCCTTTTTTATCAGGTGTTAAAAATAAGGAAAGTCGGATTCTAAATTTACCTTGATAGTAAGATGCAAGTAGATAAACATTTTGCATGAAGCAAAAAGCAAAAGGAGATACTGCTCAGAATGGCACTATAGGAGAAATTACACAAAACATGGCATAATGAATAAAATTTGTCTTGAATTATTTATTTTTAGTGCTTTGTTTTATCTCTTCTATCTTGCAAGGCCTGAAAATTGTTCTTGATGAGAGCTTTTTGAGTGTCTGAGTCTCAAATTTGAGACACATTAATGTCTTCTATACAGTACAGAGGTAGGAAGATTAGAGTGGAGTGCATAGAAATGCACTAGATTTGCCAGTTTCCACTAATGGGACCACTAGTGTGTACTGCTTTAATTTACTGCCTTAAAATATATCCACGAGATACAGTATTCTTGGATGTATGATGGCTGAATAAAATTTAATAGCTATACAAGTGGCAGAGCAGAACTAATCCTTTCCAAGGTACCAGCTCTGTCATAAACTGTATTTATTTTGGAATCTGATTAAAAACATGTCTTGCAGCATTAGCAAGACCTCAGAGAAAGGGAAATCGAACATAGCGTGGGCATAAGAGATTTCAAATGACCGGATCACCCATAATTGGAGTAATTTTTTTCTTCTTATTGAGGAAGGAATTTTTTTTTTTTTTTCATTTGGTATCAGAGCCTGTTATCCCTTTAATACATCTTCAGAGACAAGCCTTCCTGCTGAAATATCTGTGCTGGGCATTACCTAGCAGAGAAGCTGATGATGAGCACTCTTCAGTCTAAAACACTACCACACACCTTAATAGATGACACTATCAGTACCACTAGTTTGTTTGCCCTTAGCCACACCAGGGGCTACATCAAGCTTTGCTTTTAGTGGAAGAAGGTTTAAAAAACATGTGCCATGAACCCACCTGTAAAGTGTTACTGGAGCTGATGAGGTGTAAATGTGACTTGACAAAAATGAGGTAAATTTATAATTCATTTGAGGACTTAAGTCTAATTACAGTGTACCAGTCTATGGCCAAACTAATGGATTTAGTGGGAACTCAACCAAATCTCCATCTTCAAAACTGACTCTGCTCCCCAGGTTCCTGACCAATTATGTCACAGTAAATTCTCCAAGTGCTCATTTATAATCTTTTGGTGGTAGATGAACAAACTCCATGAATGCTACAACCACCTCTAGCGGAGACTACAAGTGGGTATCTAAGCATAGAAGACATCCTCAAAAGCATGACTTGTGATTTACATGATCACTGCAGAGCTATAAATGGATAGAGTTGTAGGTCAAGATAAGAAGGTAAGTGGATTTCTAGTAAGGAAAATCAGACAAATCTGGGAGAATTTAGACTCACATTTTCCAGCAAAACCAAATTGGACAGAGCCTGTTTTAGAGTATATTATTTTATAGTATACTTCAGAAAAGACCCATCTTGTGTTTCAGAAGAAAACAATTCCTTCTGACATTCTGTGTCATAAAATAGTTTGTCTGGCTCCAAAGCAAGAAAAAATATACAGTTTTAATGGTATTTAAACCTTTAATTCCCCCTGATTTAATTCCCATTGAAATAGATAGTCCCTTGCCAACATTTTGCAAGATATCTGAGGATACACATACAGTTAGCAAGATAATATCCACTTGCAGCTCTGCAGAGTGGTATCCTTTTCCTATCTCAGTATTTTTTTGGATCACATTAGGGAACTATTTTATAAAGAGGAAGAGGATAGGGAGAAATGTATTCATTTTTGAATGCAAAATATTTGCCAATTGTTCAGAAATGCTGCCATGGCTTGACAGTGATTGATCACCTGGTGGGAAGGCGGGGCCAACCCAGGGGAACTCAGATGCATGCAATGAACCTGAGTGACTGGAAGAGATGGATCCAGGACCCATCCCTTCTCAGACCTCATATAAGGGTTGGTAGGGGAGGTAAGAGGATCTTGCTGGAGATCCCTGTCTGCCTGCCTGCCTTCTGAAGGTAAGCAGCTCTTTTTTGGCTACTGCATTTGGGCTTATCCGTATTTGCTATAGCCAAAGGCTTTACCACCTTGCTTTTATCTATCACTTCTTTTCCTACAGTTCCTTACAGAAAAACTGAGAAGAAAGGCTGAGAGCACCTTTCTGCTAACAGGCACAGGAAGGTCACTCTAGGGGCCAGCTGAAAGCTTGTTCCTGCACAAGAGGCCCAAACAAACTTACTTCTGTAATTTCAGTTGCTGTTTTCTTCAATGTGTCCTTTGTTACTACTGTAAGTCCAAACACGCAGAGTAAGTTGTTGATGTTCTGTAGCAGCAAGCTACAGAATGTTGAGGTTTTCTCCCTTTTTTTTTTTTTTTTAATCTCTTAATCAATAAAAGCAAGTCTTTTGTATGTGAACACATCTATTATTTCAAGAACTTGAAGTACTATCTGCAGAAAATATTTTGCTTGATTTTTTTTCACCAGAAAATGTATTTGGGAAGTAGATTACACCCAGGGTATAAATGGGACCAGAACCAAGTCTGAAGCTGTGTCCTGCTGCAGACACTAAGATGTACAGGCAGAGGATTTAAGCAAGAAGATCTGTAAGTAGCTAAGCCACATGCCTTATGGAGCTCCAACATAACTTTATGCTTTCTTAAAATAAATTCCTATGGAAGTTGGCATTCCCGGAAAGTGCTCTGCACTCTCCTGCAGTCTTGCCAATTTTTTGTCCTCTTTGGGGTGGAGAGAGTGAGACATGGGAAGGTTTGCTCTTCAACAATGTCTGGTATGTAAGCAGAGGCCTGGTGTATGTTTCTCTTGAGTATTTAACCTTTATTTCTTCTGATTAAGCTTACTTATAATGAATGTGGAAGAAACTGTACCTTCCATGTATATTAACCTTAAACCTGTTCCTCCAAGAGCCCTTGTGAAGCATAAGAGAGCGGAGCAGGAATGTAGGATCCTTAGACTAGTCTCTCTCTCATATCTCATTTTCTTATTTTTTAAGACTTACGAATCAAGGAGCAACCAAACTCTTCAGGAACCTTCTCCTTAGAGCTGTTGAAATGTGTTATCTTCCCCCGGTCTTAACTACTTACATTACTAAAGCATGTGGCAGCTGTAGAAGGCTATATGGGGAGGAACTTTCACATCTACAGTACCAGAGGAGGAAGTTTTCACGCTCTCTCTGTGTGACAGAGAACTCATCTGTCCCCTGACATACCACCCTGTCAGACACTGCTTCTTTTGTGTTTAACATACCTTATACATTGAGTTCTAATTTCTGCTTCAGTAGTAGAGGAGGAGTTCCTGCCCATAAAAACCACATATGATAGCTTGCCGACCTCTTAGAGGGAAACCAGTCAGACTGCAAGATGCAATAATAAGTTTCCTTCAAAATATATCTGATTACGTAACAGATTGCTGTATTAAAAATTAAATAAGGCTTGAAATATGCAGCAATTTGCAGGCACTGGGGAGTGTGCTTAATAAAGAGAGTGCATTAGCTGCTTCTGCTTTTTGAAACGCAGTCTATAAATACTGTAACATCTTACTATTTCTTTCAGTGTGGGAGGACCGACTACGTGAACCAGCTTGTTAAAATCAGCACTGAGTTCATTTTGAATGACATTGTTTTTAACTCTGCCTTGGTATTAATATTGATCTAATCAGCACCTGCTGACTGATTTTTTTTTATTTTTTTTTTCCACTTCTCTGGGTACACTGTACCTTGTCCATGCTCTAAATGTAGTGTGAATATGGAACCTCATCCTTCCAAGAGAAGTAATGGGACTTGACCAGGATTCCACTCCTCCCAGGGACTGCTCAGCATTTTACAGGACTCCATAGCATGACATGAGTTTGGCACTGGTTATGCCAGTGTCTGTGTTAACCCTCTGATCATAGTTAATGCAAATCAGATGTTTCTCAGGATTAAACAGAATTAGCTGGAGCTGCTTTGCAATGGGAGTTGGGAACACAGAAGCACTTTAGAAAAATCCCACTAGGTATCACCATTTACATCTCACAGTTCCCAAACACAGAAATCGCCCCATTAGGGGCACAGATCTGAATGAAAGCTATACATTCTCACTAGGTGAGATACAAATTCCCAAGGTCCCGATTCACAGAAGCCCTAAATACTTTTTTTTTTTTTATGGAATGTTATTCACTGGAAAGGATAAATCAGGAGAACAGTGAGTAAACAAGTAACCAGGGGACTCACTTTCAGAGCAAAGCCTATCCTTATCCCATAGGTATACCTATTCAAGTATTCTGAACAAGGTAAATAGCTCTACCAAGGAAGACTGAGAGGATGTTGGCTACTGAAGATGGCACTCAGCTCCCTCCTAGAGCAGGTTTTGACCTACAAGAAGGCTCTGACCACGGGGTCAGTGGTTCAAAGAAGGCATTGCTGCAGGCAGTGTCCTGCAGGGGCCTCTGTTCATGGTGGCAGTGGCAGGAGCCCTACAGTGACCATCAACTAGCTCAGTCGATTGTACTGGACAGCATAGAGGATGGTCCAAGAAATAGAGGGATGGAGGATCTCGCATCCAGTTACTGCAGGGCTTGGCCAAAAATTTTTATGGTACAGTTGTGTCTTTCTGGGTATATGCTTGCACAGTATTGCTCCCCTCCAGTCATGCAAAAAGAAGTTGTCAATCCATCACCTTTCAGGAGTACTTTGCCCTTTTATTTTTCTAAAGCTGCATGGGAAGTGCTAGGTAAAATGAATGTGTCTCAGAGAAGTTAAATGGAACAACTGTGCATTGGACTGATGCAGTTTCCTTCCTGTCACATTCAAACGCATCAGCAGCCCCATCCAAGCACACACTGGGCTAGGTTAGCAAGCTCATCAGGCATGCTATCCTTGCCTTCTGACTTCCTCCTGCAAATAAAAACAGTAGCCCTAATGAGAATTAATTAGGGCTGGGGGTGGAGGCCGGGCAGGGGGGGTGCATCATGTTTTTGTTTGTATTGTTTGTTTTCTGTAAACCTGTGATGGGAAGAAAAAAATCATATTAGTTCTCCATGCAATATAGTAAATGTAATAAAAAAATGAACACATGGTAATTAGCTTCTCCATTAAGTATACCATGCATAGACAATAGCAATCGCGCAGTGCTGATTACAGGCATTATCCTTGCCTGGATTTTTTTTTTCAAACCATTCAATCAACAGTGCTAAATAGAAACTTCAGTGTTCAATATTATAAGACACTAGCTGGCAGTTATACAAAGATGCCTTACACAATGTCATCTGGCTGCTTGCCTGATTCTCATATTACCTTCCTGTCTTGCCTTATACGCTAATACGCATGGCTGATTAGAAGAAAAATGCAGAAGCTGCTTCCTTCTCTTGCTTTTTTTTTCTCCAGCTTCATGCCTTGAGGGAAAAAAGGAATCACATTTGCTAATTTCACCAGCAGCGCTTAACCTGGGAACAGAGCAATTCCTTTCAATTCTGCAGTAGTTATAATTCATACATAAACACTGCCTTGCACCAGAGCAGTTAGCGACTGTTAGATTTTGCTCTGAGAGAAATGTTTATTACTGTTGTTGTATAGAAATCCTCCAGTAGCCTCAGTAAGGAGTCTCTTGGTTCAAAATAAACATTCAGGGGCTGTACAGTATCCAGGGGTTAGATGTCTGGAAAAAGGATTTCAGACTGAAAATCCCAGCTCAAACGACTCTGGAAAACATCTAGAAACTCCTTAAATGATCACTTTTGGGTGGATTTTATGATAACAGCAGGCCCCATTGGGGAGTCCTACTACAGTTTATGCCAGTTTCTACAGTTTATGTCAATTTCTAGGATAAGCTATTCTTGTAGGAGGAATATTTTTCTCATGTTTAAAAAAAAAAAAAAAAAAAAAAAAAAAAAAAGAGTTTTCTGTATCCTTGGTTTCTTATGGTGAAGCTACAACAAAGCAGGTGTGGCATATCCCAGCTTCTCTGACAAACCATCATTTTTTCCCCTGGATAGTTTATTCAGGTTGAATTTGAAGTCTGGTCAGGTGCCCAGGATTTCAAGATGTAGAGCAGACAAGTCAGAGCTATCTCCATGTATCTGAAAATCCCAGGTATACATATGAGCACGCTTTGTACCAGAATAATCAGTGCCAAGGATGCCTCAGACAGTTGTCCAGGTGCAAGTCCTCTTCACAGCAGACATCACAGGTCCAATAATTCCTGGTGAAAGCACACTGTCAGTACATCTTTTAGGAAAGTCGTATGGGAAAAAAAAGTGGAACCCGAGAATATGAATCTCTTGACCTTCTCAATGGATACAGCTAAGCCTAGGTACAGATGCAAGTCTACAGGCTGAAATCTTACCTTACAACCTAGCAATCAGTTTGGGAAACAGACTAACACAAGAAAATGTGGATCCCTAAATATGCGACCCACATTCCTGTGTAGCAGTGGCCCTGTGTTACACAAGACCTCTTCTCTGAGAACACTGCAGTCAGCAAATATAGGCTTAAAAAATGACTTTCTCTATTTGTCCCATTGCCATCACAAATATGCTTAGAATTTAAGGATGGACTTACAAATTGACACACACTTATATAAATGCATAAAGAAAAATCTATATTGATATATAAACATTTTAAAATGTGCATGTTGCACGAATGCAGAACGCTTAGATCACCCACACCCCAAATCCTTCTCCTTTTCTATAGCTTTGTGACTGCTATACATGAGCTTATGCAAATGGTACTGCATACGGGCAAAGAAAAGGACTGGAAATGAAGTGTTAAATGAATTCCGATTCTCCTTGAATTGTCTGTTTCTATAAAATCTGTGTCAATGGAGGTTAAGTTTCCTGTTTCCCAACAGGAGGTCTAGGATTGCCAAGCACCAGAGCAATTTCAGCTCTGTGTTGACTTGCATTTGTTGGCATGGGAAATTAGGTTGGGCGTACATCCGCTCACCTACAATGACCTGAGCAGGAGCTGCTTTATATATAAAATTTACACCATTTTTTTCTACTTTATTTACACTTCATAGAGTGACAAAAAATCCTGCATAGCCAGGGGTGTCTCAGTTTATTTTTGTTACCACAAGCCAAGCAATAAGAAGGGCTTCACAAGGCCCACCTGAAGCCAAACAGCTTGGTGCTCAGATAAAGAGAGTTTTAAGGGATGCCAATCTGCTTGTGTCAGTCACCAAACTCAAGTTGTTTTCTTAAGAAAAGACTGAAGAGAAATGAGGAAAGGCAAACTCATTAGAAAAAATGAAAAAAAGTTCACAATATATGGGTATGAAATGTGTCTTTTTATTAATCTCAGCAGCTCCTCGTCTTCAGTGACCGCATCAGTAGTCATGAGCTCTGCATGGTCCTTCATAAAGGTAAGGGTTTCAGAATTTGGGGTGTATATCATATACCAGGCCACTTAACTACTACTCACCTTTTAACCCAGTGAGTGAAAGTCTACAGGTATCATATAGAAATGCTGCAGACCTCAAACCCAGCCACATTTTTCCATATGGGAAAATGATCAAATACTCAGCTGTGATTATGATATATGAATGTATGAGTATATTCTCACAGAGGAAATACCTGATGCTAAAATATACTTCAGTGCAGAAAAAAAAAAAAAAAAAATCAGTGCCTGCAGTTGAAACTAGGATGAGAAAACTCAAATTTTTACTTTGTTTGAAGCAAAAATGAAACAAACTATTGGAGAAATCCATCTTTATCCCTCTATGTGTCTGAGCTAGATACTTTTATGAAACATATCTATTAGCAAAACACAATTTGCTAGTCACAGAAGAGTAATTGAGTAATACTTTGTGATCTGTGTGCTATAGGAGCCACCATGGAATCATTCTTCCTGTTCAGACAGATTGGGTTCTGTCAGACTCAGAAGCCCCAGAATAAAAATAGGGCATAAACATGTGTAGAGCATGAATAAATAAAACCATATTTTGAGAGAGACAGTCAAAGAAGAGTAACACCTTTTCTGTCCACAGGGCCCTCAGTGCAGTTCAGAGTGATTTCCATGAGGCATCTTGTACTGCGCTTGTCCTGAATTCTTCCACACTATCGCTGTTCACTACTTGCCCATAGGCACCTTCAAGGCTAGAGAGTAACATTTCCCCCCAGACATCACTAACTTATCAAAAAATACCCTAAGAAGACCTGCATTGAAGGTCAGCTCTCAAATTCCATAAACTACTGAGTTCACCCTTTCCAGTTCAACTGAGTTCACCCAATAGTTCAACTGAGTTCATCCTATCAAAGATCAGCAGTTTAATGCTGAATAAGCAGAGTCACTGTGCCAAACACCTATGACTTACCATGACTTAGATGTACTGTAGATAATTGGTTTAGAATCCTAAGTTTTACTTCTTTCAATCTAGAAGAAAAAAAAAAAAAAAAAAAGAAAGAAAAAAAAAAAGGCAGGAAATGGGAATTTTTCCTAACTAGACCATTCATCAACCTCCAAAAATTTTTATTTGTGCTTTCCTGTGCAAAAGGTTAAATTTTTGCATTAGCTAATTTTTAAAGTGAATTTCTTCAAAAGGCACTTTATGTGCATTGGTATTTACTTTAGAAATGCATTTTGAAGTTTCTTGCAGTCTTTTCATGGTGAAGTATTCTGCTTTTGAACATCTTATAGTAATCTTATTAAACGACTTGCACCTCTGATTTAGCCAATGCATGGAACGATATGTCCTCAAATGACTTCTGACCTTTTCTATTCCCTCAAAACCACACTGTGAATACAGGTATGTGCATTTTACAGTAAATATTTTTTGCTATTAAATGTGGTCACAAGAAGCCAAAGGTTACCAGCGTTGCCCATGAAACCTGCATAGCAGCTGGTAAAAATATGAATAGCCAGACTGTTGCAGTCATTTTTCATCTCCTTATTTTCAAGCTAAAATAATGTTATAGCTTATAAACTACAGCCAAATAAAGTAATGAACTCAGATAACGCTCAGAGGGGAAAGAAGGCTGCCTTGGCACAAATTAAGTGTGGTCATTTAGGATTTGTAATAAATTGTGGCATTCTGCACATTTGCCAGTCATTAAGTTAAGGGTCATTTAAGCCACAATCAAAACTCTTTTGTTTGCTTTAAAGAAATAAAGAGCTACTTTGAATCCTTTAAATCATTAAATCATTGGAAGACACTTGTCTGTGTTTAAGAAAAGACTCCTTCATAATCTGGTGTGGGTACTTTACCCTGACAGACTGTTTTCACACTGTAAAGCAGACTCTTCTGGGCAAAGTTTAGCACAAGGCTGTAATGTACCATAGCAGAGACAAAAATGCAGTGAAGTAATGTCATTGGATAACACTGAAATGTTGGTGAGAAGGAAGCCGGCTGCCGACTACGATGCTCAGAGGCACAGCACACCTCTCATCTGTCTGTTATTCCTCAGAGAGGATCCTGCCCAGCTCCTGGAGACCTCAAGTCCAGAATGCCTCTCGAGGTGTGAGCCCAAGGAGGGGCTGGAGCACATCAATCTTCCTTGGCACATGTGTGGCTGAGGAACAGCCTGAGTGCTTTAGGCCACGGTTTTTTGAACATCTGAAGGGTTCACCAGGGCCAACTCTTTCTTTCCCACAGTCTTCCCTGTTTTAATCAATTTTCTTCTTTGTCCCAACTCACTCTGAAAAATCTTGGGGATCTGGCAATTTTTTGGGGAAAAATAAAGGACATGTGGATGGTAATTCAAGCAGGAACTTCATCACTGTCAGGAAAATGGTGTAAACACAGCATTTATAACATGGAGATGCAGTTCTACAGCTGGTAACAATCAAAGAGGCTTCACTGTATGAAAAGATCAACTTTTACATCTGTATCATCTAAATCGGGTTGGTTTAAATGCCAGTGCCTTCAGTTCTGCAATACATTTTCACCTAAGTTTAATGCTGACTTCATTGGATGACCTTCAGCTTATTTCACAAAATCATTTTCTTTGGTCTTTTGGTGGGAGAAAATTAAGAATGAGGTTCTTGTGTGGGAGGAATCATGTTATGAATAAGCTCATTCAGAATGTAGTATTTAATTTTGCCCAATATACATGAATTTCTCAGTGTTATGGTATATGTAGCCAGATCTCTGTGTGTATTTTAATTATATCTCAATATACATAGTGCCAGCTCCCACCATTAACATCTGGACCACAAGTTTGATAGAAATTTCCTTCATTATTGTTTTATTCTAATTAATTTATGTCTTACCCGGTTCCTTGTTTTTTCTTGAGAGGTGCTGCTTCACCAGCAGGGCTGATAAATCCAGCCTGAAAAGCTGGGAAAAAAAACAAGCCAACTATTACATATGTGCTCAATTATTCATTTGAGAATAAGTTGGATTAAATTTAATCTACTCTTATCTCATATAACTTGTTTCGAAGACTTGGACTGAATAAATTAAAAACAAAAAACAAAACAGGAGTGAATTCCTTTTAATTTGTTACTCCAATTCTTATTCCTGTTCCATCTGAGCTACTTTGAATCTATCCATGTTTATTTTTATATTTTATTTTTCATACTTATGGCTCTGGGTTCAGACACTGCCTTTACCCCAACTCTGCTCAGCTCCTATCATGTCAGGGTACTGACCTAGCAAGTATGTCATGTCATTTAAATGCATTACCAGTCATGGTATAAAGTATTCAGATGAAAAGTTTTTCTTTACCCTGGTCATCATTCCACTGAGACATTAACAGAGACAATTCTCTTTGGTAAGAAACCAGCTGTTCATCATTAAACTAGAAGAAACGTAGTGCAGAGAACAGAAGCTGCTGCATGGCTAGCATCTATAGCCACACCTTTAAGAGTGAATTTTTGGTTGGTCTAGATTATCCATGCAGGTTGCTGTAGCCCCAGGCTCAGTGTTTCATCTAAATCACACTGCTTTCTCGGTATTTACAGCACAGCACATGTTGTGGGTTCTCAGCAGAATTTTGCCAAGGAGCTGGCTGAACTGAGAGGTGTCAGATCAGGTCATGGCTGAAACTAATGAAAGTTTGTCATTTTAGCAAGAGAGTAACAAATGGCAGGATATGTCATGTGAACACACAAACATTCGGAAATGTAGAATCAAAGAATCATACATATTGGAAAAGATCCTTAAGATTCTCAAGTCCAACCCTAAAGTCCAACCATCAAGCTCAACCATTCCTTAGAAGCTGGCAGATGAACTGAGCATGTAAGTGGATTGCTAACTTTAGTGATGGCTTAGCATGGTCAAAAGGCCATCCAACATTATTATCCTGAGTCGCCATCACATTTAGTCACCACTATCCGTTGTAGGGAAAAATGACCTTGTGAGTGAGGTATTGGCCAGGAATGGGGAGGTTGGCTTCAGTTCCCAGATCTGCCGCAGGGACTGCATGTGACAGGATTAGATGGCAATATCCTTGTACACAATGGCAGGTCATTCTTCTGAAAGAAACAGGAAATAAACAGGTACTGAATAGCAATTCAGTGTAAGCAGGACTGATAGGGTGTGAAATGAGGTGCTGGGATAGTTGTTCAGTATATGCAAAATCAGGGTTGGCCCCAAACGAACCCACATGAATATCATATATATAACAATATTAAAAACAAGCCCTTTGGCTCTCTGCATTATTTGGGTCTTCATTTGCAAAATAAGAATAATATCCTGCTTTGTACAATAATTATTTTGTAGAATCATAGAATCATTAAGGTTGGAAAAGATCACTAAAATCACCCAGTCCAACCATCAGCCCATCTCCACTATGACCATTAACCATTTCCATCAGTGCCCTATCTTCATATTGCTTAACTTCTCCAGGGGTGGTGACTCCACCACCACCCTAGGCATCCTGTTCCAATGCATCACCACTTTTTGAGAATAATTATTTCTTAATATCCAACCTGAATCTCCCCTGGCACAACTTGAGGACATTCCCTCTTGTTCTATTTCTATTACCTGGGAGAAGATGCTGACCTTTACCTCACTACAACCTGCCACCTACACCTTGCTGTAGAGAGCGATAGGGTTTCCCCTGAGCCTCCTATTTTCCAGACTAAACAATCCCAGTACCCCCAGCAATTCCTCATAAGACCTGTGTAGCAGACCCCTCACCAGCTTCATTGTCCTCTGGGCACACTCCAGGCCCTTCTTTCTCATAGCGAGGGGCCCAAAACTGAACAAAGCACTCCAGGTGTGATCTTCACCAGTGCTGAATTCGGGGGAATGGTTACCTCCGTGCTCCTGCTGACTGCATACTTCTGATACAAGCCAGGATTCCATTGTCCTTCTTGGCTACCTGGGCACACTGCTGGCTCATGTTCAGCTGGCTGCAAACTGATTCCCTCAGATCCTTTTTCTCCATGCAGCTTTCCATTTCTTCTGTCTTGATAATTTGGGCTTCTGTCTTGACAGTTTGTGAGCAATGCTTATAGCCCAGAAGTCCTGACTTCACCTGGTAGCACTGCTGCCATAAAGGTAGGTAAGTATTTTGTCAGTCTTTGAGAGTTTATATGAATTTTGGTTTTAGAAGAGCCAACGTTAGCATTTTGCTGGGAATTATGGAGTCTTTAGTCAAGCATGGTAAATGCAAGTGAGTCTGAGAAGCAATTTTCAGATAATACAGTGCTAGAATAATCTTCAGTAGTAATGAAATTGATGAAATGCAACGAAATAAGCAGGTTTTTCAGAGCACTGTTTATTTTTTACACGTCATTATTTTTAATTCCTTAAATCGGAACCAGGATTCATCAAATTTTATTCTAACATTCTAACACAGTAAGTACTTCCTTCTTCTAATCTCTGATTTTTCTCTGTGAACCTTTGTCCACTACTGAAATGTAACAAGATTTTTTATAGAATTCACAATCTGGGAGGTAAGGGTTTTACTTGCACTCACCAACTGGGACCATCACAAGAACTGCACAAATAAAATTATCAGTGACATAGTTGCAACCCAGAGTGAAAGTACCTGAAATCTGTGGAGAAAGATCTTCCAAAATATTCAGCCTGGCTTCCTAGAGCTGGGAGCTTCAGATGGTTTGGTTAATATTGCAGGAAGCTACTGCTTTGAGGGCATAACTGATCGGATCCCTAAGCTCAAGGACAAGAATGTAAACATCTCCTAGTGAATACCCTGTGTTTCTTCTGCTCACAGAGAAGTCAAAACCTTTTAAGATTTTTATTTAGCTTGAATTTAAAAGCCAGATTTTGCTCGTATTTATTTATTTATTTATTTATTTATTTATTTATTAGATTATCAAACAGAAACAATGTCTTCTTTCCTCACAGGAAATATTCTAAGGCTTCAGGGACTTTTTCATGATTATTCCTATAATTTTATCTGAAAATTTTCAAGATCATAAGCAAATGCAGAAAACTTGTGGCTTCACACATAATGATAGATAAATGATTTTTTCTCTGCAGACTAATGAAACTTGCTCTCTAGGCTTTATCCATTAAAGTTTAAACAAACACTCTTTGGCATGTTACAAACACTTTTACCTGCAGAATAATAACATTTCCTTTGATTAAAGCCTGGCCATTTTACAGATCATTGATTAATAGCAAAAAAGTGTGACAAGACTTTCAAGGAGGGAGTGGATATTGAATGGATCTCATATTTTGCAAAGGACTGACATTATTCTTTCTTCATAAGGAACAGTTTCCTATTGAAAGATGGAAGTGAAATCAATTTTTTTTCAAATAAATGTTCTTTCAGTCACTCTGATATATGTCTTTACATAAATACGAGTTTGTTTGACTCTCAGTAATTCTCCTGCTAAATCCAATATCCTTGTAAACTGGCCACAAGGTTTTCATGTCAATCAGTCATTTCATAACTCCAAAGACATTTCCCTTTTCACCTAATCATCTTTTTTCATCATTTGCCCCACTGCATCTCCATGTGCATTTGGCATTGGCTGTCTCAGTGACGTCCCATGGTCTTCTGAGAGGTAGCCTATCTGTGTGCTTAGAAGTCATAGAATCATGAACGTTAGAAAAGATCTCTGAGATCATCGAGCCCAATTGTCCACCTACCACCAGCATTTCCCCACTAAATCAGGTCCCTTAGTACAACAACCAAACATTTCTTGCACACCTGAACAGACTGTTTAAGACTGTTCTTGAACAGTCTTTTCAGCTGACAGGTGAACACCCACTGTGCTATGGGTATAACACTGACCTAGTGGCAGCAACAGAGGATGCTGATTTTACATCTTTTTGAATGGTTGGTTTTTATAAAACTGTGGAAAGGGAGGCTGAAGCTCCTTGCTGCTTGCATCCTCTTGAGAGTTCAGGGCATTTCATTTCCTGTTTGAGTTGTATGCAGCCCCTCTGTACTCTTTTGTGGCTGACTAGCATATACATATTTGAGTACTATAGGCACAGGAATTCTCTTAAAGTAATCTGGATCGTCATAAAATTCAAGGTCATTAGATTGTCTGGTTTTTTTTATTGTGGCCAATTATAGATCACTTCTACCTGTAGCCTGAAGATTTGCTTCTGACAAAAGCACATTGTTTTACAAAGACATCAAATCCTGATGAACATCCTAAGGAATAGAAAAAAAAAATCCCATGAATAATCTGCTTAAAAGGAAAACATTATTAAAAATGTGTACGTTATTTTTTCAGATTAATTTCTTTGCTTTCTGCTTCCAGGCATCGATTCTAGAGGAGCACTTTAGAGAATTTTTTTCTGTTTTTCATCAAAGTATTTGTACACTGTCTCCAAGTCAGTTTTCAGTCTTCTGACTGATAAACAGAACAGACTGAGGTTTGTGAGCTTTTGTTTGTGAAGCATTTGCTCCATGTCCTCTCATCATTTTTGTATCTGTGATAGTGCCTCAAATTTCTCAACAACTTTTTAAAAATGAATGTGCCAGAATAAAGAGAGTTATTCTAGCATTAATCTCATTCTAATGTGGAAATTAAATCTCTTTCTCATTTTTCATCAGTGTTCTCCAGTGCACATATCCCTAGGCTGCACTTTTTAGTGTGTTCTGGAATCCAGACATTCAAACCCCTAAATCCGTGGAAGAATCCCAGTCAGCAAAACTTATTATTTGTTATTGCACGTTTATTCATTGAGACCTATTATTTAGCCAGTGCTTAATCTCCTTTCACATATTCAATAATGGTATTTTAAGAAATAATTTTATACGTAAGGGTTAAATGCAGAGTGAAGCCAAACGTTTTAAAGAAATATTTCCATCTATCTTGATCAATCAAAACAAATTTTTTTAAAATATTGGGTTTGTTTCACAAGACCTGTTTGCCATAGGACTAAATTGTTTTGCTTTTACACATTTTATTGTGTATCTTTTATTCCTTTTCACAGATTATCTTTCATCAAATTCTCTGCTGTTTTACCTTATACTGATGGTATATTAACTATTTTCTGTGGACTCTATGTTATCCTTTTTGATTTGTAAGCATCATCATTTATGTTTTTTTTCCAGCCATCTGTCTTCTCCCTGGGTTTCCATGGTCTTACGGAGATTTTGGGAAAGTTTTGCCATTAAAAAAAAAAAAATCTTTAGTAGGTATCACCATCTTCCTTAGTCAGTAGTGGTCTAGACAATAATTCCTAGCATTAACACAGTAAAATACTTCATTCTTCTTCTTTCCAAATTCTCCAGAGCGCAGTTTGCCTTTGGCATGTCTGAGAAAGTGTCAAATACTTTATAGAGTACTGAACATTTTGTCAACATACTCCTCCCTTACTCTTTTTTGCTGTTGGTTTTATTGAACAAACAGAATTTGGTGTCTGCCATGATTCCTGCTCAGTTTGCTGCCAGTATGGGTGGCAAGGGTCTCGTGTTAATTTTTATGAACTAGGTTTATTAACTAAAAGCATATTTTATAATATATTGACATTAAGGAATTTGGAAAAGAAAAATCACATATTGTGTGACCTTAACTCTGCAAACTGAGACTTCCATGTCCTACGTTATTCTGAGGCTTCCATTTCTCATTCAGATGCCACTGGCCTCACTCAGAGGTTCAAAGATGTTGAGAAACCCTACACCAGTGCATGAACTGTGGGTGTTGCACCATAAGATTTGCTGCAGATGAAACTATCCAGAGTGCCAATGGCCAAGGATCTGAGAGCAGCAAGACAAAACCCAAGACTTTGGCTGTCTTCACACTGGCAAAAAAAAAGTCTGAAGTGAAATTTAATACATTTACGTTTAATGAATAGATCCTTGGAGATGGGTCAGTGTGGGAAGAAGTTAGTTAATGTAACAATGTTGACAAGAACAAAAGGTACACAGTGGCCAGAAAGAAATGCAGGATGACATCCTCGATGTGATGTTGTGCTGCAGCAGCCCGTCCACAGTCCACAGTAGTTTCTCTTGGTGCTGTTTCCTATGTTTTCACTTGTATGTAAAATCATGTAGCTTTTTTTAGTTACCTCTGTGTGTAATAGTCTGTGTCTTCAGGTGGTTCAGATGGCAAGTTCATTGGGGAACTTCCTCTGCAAGGTCCTGAGTAAAAGGCAAGGTAAATCACCAGCATTTCTGCTTCTATTCAACCTCTACAATTAATTGACACTCATGTCCACTGAGCCCCTCTCCAGCAAGAGAAGAACAGCGGTCTCAGAGAAATAACTTCCCTTTGAAAGCAAGGACCAATTTTCACCACTTTATTTATCAAACTAAATAAGCATTTGGACAGAAAATCCTCCCTGTGAAAAATATTAAAGAAAGCACACAGTGACCTGCCTCATTGCTTATGCAATGCAGGTAAGTTTTCTTTGGGAAGGGAATCAAGATTGCTTCTCATATTATTTACTTTTGTTTGTTTGCTTGTTTTCTTGTGAGACCAAAAATATTTTTCCTCTCATTTGAATAATCGTGATTACTGCAGTACCACCTGTGACAGCTGTAATGATCATTTGATAAAATAGACAAAAGGCAGAAATAATATGAAACTGCTGTTGAAAGTAGAAAGAAACTGAAAGGAAGGTTTCCGAACTGGAAAAATGGGTAAAAGCAGTTATTGTTTAGACTTGTAATACTCTTCATGTATATTAGAAGTGACCTTTCTTGTTCTATGGCATTCATAAAGTCTCTTTTATTGAACCAATTAAATTGTAGACATTCAGAAAGCGATATTAAAAATAATAGATAAAGTAAAATAAAATGGGTTTATAAGCAAACACGAGAAAGCACTCCGGTCCAAAATACATTTCTCTGTTGCTTGGCTAAGCAAGGTTAAAAACTCCACATATCAAAAGGAAAAGAACACATAACTTCTTTCTGCGAGTGATAAAACTGAAGCAGATTATCACAAAGCTGTTTATCATTATAATGAAAAGGGAGAGGAAAGGAGAAAAGAAACTGGAAAATTTTTACAAGAAAGTTTGAACTTTCTGTAATATGTGTAACATTCTTAATTATCCATTTACTAAGTTCTTATTGTAATTTTTGGCCTGTACCTCTCAAGGCAGCTGGTGGCTGCATAAGAGATTTAAAGAGTTCTGATATAAAATAACTCCCTTGTTGTGAATAAGGGAAGCTGAACACTTAAAATTAAAGCCAATCTTAAAAATGAAGCGCAACTGAAGTCCTGTTTTGACCACTGCCAATGTAAAAAAGACAGTGTGACGCCTTCATCTCGCTGACCTTCTGTTTGATGGCTACAGAAATGCAGCAGCTTTGTAGAATCACTTGATGGCTGAACTTAATTGTCAAAGCAAAGAGCTCAATAAGAAATGAAATATAGAACCACTTTTTATCTCAAAGTAATAGTTGCACAGTACATTACAAGATGTTAAAATTGTGTCACAGCTCTGAGTATATCTGAGATGTTTTTGGTGTTGCCTTTCTTCTACACACAACAAGAGCATCCTGGCTGTTAACTGCTACTTATTATAAAGCACTGTATTTCCAAGGTGTGTATATCCCCATATGTCAAATATTATAGCTGTTATGCCTCCCAAATGCAGTCAGATCATCACGGCTTTTTAATTTAATGCAGTGGCTTAATTAGATCAGCTCATCTGCTAGAAAATTACGATACCACAAAGTAAACATGTTAGTGCAGTGGGAAGACTCCTTCTTGCAGACTCCTTGTTCTGCTTTATTCTTGGGTTCAGTCTTCGATCTGGCTGCATGTTCCCCTGCTTCCTGCTGACCAGGCTGTGGAGAACTGCAAAAGCAAAGGAAACTTTCTCTCACCTTCCAAGGCTCCAGAGAGCTCAGAGCTTCATAGATGATGTGTTGATAGGTAAGTGTATAAATGAAGGTTGAAGATCTCACCTGGTGATAATGCAGTAGCAGACTACTTAAAATCAGCTATACATACTGACATTTGTTTTGGTCATCATCTTTTTCAGACAGATAAGTGGTTCAGCTGTTCATGGATGTTAAAGCTAGGAGGGATTTCCACGCTTACCTAGTTGCCGTCTGCAATGTAGAAGAGGTCAGAAGCTGTCATGCACCAATGACTATCAAGTCTGTAATTCCAGGTGACTTTTGGCTAATAAACAGTTTGGAAAGACATCTAGCTTTCTTTAAGCAATTCAAATAGTTTAAATTCATCTTCCACAGGCCAGGTAATTTGTTCAAATAGGTAAAAAAAAAAAGAGTCCGGCCTCGCCATTCTGCCCCCCACACCTTAGATATTTATAGACCTGGATCAGGTCCCCTCTC